>NW_020954619.1:13909697-13996472 GCF_900497805.2 Vombatus ursinus
TAGATAGATAGATAGATAGATAGATAGATAGATAGATAGATAGATAGGTAGCAGATAGATTTGGGAATTTTCAGCATTGGGGTGGTTATTGATCCCATACAGGCTTATAAGGTCACTAAGTGCAATAGTGGGGAAAGAGAGACAGAGAAAGGCAGGGACAAAGACAAAGGATGTTGAGTAGATCTTTGCAGTATATCCACAGTACATGGTCATGACACGGATGAATTAACAAAGATGAAAAGGTATGGTCAGACAGAACAAAAATCAGAGGAAAAAATTAATGAAAACCCTGAGAGGAGAGAATATCCTGGAGGAGAAGGTGGTTAAAAGTATCAAATGAGCAGAAACATTGAGAAGTATAAGCATAAAGAGGGGGCTATTAGATTTGACAATTAAGAAATCATTATTACCTTTGGAAAGAGCAATTCCAGATGGGTGTTAAGATCAGAATCCATATTGCAAGGAGTATGGAAAAGTGAGAGGAGAGAAATCAAAGGCGCCAAGTTTAGATGGTTTTTCCAGAATTTGGCTGAAACAAGGGGATGTTATGTGACCATCATTATGAGAGAGAATGGGATCTAGTGATTTATTTTTAGGGCTGGGGAAAGACTAAGAAATGTTTGTAGGCTGCAGAAAGGAAGCAGTATATAGGAAAAAATTGCAGATTAGAGAGGAGGGTGAATGATTGAGGAGACAATTTGCTGGAGAAGATGGGAAAGTATGGGATAAAGGGTATATATAGAGGTTTTGTCCATGGTAAAATGGAGGAAAAAGAATAATTTCATTAAGAACTGAGATAAATTATGAAATAATTGGAGATGATGTTAAAGGGTTGTGAAATGAGGAAGGGAGAAAACAGCTCTAGATGAATGGCTTTGATTTTCTTAATGAAGCTGAGAGGGCCAGGGGAGAAAATTTGAGATTTGGGAGACTTGAGGAGAAAAAAAAAAATTGAAATATCTTTTATGAAGACTGAAATGAAGAATCATTTAAGAGGGGGCAGTTAGGTGGTGCAGTGGATAGAGCTCCAGACTTGAAGTCAGGAGGACCTGTGTTCAAATCTGGCCTCAGACACATGACATTTACTAGCTGTGTGACCCTGGGCAAGTCACTTAACCCCAATTGCCTCACCAAAAAGAAAAAAAAATCAATTAAGAGAAGAATAAAAGAGTTGCCTTGTTGTGATCCTTCATCATAAATCCCTTCTTTCTACTAATACAGCCCCTTTTTTAAAGTAAAATTAATAAACTCCATATTATCTGAACAGGAGAGGATGAAGCAATAATAACACTATTAGTAATAATAATAACATTAATAACAATCATATCAAGTTCTATGGATCCAACAACAATGAATGGTTTTATTCCTTTCTGGTATTGGCTGCACCTCTCTTTTACTCTCCTCTTTCCCCCTCCCAAAAACTCATTGGTCATGGATGTGGCGCTGGAATACTTCTTGTTCCCTGTTGCCTCTACCAAACTCTCCCTCTACTGACATAAATCAACAACCTCTCTTCCTTTGAAGCTCACTCTATATAAACTTCTCACTCAATATAGATCTTGGCAGCTATTACTCACCGACCACCAGGATGTATTCCATTTTTTCTCAATGAATCCAGTGCCTTGCTCACAGTCTTCCTCTCCACCCTAACTTCTGCCCTGGTACTCAAATATACATATCAACATTCTTTAAACACCCTGACTTACAAGTTCTCCAATCAACTTAACCCCTATAACCTACTCCTCCACTCCACCTCAACTACATTACTGGGATGGCCATACCCTCGAGCAGGGGTGGGGAACCTGTGGCCTTTCAGGTCCTTGGGTGTGGCCTTTTGATTGAGTTGAGGTTTTACAGAACACATCCTTTTATTAAGGGGATTTGTGAAAACTTGTGGGATCACCCACAAGTATTCCACTTCCATTTATTAGAAATCTAAAATTCCTTTATTTGATAACAGGCTCCTAGTCTTCCAACTCTTACTAGGCCTAATTTCTCCTAAACCTGTCCTCACTGTCACCTGCAATTATGCCACCCTTTGCAAAGTCATCCCACCTGCTCTGGGGACACTGAGTCAGAAAATGACAGATTGTGAGTATGGAAAGGGAACTCACTGGCCGTCTTATTGGGAAAGTTAGGGGAAATCTTGGTCAACTCTGAGTTGGACTAGATAACCTCTGGGATCCCTTCCAGCCCTGAGATTTTGTGTGTCTCTGATATATTCCTGCTTCCATGGCAGGACTAATGAGGAATTCAGTGGTAATGGGAGGGTCAGTAGGGGTCATGTCAGCATGGCCTCTTGCTGGTCATTTCCATGTGTATGATCTGTTGTAAGTACTTGTGTTATAAATTCAGTTTTCAGAGTTTTGGTTCCCCATGCCCCCTATAATTTTTAAAGTTTATTTTGCACACTTTCTAATGGAGTAATAGCCTTTTCAGGGACAGCTAGGTAACACAGTGGATAGAATGCCAGGCTTGAAGTCAAGAATGCTCATTTCTGCGAGTTCAAATCTGGCCTCAAACACTAAGTAGTTGTGTGACTCTAAGCAAATCACTTAACTCTGTTTGCCTCAGTTTCCTCATATGTCAAATGAGCTAGAGAAAGAAATGGCAAACCACTCCAGTAGCTTTGACAAGAAAACCCCCAATGGGATCACAAAGAGTCAGACAAAACTGAAACAAACAAACAAAAAAAAACACCAAAAAAAAAACCAAAAACGACTGAATAACAGCTTTTGGTTACCATCCCAGACCTCTGACTTTAAATTGCTTTACTAAGATAGCTGGCAGAAAAGCCTTTTAAGGAAAGACTCGAATTGTAAAATCCAGAGAAGCTCTGTAAAGTTAATTAACTTTATCACCACCAATTTTTCTCAGCTGTCAATTAGCAGTGTTTTCACAAGAATAAATTCTACCAGTACATTAGTAATTCCTTTAATCAAAGTAACGACAATATAAATTACAGCTGTCATCCAGTTTTATTAAGCACAGCCAGTTAAGTCACCTATAGTGTAGTTACTGAAAAACATAAACAGACAAAGAAAACCCTTAAACTCTGATTTTTTTGTAGGCTTCTAGGCACAACACTGATGATATCAATGACAAAGGAATAGCTTCCCACATTCCTCTTGCTGGCTAGAGAAATGTTTCTCAACTCCCTTTT
Organism: Vombatus ursinus; assembly: GCF_900497805.2. Classification (NCBI taxonomy): domain Eukaryota; kingdom Metazoa; phylum Chordata; class Mammalia; order Diprotodontia; family Vombatidae; genus Vombatus; species Vombatus ursinus. Next base: position 13,912,861 of record NW_020954619.1, read on the forward strand.
CTCAAACCAGTCAGACAATATTGAATATCTGCTCCGTGAAGTACACTGTGCTGGATACTGCAAGTTACACATGCAGACTCACCTATGCTTTCACGCAACAAACATGCATATGCAAATTAAATTACTCACTGACCATTGGGAAGCAATGGTAAAATGACCACCTGTCAGGGAAGCCATCAAGAGATTCTTGAATAAGGGTGGAGGTTCAACTAGTTGACCTCTAAAGTCCCTTCCAACTCTATGATTCTATTTTTAGATACTCCATTACTCCACTATATGACCTTGATTTAGATATGACATAATTTAATTGCTCTGAATCTGTTTTCTCCTTTGTAAAAGGAGAAGATTAGACCAGATGCTCTCTAAGGTGCCTCACAGATCTAAAGTTCTACATATTTATGAGCTCTTAAATGCTGCAAGAAGAGAGTAAAGGGCGGGGATCAGACTTAGGCAAAGCTAAGCAGAAAAGTCTTCCTGGAGAAGATGGGTTTTGAGCATAGCATTGGGGGAGAAAAGAGACATGAATGGAAAGGAAGGAACCAGTTATCGGATTTTTGCTGCCTTGGAAACCCACCTGCTTGATGCCTCAGTTGATTCTCAAAATAGCAAAATGATATTTTAAGCCTTTAGATGTCAGGGCAATGATGTAGAAATAAATGCTGTCATCAGATTATTAAAACCCTGTGACAGATGGAAGCATGTTTGAATATCATGGCTTGAACATGCTTCTGCCATTTGCTCGTCTTAGAGGGTCCCTGAAGTCTAGATGACCCCAACTATCCATCTTGAAAGGAGAGGAATAATTCACATGTTGTGCATGTGTGTAGTTGTGTATATAGAGTGGGGCAGAGTTGGAAAGAGACATATTTATGAATGGATCTCTTCCCTGTAGAAGAGGGAAGTGTATGTTCCCATTGACTCTTCCTCTTTTCATGTCCTTTGAACTGGATAAGGCTAGGGAAGTAGCATGGACATGCCAAAGTGGACATTTGGTGTGGAAGAGAAGGGAACAAGAATTTATTAAGTTGCTACTAAGTGTTAGACACTGTGCTAAGTGCTTTACAAATATTATCTCTGATCCTCATGACAACCCCTATCCCCATTTTTTTCAGCTTAGGAAATTGAGGCAAACAGAAGTTAAGTGACTTAAAACTGTCCAGGATCCCACAGCTAGTAGATGCCTGAGGCCAGATTTGTTCTCAAATTCCTGACCCCGGCTAAGTATCCTCTTTTCTCTGCACCACCTTGTTTCTTCTGAAGGGTTCAGAGGGAAATCAGTGAGGCCCTTAAGCACTCATAACTATTTCTCAAGACTGCTTTGATGCATTATATTTGAGCATGGTTAAAGAGACTCACTTAGTCTATAGCTTTATTTTTTATTGAGTTATATTTAGTGTGTTATTTTTGCTTTTTGTTTATACATGGCATGAATTGATGCCCTATGCTTTAAGAAAATAAGTTATTGTTGCCTTTCCATCAACACATTCCTTAATGCCTAGAAGCAATTTTGTTTGATTTAAATGGAGGACTCCTGTCTGGGGAGTAGCTGGGGAGTTGCATCTGTGCTCTCAGGTGGCAAGTCAATAATTTTCAGAGTTAGTTTGAACGTCAGTAAGCTTACGTGATCACTACATAGTTTGATACAATCTGTCCCCAACATACCACACACTCTTTTAAAAATAATTTTTATCGATATTCTTTGTTTCAATATCACCTTTGTTTCTAAACACATTCTCTCTTCTCCATTACCCAGTGAGTCATGTCTTGTAATAAAGAATTAAAAAAAGAAAGAAGAGAAAAAAATAAGTAAAACTAACCAACAAATCAGCCATGATTGACAATATATGCAGTGTTCCACACCCTTAGTCCCCTACATGTACATAGAAAAAAAGGGAGGTGCATTTGGTCTTCGCCTCTCTTGAGGAAAAGCTCATACTGATCACTTTTAATTGATTTTCTCTTTTAAAATGTAGCTAGACAAGTTACATCTGTGAAACTTCTTAGGCTATGTCACAAAGCACTCAGTATCATATGAGATAAGAATCTGATTGGTTCATAGTTACTTACACTCCCCTTTCTCACTCCTACACCATAGTCAACATCTGGCAGAAATAGTCTTGGATTTTCATTATGTTAGAATCCATATATTTTCACTTTTGGAATCATAGAATTCTATTGCTGGAAAGGCCCTTAGAGATCATCTCATCTGTCATTTTCTGTATGAGGAAACTGAGGCCAAAGAGGATAAGTTACTTTCTCAAAGCCAGTTAGTTTGTGGCAGAGCAAGGACTAGTAATGACTGTCATTTTGAGAGTGATCTAACATTTTCAAAGTGCTTTATGGTTTCTAGTCTCAAAACAGCCCTGTGAGGTAGGTGCTTCAGGCATCATCATCATCATCATCATCATCATCATCATCATCATCTTCATCATCATTCTACAAATGAGGAAATTGGGCCTCAGACAAGTAAAGTGACATGGTCACAGTCACACAGATTGTAAATGTGAGACACAGGATTTCAACCTTAGTCTTTCTGATTCCAAGTTTAGCACTTGATCCACAGTAATACTCAGTTCTCCTGACTCACAGAGTATTGTTATTTTCCATTATATTTTGCTGTACCCATGTTGAATTGGAAGATCCTTGAAGGCAATTAATCAACAGTCATTTATTAAGTGCTTACCAAGTGCTTAAGTGTTCCAAGTCCTGGGATACAAAGACAAAGAAAGAAACAATCCCTATTTTTCTTGGAGGATCATCATGTACATATATAAGTACATACAGAATAAATTCAAAATCAATATAAATTTGTTTAATAAAAGATAGTTGGAGAGGGAGGGCCTACAAGAAAAGCTTAATCTAGAAGCCTCAGCTGCATTTTTTTTGGGGGGGGGAGGCAAACAGGGTTAGGTGACTTGCCCAGGGTCACACAGCTAGTAAGTGTCTGAGGCTAAATTTGAACTCAGGTTCTCCTGACTCCAGGCCTGGTGCTCCACCCACTGAACCACCTAGCTGCCCCTTTTTAGCTGAGTCTTGAAGGAAGAGAGGGATTCTATGATGCAGAGGCAAGGAGTGAATGCATTCTAAGCATAGAGGAAAACCAATGCATATACGTAGTAATGGGAGATGAAACTTTGTGTGTGAGGAACAGAGTTTCAGATTGGCTGAACTGTCAACTGCAGGAAAGAGAGACATGTATAATGGTAATGGAAAGATAGGACAGGATTATATCGTGAAGGGATTTAAAGGTCATTTTTTTCCCTAGAGGCAATAGAGATAGATTGGATTGGGGAGAGATTCAAGGTGGGGAAACCAATTAGGAGAATATTAAAATAATCTAAGTGACAGGTGTTGAGAATCTGAACTAAGGTGGTATCTATTTGAGTAGAAAGAAGGGGTTATCAAGGTTTGGAAACCTGTAGCCTCAAGACCACATGTAGCTTTCTAGGTCCTTGGGTGCGGCCTTTTGACTGAGTCCAAGTTTTAAAGAACAAATCCTTTTATTAAGGGGATTTGTTCTGTGAAGTTTGGATTCAGTCAAAGGGCCACACCCGAGGACCTAGAGGATCTCATGTGGCCTCGGGAGGCCGCAGGTTCCCCACCCCTGGCCGCTAGATATAAGAGATATTGTGGAGATAGAAATACAAGACTTAGTAACTCATTGGCTTTTTCGTGTAGTGAGGAACAATAAGAAATCAAAGATGCTTCCAAGGTTAGGAATCTGGGAGACTGGAAGAATGGTGGTGTCTTTGACTGAAAAAAAAGAAAGTTTGGAAGAGGGAATGGATTTGGGGGTAAAATAATGAGTTCTGTTTAGGGTATTTTGAGTCTGAGATGATCCCAGGACATCCAGTTTCAAATGCCCCATAACCAGTCAACTAGTTAACAAGTATTTATTAAACACCTACTAGGTGACAGGCTTAGGGACACAGGACTAAAGTTTAGGAAGAGACTGAGGCTGGATATGTAGATCCAGAAGTCATCCATACAAAGATGATAAAACCTATGGGACCCAAAGAAGTCACAGAGAGAGAGTGTGTATATATAAAGAGAAGGAAGAAAAAAGGAAGGATATCCCAGGACAGAGCCTTGGGGGTAGGGGTGGGGCCTACAGTTAAGGATGTGATATGAATGAGAAGCCAGTGAAAGAGACTGAGGAATCATCAGTGCAAGGACTGAGATGTTTTCTTATATTTGTGTCCCCAGTGTCCACCACAGTGGTTCTCACATAGAAGGCACTTAACAAATTACATGAGTGGTTGTGACATAAATCTTCCTGTTTGTCTTTCTTTGCCTTCCACTTCCTTAGCACAGTGACTGGCAGAAAGTCAGAATTCAATATATGCTTGTTGACTATGTGCTGCCTTTTAACATAGGCAACCTTGCTGACCTATATACCACTGATAAAATAAGAGCTTAACAAAGCCTGAGGCTGCCTGTTGACTATTTGGAATGATTGGAGGAAGAATTAGTCAGCTGTTCTCTTTAATTCTATTAGGAGTTAGGAGAGGCAAAAGGTCAAGGTAATCTATGTATTTAGAAAAAAAAATGCTTCTTTCTGGTGAGAGTATGGCCTGGGTTTCACATGGTGAATGGGGGACCTTGGCCAAGGTTAAGCAAAATCCTCTCCTGGGTTCTATTTATAAAAATAGTCTCCCTCAAGGTACTGGAGTCTAGAAGTCATGCCCTCACGAAGGGGTTTCTCTCCCCCTGCTATAATATTCTATTTCTCTCTGTGGGTGTGTGAGCGCTGAAGAAGGAACTCCTGAAGTGGCCAGAGGAATTTCGGTGCTTTGAGTGTTAAGAAATGTCATTGTCTCTCTTTTGTTGCTTGGCACGCTCACAGCAGAGGGGGCTATAATAGATTACGTGGAGGAGTAAGGGAGATTGGTAGGAGAATGAGAACAAAAGAATAGGAAGAGGAGTCATACAACAAGAGGCTGAAAAGGGAAATTGTTGAAAGAGAATTTCTTCCTTTATGCAAGGAATGGTTGAGTGGGCTGAAAGGCGCTCTCTCTGTGCCTACTCCTATTTCCCCTCTCCACCCCCATCAAACATTCATTACTTGCAGTATATCCTGTCCTCGCCAAATTCTTATTAAATGCTGTCACCATTGCATATTTCAGAAGCTTGTTACCATACAGGAAGACATCAGGAACTAGAGTTGATGATCGCAAACAGGAAAGGAAACTGGGGATATTAACACCAATAATCACAATGATAATGATAATTTTGAAAGATCTATGATTTTATGCTAACTGTTCTTTGTTCTTCATTTTTGAAGAGAACCAATGACTTCACAGGTGATGTCTTGACTTGTGCAAGATTTGAATTTAAGTGAGGCAGAGTTACACAAAGTCCTCAGCCTCACTCTCTCTTCCTGAGTCATCTAAGTCAAGTAACAGGACAAAAGTCAAGACAGCTGGTGATGGCCTGGGGTGCAAGGGATGACCTTGGCATCTTCAGTGTCTGACCAAGCTCTATGCACTCCACAGTGCCAGATTCAGCCATCTTAATGGCTGTTGGAACAAATTGCTCTCATCCAACCATTCTGCTAGGAGAAGTCTTCACATGCTTGGGATAGACACCTCACCAACTCATTGATGGTTTTGAGGCTTGTCAGTTACATCCAACCTGGTTTAGACCATCTGCTGAGACCACTTTACTCGGATGTGGACACTGTGCATGCTACAGCTTCTTGGAGTCTCAGGTAAATCAATAGTAATAATTGTGTCAATAATAATTCACAAATATATTGTGCTTTAAGGTATGCAAGGCACTTTTCTCGAAACAACCTGATGAGTTAGGTAGTACAAGCAGTATTATTTTTGGATGAGGAAACTGAGACTTTGAGTTAGTCAGTGACTTTCCCGTGTTCACACAGCTAGTAAATGTTTGAGGTAGGTTCAAATTCAGGTCACCTGACTCTAAGCCTTAGGGTTCCAGATGCTCTACTCTTTTGTCTCTCCCTTGCACACACCCTGTATGTAGTATGTTCACAACTGCAAGTTATTATACCTTAACGTTGGGGAGGATCAAGTTAGGTGATGTATGAAAAGTGCTTTGTCAATTCTAAGGCACCATTAAAATATCAGCTGTTATTACTACTATTATTACCTCACTCTTCTCATTTTCTTTGATGGAGTTCACATAGAAAAGGTCTTGAGAAAAGTTACTATCCTGCTATTGTTATTGTATATTTAGTGCACTGTTGACTATTGTGGTAATAGATGAAAGAATTCCTTTTTGTAAGTGAATTAAAATAAAAATGTTGGGATTTAAGTTCATCCTCTAAGTTCACAAAAGGTATTTTAGTGACAACTCTAATAATGGACAGGACAATGAGACTGATAGGTCCCCTCCATGAAAGCTACCCCCATTTTTCCCATGTGATTTTGATTTGTTCTATTAAGTTTGCATATTTTGAAGGCTTAGAGACTGTATTTTGGTATGGCTACATCTATCAAGTTATTAGCTGCATGACTCTGGGCAAGTTATTTAACCCTGTTTGCCTCAGTTCCTTATCTGTAAAATGAGTTGGAGAAGAAAATGGTAAATCACTCCAGTATCTCTGCCAAGAAAATCCCAAATGGGGTCACGGAGAGTCAGACACAACTGCAAAATGACTGAAAAACAAACATCTATTAAACACGTTGCTCTTAAATTTTTATAGATTGTTGTTATGTGTAGGTGATTGTGGGCAACCTTTCTATACTGGCTAATGATATTGTATTTGTTGAATTTTCAAGGGTATTTTGAGGTCTGTATTTTATAGCACTTGAATTTGTCAGGCTGTTAGTTTAGGAAGGCTCATAAACTCCTGCTGTACAATTCCAGCCACCAAGTTGTCTCACTAGGTATTTGGTAGATGTTAAATTTTTGAAACCTGGCATGACATGTTGCACAACTTCTACAATTTCATGGCATAATCTACATGGATCAATAACTCCAGGATCCTTAAGGAAAACCTTTCTGTAATTTTTGGTGGCAAGGACTTGATTCTGAAATACTATCATAAACATTTCTGTTTCCATAAACAAAGCAGAATTAACTGGCTGTTTGTTCAATACTTCTTGGTTTTTATGACTGTTCAAGTTCATGTGCATGTTGCCCATGGGCTGCCTTTGGGACCCACTCTTGGATCTCAGCCATTTCCTTTTATGCATTTAAAATATAATTCTGAGAAGAGACTGCCATAGGAATACAATACAAAAAAAAGCAGGAACCCTCTTCAAGAGCCATATTATCCATTTTATGGTGCCAAAAGTATACATTAGGACATGTATTACATAGATCTCAATGGCTCTAAATATGGTCTTCCCATTATGCTTTTTGTTTTTTGCCTTTAAACTTCAAGTCAAGCTCGATATACACAACCTCACCTTGTTCTTTGATACCTTATACTAGATATATCTTATAGCAGGTGCTTAATAAAGGCTTATTCCCTTCCACATCTTTCACCCCTTATGGGTATCCCTTTTATCCATTGATTTAATGTGACATTCATATTTGAGCTCAGTCACTATTCTTCCTTGGCACAAATTAAGAATTTTACATTAATTTAGTCCAAATGGCCTCTTGATTGTACTAGAGAAAGTTTCCATATTTAATGGGTTTTTACTATATAACTGCTGTAATTATCTAGGTAGTTTTGTGGCATAGTAAATATGGTGTTGAACTTAGAATCAGAAGATTGTTGTTGTTGTTCAGTTGTTTCAGTTGGGTTTGAGTCTCCATGATCCCATTTGGGGTTTTCTTGGCAAAGATACTGAAGTGCTTTGCCATTTCCTTCTCCAGCTCATTTTACAGATGAGGAAACTGAGGCAAACATGGTTAAGTGACTCATCCAGGATCACACAGCTAGTGAGTATCTGAGGCCAGATTTGAATTCAGGAAGATAAGTCTTCCTGGCTTCAGGCCTAGTGCTCTACCTACTATCGAGGCCACCTAGCTGCCCTGGTCTAAATCTATAATCTTATTAACCCAAAAGTACAACAGACCTGTCAAAACCACAGATGCTTACCTGAAAAGTACAGTGCTTAGAACTAGTGAAATAATGGTTCTGCTTTGCATTGAGCAGATATATGGACATCATGTTTTGTTTTCAGTTTCACATTTTGACATTGACAAACCATAGCAGTCAAGTACACAAAACTCCACAATGTTGAGGGAACCAGATTTAAAAGTAATTGAGAAGTGCTTAATAAAATAAGGAAAACATGCAATACAACATAAATAACACTACTTTGTGATTTTATGTCAATATGCCCCCTGTAGAGATGTGTTTCTATTTGAGTTTGGCACCACTAGCCTGCTACTGGATTTGTTTGCCCCAAATCTGTTCCTCACTCCAATCCATCCTCCTTTCAGCTACTGAAGTGATTTTCTTAAAGCACAGGTCCAATAAACTCAATAAATTCAGTGGCTCCCTATTGCCTCCAGAATCAAATACAAAATGCATTCAAAGCTTTTCATAATCTAGCGCCCACCCTAGCCTTTCTAATCTCACACAAGACACACAAGTTGTCTCCTCTAATAGATTGTAAGCTTCTTCAGGTCAGGGACTATCTTTTGCCCCTTTTCTGTATCTCCAGCACTTAGCACAGTACTGGCACGTAGTAAACACTTAATAGATGTTTATTGATTAATTAATTGATTGATGTGGCTAAGGGAAAAGTGAACTTCTGCTTGCTGGACATCTTTTCTCCCTGCATAGAGTTCTCATCAATTTACCCTTAGATGTAGTTCTCTGTTGGGCTCTGAGATTTAAAGCCTCTGGAGCATCCACAATCTATACTTCTTTTTCTTCTTTGAACCTGCTTCGTCCTTCTGCTGCTATCCTTCTGTATTTGTCTATGTCTGTTTATGTCCATGCTTGTCCTCCATATTCTTCTTTCTGCTCTAGGTTGGATAGGTTGTCTGCTGTTTGTCTAATCTCTCTAATAACCTAACCAATGGCAGGGGAAATGAAGAGGGTGGGAGGAGACATTTATACTCCCTCTGGGCTTCCTCGTCCCTGTGTTCTCCCCATCTGCCCTTGTGAGGCAGCAAAATAAAACACAGTTGTTAGAATGCTGGGCTTGGAGTCTGGAAGACCCAGATTCAAATATGACCTCAGATACTTCCTAGCTATGTAACCCTGGGAAGGTCACTTTACCTCTGTCTGCTGTGGCAATGACAAGATATTGGTGTATTAATGGCATGATATTTGTATGATGGTTATGTGATAGTAGCATGACAACATTTGTGCTATAGTGGTGTGATATTGGCATGATGATGGCATATTATTAATGTGATATTGGCATGACAATGCTGTGATTATTTGTGTAAATGGCATGATATTGGCACAACAATGGTGTGAAATTGGTGTGGCATTTGCTGGTCTGATAGTAATGTAGTGTCGCCATCATGTTAACGTGATGTTGGCATGATATTGGTAAGGCACTTAAGCACAGGGCTTGGCACAGAGTAGCTGCTTAAAAATGCTCATTTCCTTCCTTCCTTTCTTCTGGTACAGGCAAAAACAATCTACTTTCTCAAGGTGCTCCAAGGCTTACAGTCTTTTACTGCTTGACCAGCTTACTGTTGTACTAAGTTCACCAATGAACTAACTGGTTTTCTTTAATTTAGCCCAAGAAGTATAACTTGATCTTCTTTATAAATTACAAATTTCCCGTGTGACGTCATCTGGCTTTCAACCAATGGCTCTAAGTCCTATAGTCTTTTCAAATTGATTATGTGTGGGTTTGTCCACACATTGTGATGAAGTTATAGGAAAATTTCTTCAAGCCTATTTTACTCTATTGATTGATCTACTGATTAAGTGAGGTGTAGATGCAAATCATGGTGACACTGGAAATCATGTCAAATGAGAACAGTGGAGAGAACTGGAGTGTTTATCTTGGAGAAGAGAAAATTTAGATGGTGCATGATTACTGCTTTCAAATGTCAGAAGGGTTATGTCAAAGAGGGTGAGATTTGTTCTGCTTGACCCTAGAAGGTGGAACTAGGGCCAAGAGGTGAATGCTACACAGAGATAGATTTAGGCTTAATCCCAACACATGTCCTAAGGCTTAGAGCCATCTAGAAATGCAGTTAGCCTTAAATTGTCTATCACCATAGATCTTGAAGAGAGATCTAGGTGAGTACTTACTGGTAATGGAGAGAGGACTCCCAGTTCAGGTGCAGGTTAGACCAGATGGTTGCTGTGGTCCTGTGCAATGCTGGTCTGTCAACTGTGATTCTGAGTTTATAGATGAAGATTCTCTTTCCCTCTGTGAGAGGAATTTATTCAACAGTATGGCGAGTCTCAGCTATAGTCCAGTCTGGTACATTTAGGGACTTGAGAAAGGAAGGCATCTGAAATGATTTCAATACCTTTCCCATCTATGGGAAAACTCATAGGTGAATTAAAGTCTGTTTGAAAAACTAGTGTCCTTGGTGACATTTTAGTAGGCAGTATGGAAGGCCTGAGATTTTTCTCTATTTTTCCCCCTCTATGCACACTATAATAGGCTGTCATTCATAGTCACAGCAGGGATGCAAAACGGTTCTTGAATAACTAGGATGTCAGAAGCTCACTCACGGCGTGTAGCTTTCTAAAAAAATCTCCCATCAAAACACAGATTTCTTTTGATGTGAACAGCTTTTCTAGATCCTTCTTTCAGTGACAGATTAAGTCATTTGCGTAGTGAACTCTGACACCAGTATTAATATGTGTGCCTGTTTATTCCATCCCTGATCATTTGTATCCCTTGCACCTTTGATGACAGGATCAAAATGTCTTGAGTCTGTTAGATACCATCTAACTGACAGCTGACTTTGGAAGTGACCTCTAGGTACCTCTTCCCCTTTTTTCCCATGTTACCTGGAATGCCTTGCCTATGAAAGATAGTTTAGGTTTAAAGAGTATTTTCATTGTGCAGGAAGAAACACTGGCCTTATATACTCATGACTAGTTTTCAAAATGGGCTTATAAATCAGTCATTTAAACATTGATAAATACCTGATAGGAGTCTAAAACTCATATTCAACAATTATCTACAAGAAGAATCCATTCTCCCAAACAAAATATGCGTGCTACTTGATTCTTTTAAATCTTATACTCCAGTGTTAATAGTGATGCTTTGAATTCCCACAAAAGTTGGAAGGAAAATGGTATGTGGACTATAGCAAAACTGTGTTTATAGGCATAAAGTAAAGTGGAAAGAACCATTTTATCTCTGTGTTCTGAGATGTTTATTGAAAATAATGTTTCCAGGGCAGCTAGATGGTGCAGTGGATAGAGTACCTGCACTGGAGTCAGGAGGACCTGAGTTCAACTCCGGCCTCAGACACATGATATTCACTAGCTGTGTGACCCTGGGCAAGTCACTTAACCCCATCACCTCGCAAAAAAAAAAAAAAGTTTCCTATTGATGATTTTTAAAAATTGTGTTGTTGTTGCTAACTTGTTCTTTTTGATTGTTCTTGAAAATTTTCAGAAACATAACAGAATTTTAAGGATGATTGGTATTTGCCAAATATCCACACTGTGCCTGGAGTAGCCCTGGTGCTCTGAGTTAAGGATAACATGAAATGATGTATGTAAAGGATTTTGTAAACCAGTAAAAACTTACAGAGCTATGATTTTTTAAATTCAATTGTATTTTTTTTTCACTTTGGAATTCTCTCCCTCTTGCCTCCCTCCATCCCACCAACTGAGAAGGCAAAAATGAAAACAAAATTGCAGATATATATCCTAGATTAGCCATGTTCAAAAAGAAAAAAGAAGAAAAGATATTTCTGTCTATACTTTGAGTCATCACCTGTCTAAATGGAGGTGGTTATGTTTATCATGAGTACTTTGGAGCTGTGGTTGGTCATAGTGTTGATTAGAGTTCTTAAGTCCTTCAAAGTTGTTTATCTTACAACGTTGTTGTTCTCCTGGTTCTGCTCACTTCACTTAGCATCAGTTCATATGTCTTTCCAGGCTTTTCTGAAACCATCCCCTTCATCACTTCTTATTCACAGTAGTACTCCTTAGGAATTTTTTTAAGTACAACTAGGTGTGGAGCATGGCACACATACCATAAAAGAAGGCACATATAGATTAAAGGTACAATTTAGAGCCAAATTTTTTTTAGTCTCCTCTTTTGCGAAAAGAAGGAACAGACTCAGGGAATGATAAAGTTAGAGGCAGCATTAATGTTTTTTCTATTCAAACTCACTTTGCTACGAATGAGGACACTGTCTTGCCCAAATTCATAAAGCTTGTTAATGACAATATGAGGACTGGGATTCAGTCTTTTGATTTCTAGTCCAGTCCAACATGTCGTTGTCCTAGATACAGAGGGAAGATTAAAAAAATAATAATAGTAACAAAACAAAAAATTCCACTGACATCCTACTTTATTACCTTATTGGATTGTGGAAGTGACCTTGTATTCTTAAAGAATAGAAGATAAGCTTTGACTTTAGAAGAAGTTCTGCCAATAGAAGATAAACTTTGACAGGGTCAGTATGGTTCTGCTGATGAACTGGATCTGTCATCTAAGTAGAATCTGTAAGGAATGACATCACCTGGACTCTCACAGAGTTATAACCAAGAAAGGGCACCTGAGATTTTGTTCCAGACATGATGGATTTTAGAGGGTGACAAAAGTAGTGTCGTGGATATGTTGGGGGGGAGCACCTAAAATCCACTGGAGGAGAAGGACTTCTAACATTCCTGGCTCCATTCCTGTATCCAAAGTCAAAGCCAAGCATTTCTATTCTCCTCAAGTCACCAGAGCATCAATATTCTGAGCACTTCCCATCAAATTCAAGGCTTAGAGAGGGACATGAGGATGGGAAGGGCTCCTACCCCCAATCTTTGAACCCTTTTACTGAAGATAAGTAAGATATGTTTTTAAGCAATGGGCTGGAGGAGAGCTTTGGCCTTCTATCACCCAGCCCATCTGTACTTACCACCCCCAAAGATGGGTGAGACACTAGGGATGAACAGCCAGGTCAGAGTTCCAGAGAGTGAGTGGGGCAAGATGACCAGGAAAGTCAACTAGTATTTATTAAGCAATTGCCATGTTTCAGGCTCTGTGCTATGAACTGGGGATACAAATACAGGTATAAAGAAACACAGTTCTCACCCTCAAGGAGTTTACTTTCTAATGGAAGAAGACAATAGACAAAATTGAAATGGGGCAAAGGGAGTGGTTTGGGAGGAACATGGTGTCATAGATGGGAAAGTGAGAAGCAGAGTGAAGAGGGAAATGGTTGACTGTCCCCGTTACCTCTCCAAAATAGACGCCCAGAGAATAACTTACCAATGGGAGAAAGTGGCTGTCATGGCAAAGAGAGGTTCTAGAGCAAGAAGGCCACAGGGACAGATGGGTGTTCTAGAATGAGTATGCCCCAGATTTAGAGGGAAGTTCCAGAATGAGAGAGCGGCAAAGACAACATTCTGGCAAAGTCTGGAAAATCAGAAGCAGAGCTTGAGGGGAGGGAGCATTCTGTTAGAATCAAGTGCCATAAGCTCTAAGTGCTTGCCTCTCTCTCCTGGTCTTTTCCCCTTGTGGACCAGCCTCAGCAAGGAGATTGGATGCTGCCTGCCTTCTGACTCTAAATGAGTGCCCTTTCTACTGGACCACACTGCCTTCTTTGGTTGGCCAGTGAGCCACAGCAATATGTGAAAACATGTCTGCTAAGACATTAAGGGGTTGCAGTCTATGTTGGAGAAGGGTGTGTTCACATCAAGGAAATTCCTGTTCTTTAAAAGTATTTCAGTAAAAATCACTCAGGAAGACCTGCATTCAAGTCCTAATTCTAACACATACTAGCTGTGTGACCACAAACAAGGCAATTAACTCCAGACAACTAGCTTAGCTTCTTGGTTACAGATGAATTGCTGAACCTAATTAATAGAATGAATAAAGGCCTGAATGATAATTAAAACGTTACCCTACATTCGCTATTCTTAGAAGATCCCTTCATCTGTAGATGGATATCAGCAACTTATCATCCCTAAACTACCTTGTATTAGTAACAGAGGTGACCAGGAGTGGTCAGTCCAGCCTTATGAGCATGTGCAGTCAGTTCTGCCTAAATACAATCACAGCTGGGACCTGGACGTGCCCAGGAATCATTATTGGTCCTCTTACCTTTTGATTAGCTACTGAGGCCTCTTTCCATCCACAGGGTTGTGACCTGTCTCTCTCCAAGAAAAGAGAAAAGTCCTTGTCCAGTTAGCGCATTGTAAAAGCATCCCCAGGTCCTGATCAACAGCCAATCAAAAGGCTCTTATTCATGAAGTGAGCTGCCTGGAAACAGCACCTGCACATGCTGAAGCCTACTCGGGGATATATGGTCGCTGCAAGTGCTTATAAGGACTTTGCTCTCGTTGGCTAATCCCAGTCACCCTTGTTATGTATTTATTTTGAATATACTTACGTAAGTATATAGTGTCTCTACCAGCAAAATGAAAACTCCTTGAGAGTTGCCTTTTTTTTTTTAATCTCCAGTACGTAACACAATGCCTAGAAGTCAGTCAGTTAATAACATTTATTAAGTGCCTACTAAGACATTCACTGTGCTAAGTTCTGGGGACACAAAAGAAAAGTGAAAGACAGCCCCTGCTCTTGAGCAGCTCATAATCTGATGGAAAAGATGCACAAAAAACTATGAACAAACAAGTTATACACAGCATGAATTAGAAATAAAAAAAAAAAGAGGGCAAGGCACAAGAATTGAGAGGGACCTGGAAAGGCTTCCTTAATTAAGCACTTAATGCTTACTCATTGATTGATCCATGGAGGTTCCCAAACAACAGTTCCATAAGAATGAAATCATAGGTCTGTAATAATAATGACAACAGATAATTCATTGATGAAAGTATTGCTGGCTAAACTTGAGGCCTGCCTTGTAGAGTTGATATGTTCTTGGGAAAGGTGTTTCAGAATCACATCTTGGTACTCGCTTGATTAAATTCAACAAACAAGCATTGTGGGCCTTTGATGTAACACGGCCTTAGCTAAGTTCTGAGGAATCTACAAGGATAAGGAAGACATGGTATTCCCAACAGGCAAAAGGCAGACTGATAGAGTTGACTCAGAGTACAGAAGATTTGGCTTTGAATCCTGCCACCAACAATTAGCTGGGTGACAATGGTTCCAGTCACATTTTCTCCTTACAATAAAATTGGGAAAGTAAAACCTATCATACCTACCCCAGAGGAATGTAAACCCTAAAGCATTAGCTCAGCATCAGCTAATATTAAGCACAGCATACCCCTAACTCAAAAAAAAAAACATTTTCTAAGTCATTCTGAAACACACTGTTATCATTTCTCACCATTTAATTTGGTTG
This sequence comes from Vombatus ursinus, assembly GCF_900497805.2. NCBI lineage: Eukaryota > Metazoa > Chordata > Mammalia > Diprotodontia > Vombatidae > Vombatus > Vombatus ursinus. The sequence continues at coordinate 13,928,200 of NW_020954619.1, forward strand.
TCTTTGTCAGTTTAAACATTTTTTCACAATGCTAATTAGTCCTTTAAGATACTTGGACCATAAAGCATTAAGTAGACATCTTAACATTTAAAAAAGGTAATTCCCACATGTCCTTCTAGTAGCAGCAGACAGGTAAAGAGGCTTGCCATCAGAAGGACTCAAAGGGACAAAGAAGAAATGAATGCTGGAGGTAACTGTGCTCTGGGACTGCAAACTTTAAAGATAGCACACTCGCCACCTTATGGACGATTCTGAACTTGCATTGTCTTACAAATCGAAACACATTCACAAATGGTTTACGTGATTGCATGTATGTAACCTATATCAAATTGCTTGCCATCTTAGGGAGGGGGGAGTTAAGGGAGAGAGGGCAAAAATTTGGAATTTAAAATTCTTAAAAAATGAATCTTAAAAATTTGTCTTTACATGTAATTGGAAAAAATGAAATACTAAAAAAAAGAGAGAGAGAAATATATTCATAGAAACCTGTGAATTTTAGAACTAGAAGGACCTTGGAGATTACCTAGTCCAGATCTCCCTTCTCTCTCCATTTTGGAGAGGACTGAATTAAGGTCCAGGCTTATGCATCTATCGAGTGTCTACTATTTGCAAGATTCAGAGTTCCGAGGGGAAGTTTGCAGTACTATTATTTAGGCATATGGAAAAAGAAGAGACTAGAAATATCAGAACAAGCTGTCTCTGTGCCAGAGCCCTCACTTAATACCTACCCCATCCTTTTCCAATCTCAGCTCTGTTTAGTACAATTATTGACTGTTTTCTGTGGCTCATAGAGAACAGAGCAGGTCATAGAGAGATGATGATGATAATAGTGAAGCCCAGAGAATGAGGGGTCATTGGAAAGGTATGGAAGCAAATGCCAGGCAGAAGTAGATGTGTATGTAAGTGATGGTGAGAGATCTGACAAAGGCACAGTGGGCTGGAGTGAAAGGCAAGCTTACCACAAGCATACCTTACCAGTCACAGACCTGCTGAGACTCAAAGCAGGATATAAAAATAAATAGGAACAAACATATCCATCTCTACTGAGATTTAAGGAATATTCTGCCCAACACACTGGCATGGCCCATGTCATTTCACGATAGAATTATTAATCTGTTATTCCCAACCCCCACTTAACAGTGTGACTCACTGCTGTCAAGCTGTTCAGCAGATTGCTGATTTGCAACATTTTCCCCCTGGGATTACTAAACCCCTGCTCTTTCCCCCTGCCTTATGGGTTTCACCTAAAAATCATGTTCTCACAGTTTCAAGCATAAGGAAAGATAGTAAGCCATAGAAGCTTTAAAAGGATATTTAATATGTTGATATCAATAATGCCATGTAGTGTGCCCATGTAGGTATCAGAAATCAATTTTTGGTCCTCAGCTGTGATTTAGGAATACATGACATGGAACCTGAGTCACTTAAAATATTAAACAGCTGCCTAGAACAGTGAGATTTTAAATGATCCAAAAGTTAGTGTGCTTCAAAACCAAGACCTTGTTGATATCATATCTGCTATGCTCATGTCCTTCTCTTAAATAGACTTGATGCATGCTAAATCTAGAGAGTAGATTGGTCATCAAGACCAAGGGGGCATGGGGATAGACCTAGAAAGTATATATGAAGTAATCTAATTCTACCCCATCATTTTACAGAAGAGGAAAATGAAGCTCAGAGAGATGAAGATAGTTGCCCAAGGTCATCTAGTTAGTAAATGGCAGAACCATGATCCAATCTCAGTTCTTCAAATTCCAAATCCAGGGTCCTTTCCATGTGAGCAAACTGTCTCCTTTAGAAATCAGTAAAAGTGCTAAATTATTGCACTATTCCTTGCCTATAGAGATAACACTATGATTTTATCTAAATAGTATGAATATTGAGTTATTTTTCATGTATTGGGAGTGGATGTGGACAGAAACATTCACAAGTTTTTTTCTTGTTCCCTTTTTAATTTGCAGCTTATATTTTTGCAAGATCAAATCTCCTCTACGAGATCTCCAACCAATCATCTTTCTAACCTTTGATGGAATAACTCTAGAGTGGGGATATCTACTCCCACAGCTCCTGGTGGGGATGGGACAAAGGAGTCCTTACCTGCAGCCTGGGCAGAGATGCTGAGAAGGAAAATGAACAGTTGTTGCAACCCAGGCCTGGCTAGACCCCACTGCCCCACTTGTTGCTCTGGTCATCCCCTACCTCTGGTGGGAAGGAGGAGAGGCTGCTACTGTTCCTACAAAACTCCATTTGAAATGCCATTTAGCAAGTGATAATTATTTGGGTGTCTAAAATAACATTGGATCAACCACTGAAAAGTCAAAGGGGAGTTGATGGTGGCTGAGGCAACCCCTAGCAAAGAGCAATTGTTGTAACTCAGACCCAGTCATTCAATCAGTCAACAGGTATTTATTAAGGGCCTAGTACATACTAAGCTCTGGGGATAGGAAAGGCAAAAGATAGTCCCTTCCTCTCAAAGACCTCATAAATCTAAGGAGACAATGCAATTATGTGCAGCAAGATGTATAATGGAGTAATTTGGAGATAACCAACAGATGGAAGGCACTAACATTAAGGAGGATTGGGAAAGTCTTCTTGTGGAAGATAGAATTTCAGCTGAAACTTGAAGGAAGGCAGGAATCAGAGTTGAGGAGGCAGAGAATTCCAGGCATGGGAGACAGTCGGTGAAAATGTCCAGCCAGAAAATGGAGTATCTTGTGCGAGGAACAGCAAGGAGGCCATTATCATTGGATTACAGAGGAGATAGTTGCTAGAGACATTCCTGAACCATTTCCCAACCCCTTCCCTGCCCAACTCCCAATAAGGACTGGCTGCCAGTGCTCTTAGCTGCTTCCATTTGTAAAACACATGGGTGATGATTATTTATTCATATCAGCATCAGCATTGATCAGCTGCTAATAATCAAAGTCATCCTTCCCAGCCTAGTTTGCCAATTCTTTTCCCCTTTCTGTCCTGTATTGTATTCTCCATGAGCTTTCAGATATCATTGATAGTGGTTCAGCAAACACATTCACTAGTTACTTTGGTCCTCCAGGATGTATTTTATCTAGGTCTCCTGATTTGAATTCATAAAGGGTATTTAGTGGTTCTTTTGCTATCTTTTGCTTTCAACTACTTAAAATATAAATTTCTTTTCTCTCTTTTGTAGTATGAAACTCATTTTCCTTGGCAAAGAAAAAACATGAGTCAAAATAGTAGTTCTGGCTTCTCTAACTTGCCTGTTATCCTGGTACCATCCACCTTAAGCAGTGGTCAAAGTTTCTTTTATCTTCCTTTTTTTCACATGATAGCTCAAATACTGCTATTCTTTCTCTCTTCATTGATCACCAGTCCAGTTCATATAAAGCTTTCATACTCCTGACACTATTTTGATCCATACCTTTGTATTCATTTTCCATTGCCTGTTTTTGCTTCTCTGTTCTCTGAGTTTTTTTTTTTTATTAGACAATAATCCCATGTATGTGCATATTATCCTCTTTGGACAACCCTTCCTTTTTCTCTTCATTAGAATTTTTTATGTATCTTCAGAATTTAATCTTTGAAAGTTTTCCATCTCTTTTGGTTTCAAAGCATCCTAGTATAACTAAGATTTAAAGTTGAAAGAGATCAAAAAGGATTGATTTTTGTCATAGAATTTTAATCTATGAGTTCTTAGCTATCCTTTTTCTCTTCTATTCGAACTCTGCTCTCCCAAAATCTAGGGTACATGTCTAATTATTCCTTGCTTTCCTCTCCTGTATCAAAAGTTCCAGGATGAATTGGTCACGTTCCACCAAGTTTCAATCATGTTATCTTCAATAATTAGTTCTTCGTTGTTGATGAGAATCAATATCCATTTCAAAATGATGGTTGTCCTTGTTTCTTCTGCTACCTTTTGAAATATGAAATTATTTTTAAGTCATGTTAAGAAATCATCACCTGCTGTTGTGGAGAGGGAGAAGGTGAGAAGGAGAAGGAGAGGGAAAAGGAGAGGAAGAGGGAGAAGGAAAGAGAGAATCTCCAGCAGATGTTTAGATAATTGAAATATCCTACCACTTCTACATTGCACTTCCATGAAAAAAACTTGTGATCTCCTAGCCAAGCTTGTCATTTGTTCTCCAAACTCCCTCTTTCCACTTTCTGTCTGGGTGGTCTATAATATGTTTTAATTACAGAATCATTTCTGTCTCTGCCTACCTTGATATTTACCCATATGATTGCCACCATGTTTCCCTTTACTCTGGTTGTTGAATTACTTCAGATGAGCATATCTTCTTAATACGGAAGATCCCTTTCACCTATTCTTTTGAAATGATTCCATTAGCCAGGTTCCAGACATGGGTCTTTTATCTCACCAAGTCTCTTTGAAAGCATTGAGATGAATTTTGCCTCAGGATCCTCTGATTACCCTACTTACAAGACTCTTACTTTGTCCAATTGTGTATAGACAGCTGAGGCCATGGATTTTATTTCTAGCTCCTTTCTTGAATTTTATATCCTGTGGATTTCTGGACAACCCTCCTGCTATTCTTCTGCCTATATTTCATCTGTTCTCTATGGTATCTAGGTTGGTGGTTATTCACTTTAAAGTTCTTTTAATTAGTTTTGTAAGGCTCCAACAAAACACATTTTGTTAGATACACTCCAGTCCTGGCCAGCATGCCATCATCCGTGTGTTTTGAGTCATGGTCTAGAAATCCAAATTCTAATTTCTGATTTGCTCTTCTTAATCTCCTAAATTCACTCCCTTAAGCCCTTGCCCTCAATAAGAAATAGCATTGAAAATATCATCTGTGCCCCTGAGGTCTTCAGTTTCTCATCCTAAACTTTATTACCTTTGAGTATATATTCTAGAGTTCTTTTGGTATTTATTATTTGTGCCTATATGGATTACTAGAAGTTGGTTTGGCAAGGTTTGACAAGTATTGGGTGGTTCTCATTCTTTCCTTGGATACATATCTAGAAAGACAAGGAAGACAATATCACAGTTATTATCAGATAGTCAATAACACTAGTTAGCATTTATGCAGAACTTTAAGGTTTGAAGATACATATGGTATCTCATTTGATCCTCACAGAAACCTTTTGAGGTAGGTGCTCAGATAATACTCTTATCCCCATTTTAAAGTTAAGGAAACTGAGGCAGACAGAAGTTAAACTACTTGCCCAGGGTCACACAGCTAGTAAGCCTCTCAGGCTGGATTTGAACTCGTCTTTTTTTTACTATGAGTCCAGGAGTCTTATTCAGAAATTAACAGTCAGTACTCCTTAGCAAAGTGTCACCAATCTGAATCACCTTTGCCTCCCCTGACCCATATTGAATGAACTCTGATCTGCTCTTATCTGTGGACAAGAGCCCTAGTGTACAGGACTCAAAGGCATTGATAAGACCTGCCCTAATCAGGTCACAATCTAAAGTATTAAGTTGATCTCTTGGTTCTACATCTTAGAGAGAATGCTGATACACTGGCGAATGTTCAGAGGAAGGTATTCAGGATGGTGAAAGACTGAGTTCATGCCATATGAGGGTTAATTGAGGAACTTAGAATGTTTAGCCTGGAGAAAAGAAGACTTAGGGAGATAGGACAGTTGTCTTGAAATATTTGAAAGTCTTGTCAGGAAGAAGAGGAAAGAGACTTGATCCATCTGGTCCCAAAGAATTGAAAAGAACAATGGGAAGAAGTTGCAAAGAGGCTGGTTAGACTTGATGTTGGAAACAAACAAAATTCCCAACAATGAGAGTTCTCCAAAAGTGAAAGAATTCCCTCTGGAGTCAGAGGGTACAGCCTTGCTAGAAATCTCTAAGTAAAGCCTCGATAATCACTTGTCAGGGAACTCGTCGAGACGATTCTTGTTGGAGGTATCAGTTGTACTCAATGGCCTCTGAGAATCTGAGAGTCTCTGAAATTGTGATCTTTGCCTAGCCCAAAGAGATACTATGTGTGGGGTAGGTCATAGTGGGGATTCCTTTCATGTGTGGATGGGTTGGAAGGTTGGATGATCACCGAGGTACCTTCTAACTCTCAAATTCTGTAATTTTGTAAAGTACCTACCAATGGATTTGGATGGAATTCTCTAGGTTTTCTTGCAAAGGCAACAGATACGTCCTGATTTCTTGCAGACTAAATTTGTACTAGGGTTTTGCATGCGGCAACTACAGCTTCTGCCATTATCTCTGCTCCACTGCCCCTAAATTATTTCTGACTCATTCTGTGTCAGAGTCAGGTAGTGGCACAGTGGATAGAGAGATAGAGTCAGGAAGACCTGAATTTAAATCCATCCTCAGACACTACTAATTGTGTGTCCCTGGACAGATTGTTGTGAGGATCAAATGAAATATTATTTGTTTAAAAAAATAGCATCCATCATGTGTCTGAATGTCACATGATGAACTGATTCAGTCAACTCGCACAGTGCCTGGCACATAGTAGGCACTATATATATATACACTATATATATACATATATACACATATATATGTATGTATGTGTGTGTATATATATATTTATGTATATATGTATATATATGTGTGTGTGTGTGTGTGTGTATATATATATATATATATATGTATGTCTTTTTTTTTTTCCCCTGTGCTGGCAAGTTTTGCTTTTTGTGCTCTGCACTTCTCTCCATAAGAGAATTAGAGCATAGGAGGCAGATCTTTTAATGTCCCTGCCCACTAACTCTTCTGGAAGAAACCTTTCTCTGTCAGACTGTAGAGTATTTATCCTTCCACTATAGTGAATGTTCCAGGATGTAAGGGAACATAATTGGGGCCAAACATTTATTAAGTTTCAATGGAAAATGAGAAGATGTATAGATGGCATTCTAATTTAAGTTTTAGTGATTTATGGAAGCAGGGATTTCTAAAGTATCGCTTCATAAAACTAAAATAAGCCAAAGCAAAAACCTCAGTAGTCACCGGAATGACCTTACCTCATCAAATGATAGCTCAACATTGACATGACAGTGCAGATGAAAACACAGACTCTCAGTCAGTCAGTCATTAGTTATTCATCAGAGGAAATCACATACACAAACCACCAAGGGGTTATAGCATTACTCTTCTGGAGAGTTTTAAAGATGAGCAGGCAGAAATCAATACATGAGGTGACCTGGAGAGATGTCACACAAGGTCAAACAATAAATCAGACATGAAGCTATCTCCAACTTAGTGCCCTCAAGGGCCAATTCTTGGCTTAACCAGTTGGGTCAGGAGGTCTTTCAGCAAGTGTGAAGTCCCGGATTGTTGATCAAATCAGTTCATCTCATGTTTGACATTGAAACACATGATGCATGCAGACTTGGTCATTGGATTCCCTTTGAAATATCCTGTCAAATGATCGTGACTGAAGTGGATGTGACAATGATGACAGGTTGGCCTGTCATAGAAAAGGGGACAGATAAACCCTGGCCAAAACTGCAAAGTAGCTGTTAATTAGGTCTAGAGTATGACCTATAAGGCCAAATAGTAATCCATATCCACATGACTCTAAGATTTACAAAGTATTGCTTGGGGGAACAGGATGGAAGGGAGGGGCTATGTATATGGGAGCCTGGTTTGGAAATGGCTGGGAAGTAAGATGGACCCTGATTCTGGAAAAGATTGACTATCAGAGCCCAAGATCCTAGAGTCAGAGTTTACGCCTCTGGTAGAAGATAGAAGAGGAAGAAGAGCAGAATATAGGTGGCATGGTTTAGAAATGACCAGGAAGTGATACGGAGGCCTGGTTTTGAGAAAGATAAGACAAAAACAAAATCATACAACAATCTATACACATATCAAGGGTATCCTTGATGAAAGTGTGAGAAGTGGACAGGCATTAACATGTAGTCACACAATTGACTGAAAGATGCAGAGCACACAATGATTTCATTTTTATTTCATCCTCCTTGACGCCTATGAAAAAGGGATCAATCAGGCAGATCAAAACACTGTTTTAAAGACTCTCCTTCAACAAGATGTCTCTTGCAAGTTTAAAAATCATACAAGATTCCTTAAAAGATATAACTATAGAGGCAACTTTGCTCATCCATTCTTTGACTAGGAATGTCAAGGTTCAAAGTAGGGAGATATGTGTTTAGAGAAGGTGTTTGTCTCTAGAATGGAGGATGTCCAGCTAGCTAGTGGCCAAAAAGAAGAAAGTTTCCCTTTGGAGGATGAGGTCATCCAGATGTTCTTGCAGCTGGTTGTATCAAACTCTGGAATGTTGTGAAACCTCCTAAATGAGACACATGATCAATCAAAACAGTTTGGCTCAACTAACCACAGAGGGGAAAAAATGAATCAAGAATGGCTGTTGTTATACTCAGTTGGACAGATAACCCAAAGACGTGTCAAATAAAAATATTCATACTGTATGGCATTTTGGGTCCAAATCTACTAAAAGCAATTTTATTTCATTCAACATTAATCTAATAGCTGATCTATTTCCAATTTAGAAAGAGAGAAATGTCCAAACTGGCATGGTTCCCATATGTTCTCTGCTATGTCTCTGTCCCAAGATGATTTGAGGTCACATTTATAGGAATTGTGAATGAAGGAAAGGTTGAAATATATGAAAATACAGTTTGGGATTAACATTCCAGAAATATAGTAATTTCTTAATTTCTTCCTTGACTCTCTCTTCAAGGATTAAAAGGAGGCTCTTTCCTGGGATCAATATCAATGCCCTTCTTTCTGATTGGAGAAGGATACTATCACTTCAGGGGTTGATCAAAAGGGGGATTGTCCTTGGATTAGTCAATAGTTCAATTACTTCAAGAGGAGGAAAAGGCAATACTCTTAACAAGACAGGAAATATTCTTTTTTACAGAGTTTTAATTGCCACCCTTAATCTGTTTCCTTAAAAAGCCCTTTTTATTCAGGGTGGAGCCAAGATGTCAGAGAAAAGGCAGGGACTTGCCTGAGCTCTTCCTAAAACTCTTCTGAACATCTTTCAATAGTGCCACAAAACAATTCTTGGAGCAGCAGAACCCACAAAAGGACAGGGTGAAATAATTTTCCAGTCAAAGACAACTTAGAAAGTCAGCAGGAAAGGTTTGTTGCACCAGGGTAAGAGTGGAGCACAGTTCAGCGCAGGCCACACCAGCAAACCAGGAGCGGGCCTTGGGAGCCATTGAATCAGCAGTGGTAGCAGCTGCTTACAGAGCTCTCAGTCCACAGACAGTAAGGGTGTCAGAAGGATATCACAGGTGTCTCTTTGCTAGCACTGAGGCATGACTCTGCTGCTTTGCCCATACTCGGATTCTGGGTCACAGTCCTGAGTGGCAGTCTCAGGGCAAGGAGCAGCACTAACACAGTAGGGCTTGTAGTCACAGGGGAGCAGGGCCCCTCGTCACCATTTCAGGGCAGAAAAGAATACTTGTGGTCACTCACAGACCACAGCACAGGGCCAGGAGAGTAGTAAACACACCTCTCCTTAGATCATGTCACCTTACAAGAATGGAAGACTTATAGGTCCCTAGAAGTATCTCTGAAAACAGCTTCACAAAAGCCCTAAAGCTTGGGATGGTGTGCCCTTCACCCTAGAAGCAGAATCCTCCTTTAGCAAAGAGTTAAAAGTCAAGAAATAGGCTGGGAAAATGAGCAAACAGCAGAAAAAATTTCTGACTATATAAAGTTACTAGTCAGCTTTTACATCCAAAGCCTCCAAGAAAAATATGAATTAGTTTCAGGCCATGGAAAAGCTCAAAAAAAGATTTTGAAAATCAAGTAAGAGAGGTAGAAGAAAAATTGAGAAGAGAAATGAGACTGATGTAAGAAAATCATGAAAAATGAGTCAACAGCTTGGTAAAGGAGACACACAAAAAAATACTGAAGAAAATAACACTTTAAAAATCAGACTAGACCAAATGGTAAAAGAGGTGCAAAAAGCCAATGAGGAGAAGAATGCCTTAAAGAGCAGAACTGACCAAATGGAAAAAAAGTCACAAAAATTCACAGAAGAAAATAATTCCTTAAAAAGTAGCAGTGGCCCAATGGAAAAGGAGGTACAAAAACTCACTGAAGAAAATAATTCTTAAAAATTAGAATTGAGCAAATGGAAGCTAATGACTTTGTGAGAAATCAAGAAACAAAATAAAACCAAAACAATGAAAAAAGAAAACAATGTGAAATATTCCATTAGAAAACAACTGACCAGGAATATAGTTCCAGGAGAGATAATTTAAAAATTATTGGGCTACCTGAAAAATTATTAGTCTCCCAACTCTGAGCCTTATTTGATATTCCTAATCAGAGAATGGATGAGCAAAGTTATTTCTATTGTTATATCTTTTAAGGAATCTCATATGATTTTTAAACTTGCAAGTGACATGTTCTTAAAGGAGAGCCTTTAAAAAAGTGTTTTGATCTATCTGATTAATCCCTTTTTCATAGGCATCAAGGAGGAAGCAAAATGAAATCATTGTGTGCTCTGCATTTCTTTCAAGAAATTATTAAGGACAACTGTCCTGATATTCGAGATTGGGAGGGTAAAATAGAAATTGAAAGAATCCACCTATCACCTCATGAAAGACATCCTAAAATAAAAACTCCCAGGAATATTATAGCTAAATTCCAGAGATCCCAGATCAAGGAGAAAATATTTCAAGCAACCAGAAAGAAACAATTCAACTATTGTGGAACCACAATCAGGATAAGATAAGCTTTGGCAGTTTCTACATTAAAAGATCAGAGGTCTTGGAATATGATATTCCAGAGAGCAAAGAATCTAGGATTACAATCAAGAATCACCTACCCAGAAAAACTAAGTATAATCCTTCAAGTGAAAAATGGATATTCAATGAAATTGAGGACTTTTGAGCATTCTTCATGCAAAAACCAGAGCTGAATAGAAAATTTGACTTTCAAATATAAGACTCAAGAGAAGCATAAAAAGGTAAACAGGAAAGGAAAAGGAAAAATCATAAGGGACATAATAAGTTTAAACTGTTTACGTTCCTATGTGGAAAGATGATACTTTCAACTCATAAGATCTTTCTCATTATTAGAGCAGTTAGAAGGAGTAATATATAGACAGAGGGCACAGGTGTGAGTTGAATATGAAATGATGATGTCTAAAAAACATGATTAAGGGGTGAGAGAGGAATGTACTGGGAGAAAGGGAAAAGTAGAGGTAGAATAGAGTAAATTATCTCACATAAAAGAGGCAAGAAAGAGCTTTTACAGTGGAGGGGAAAAGGGGAGAAGTGAGGAAGAGTGAATGAACCTTACTCTCATCAGAATTGGCTCAAAGAGGGAGTAATATACAGACTCCATATGGAAATCTATCCTACCCTACAGGAAAGTGGGAAGAGAAGGGATAGGAGAAAGGGTGGTGGTATTTAAAGAAGAGAGGGTGGATTGGGAGGCAATAGTCGGAAACAAAACACTTTTGAGGAGGGACAGGGTGAAAAGAGAGAGAGAGAATAGAATAAACAGGGGTGGGGGGAATAGGATGGAGGGAAATACAGTTAGCAATAGTAACTGTGAAAAAAAAATTTGAATCAAGTTTCTCTGATAAAGTCCTCATTTCTGAAACAGAGTGAGTCAAATTTATGAAAATAAGAGCCATCCCCCAATTCATAAATGATCAAAAGATATGTACAGTTTTCAGATGAAATAATCAAACTATCTATAGCCATATGGAAAAGAATGCTCTAACTCACTATTGATTAAATAATTCTGAGATACTACCTCATACCTATTAGATTGGCTAATAGGACAGAAAGGAATATGACAAATGTTGAAAAGGGTGTGAGAAAATGAGATATTAATGCATTATTGGTGGAGTTGTGAACTGATTCAACCATTCTGTAGAGCAATTTGGAACTGTGCTCAAAGGGCTATAAAACTGGGTCTACCCCTTGACGTATCAATACCACTACCAGGACTGTATCCAAAAAGAGATAAAAAACAAAAAGGAAAAGGACCTATATGTACAAAAATGTTTATAGCAGTTCTTTTCTGGTGGCAAAGAATTGGAGATTGAATGGATGCCCATCAGTTGGGGAATGGCTAAACAAATTGGGGTATGTGATTGAGATGGACAACTATATAGTCTATGCTATAAGATGCCATAAGAAATGATGAGCAAGATGCTCTCAGATAAACCTGGAAAGACTTATATGAGCTGACATGAAGTGAAATGTACTGTGTACAAAGTAATAGCAATATTGTAGGATGATCAGCTGTGACTGACTTAGCTATTCTCAGCAATATAATGATCTAGGACAACTCTGAAGGACTTATGATGAAAAATGCTGTCCTTCCCCAGAGAAAGAACTGATGGTATCTGAATACAGATTGAAGCATACTTTTTATTTTATTTTTGAGGGGTTTTTTTTTGGTTTGTTGTCTTTTACAATATGACAAATATGGAATATTTTGTATGACTATACATGTATAACCTACGTTAAATTGCTTGCCTTCTTAGTTGGGGTTTAGGGGTGAGGAGAGGGGAAAGGAGGGAATTTGGAACTGAGAACTTTAAAAACAAATGTTAAAAATTGTTTTTGCATATAACTGGGGAAAAATAAAATACTAAATATTTTAATTGAAGCCCTTTTCTTCTCAATTTATTACTTACTAAGTCCCCCCCCACTCCAGTAGTCTGAAAGGTTTTCTTAATATTTGTAAAGAAACTAAAAAAGAGGACATTAATATGCTTTTACAGACCCCATTCATCAGGGCATGTGTCATGAACAGATACTGCAGATGGACAATGAGCTAGGCCTGGAATTGAATAGGAGGGAGAAAGTGGATTATGTTGCCTTTGGGAAATTGTGCAGTGTTTCTGTTGATGCCCAAGCTTCTCTCTGAAATAAAGCCCTAATGGAAAAATATTCATATTTTTCAGTGATGCTATGTGGCTAACAATTGTATATCAAGGTGTCTGAAGAATTAGACTCACAAGTCACCTTTTGAAGTATGAAATCATCAATGTCCAATAGACCAAAGGAGAGGTATATATGATGGGGGTGAGTAGGGTGCAACATATTACTAATGAAAAGCTTCCCAGGAGAAGTGGCAAAAATGATATAATAAAAGAATATAAGCCTGGAAAATAAGGCTGATCAGTGAGCTAGTCATGTAGTGAGAGTGAAGGACAACTGACGTAACTGATGTGTACTGTCGGTTATCCCTTCATTATCAAGAGGTCCAGAAGAAGGCTTCTAGCATGTTGGCTCCTAGGATGTTGGGTGGAGTCTCTGTTCAAGGTTTGTGGGATAACATGAACAAGGGTACAGAAGTATAAAAAGTCTTAAGTGGATTGTGACCTGCATCAATGGAAGGACTTCACAGGTACATCAAAGTATCAAAGGATGTCTGCACTTCTGTATGCCTTCTTCCCAGTTAAGTCCTGAACTCTTTCTGGTTTTTATCCTAAGGGCTATACTACCTTGTGATCATTGCCATAGGATGGGGGAGCCATTATCCTATGGGTCCTTCCATCCCCTAACATTGGTTAGGTAGCTTCTCTACTAGATGTGACTGTATTGATTTTGTACACACGCGCACACACACACACACACACACACACACACACACTCCGTTGAAATTGAGATTTCTTTAATCCCCAAGAGGCCTGAAGAACAAATTTACATAAACATCCTTCAGGGATCCTAACAAGTAACAGGAAGCAAAAAATGAGGAGGATGTTTAGGAGAGGAATCCAGCACACTAGGGTTGCCCCTAGTGATATGTTGATTATTTTCTTATAGGAAGCTTGATGGTTCCCTGGTGACTTATATTTGGTTTATGCAAAGCTGATTTATTCTAAAAGTTCTTGCCAATGCTAATGCAGAAATCACATCTCCTACCAATTTAAAGGTGATGATAATGGAGCAGGAAAAAGCCCAGACTCCTGGGCTTTGTTCCTAACTTCAGCAAGGTATACCTACATAGGCTTGGGCAAGTCATTAGGCTTTGTCTACCTACTGAAAGCAATTAATATTATTTAGCACAATCTTTTTTTTAGTATTTTATTTTTTCCCCAATTACATATAAAAACAATTTCAACATTTGTTCTCTCCCCACCCCACCCCACATTGAGAAAGCAAGCAATTTGATATAGGTTATACATGTGAAGTCATGCGTAACATATTTCCATATTAGTCATATTGTAAGAGAAAAAATAGACCAAAATGAAAAAAAAAAAGAAATATAAAGTAAAAAAAAAAAAGTATGCTTCAATCTGTATTCAGACTCCATCAGTTCTTTCTCAGGGGATGGATAGCATTTTTCATCATAAGTCCTTCAGAGTTGTCTTGGATAATTGTATTGCTAACAATAGCTAAGTTGTCCATAGTTAATCATCCTACAATATTGCTGTTACTGTCTACAATTTTCTTGGGGTTCCATTCATCAATTTCATTCTGCATCAGTTCATGTAAGTTTTTTTTGAGAGCATCTAGCTCATCATTTGTTATAGCCAAAAGTATTCCGCCACAATCATATACCATAACTTGTTTGGCCATTCCCCAATTGACGGGCATCCCCTCAATTTTCAATTCTTTGCCGCCAGAGAAGAGCTGCTATAAATATTCTTGTACATATAGGTCCTTTTCCTGTTAGTTTTTTTTAATCTCTTTTGGGGTACAGACCTAGTAGTGGCATTGCTAGGTCAAAGGGTATGTGTGATTCTATAGCCCTTTGGGCATAGTTCCCAATTGCTCTCCACGATGGTTGAATCAGTTCACAACTCTACCACCAGTGTATTACTGTCTCAGTTTTTCCCCATCCCCTCCACTATTTGTCATCCTATTAGCCAATCTAATAGGTGTGAGGTAGTACCTCAGATTGTTTTAACTTGCATTTCTGCAGTCAATAGTGATTTAGAGCATTTTCTTATATGACTACAGACAGCTTTGATAACTTAATCTGAAAACAGATTATTAATATTTTATTAATTGGGGAATGGCTTTTATTCCCATAAATTTGGCTCATTCCTCTATGTATTTGAGAAATAAGGACTTTATCAGAGAAATTTGCTTTAGATTTTTTTTCACATTTACGGTTCCTAAATGTATTTTCCTTCATCCTATTTCTGCCCATTTATTCTATTCTCTTTCTCGTTTCACCTTGTCCCTCCTCAAGTGTTTTGCTTCTGACTATCCCCTCCCCCAATCCACCTTCCCTTCTATGAACACCACTGCCTCTTCTCCTATCCCCTTCCCCTCATACTTTCCTATAGGGTGAGATGGATTTCTGTAACCAATTGAGTGTATATGTTATTCCTTCTTTGAGCCAATTCTAATGAGTAAGTTTCAATCATTTCCCACAGGCTCCACCCTCTTCCCCACCACTGTAAAAGCTTTTTCTTGCCTCTTTTTATGTCAGGTAATTTGCTCCATTCTACCTCTCCCTTTTCCTTTTCTCCTAGTGCATTTCTCTTTCTTACTCATTAATTTTATTTTTAAGATATCATCCCATCATATTCAACTCACGCCTGTGCCCTCTGTCTATATATACTCCTTCTAACTGCTCTAATAATGAAAAAGGTCTTATGAGTTACAAGTGTCATCTTCTCATATAGCAATGTAAACAGTTTAAGATTATTATGTCTCTCATGATTTTCCTTTCCTATTTACCTTTTTATACTTCTCTTGAATCTTGTATTTGAAAGTCAAATTTTATATTCAGCTCTGGTCTTTGCATCAAGAATGCTCAAAAGCCCTAAATTTCATTGAATGTCCATTTTTTCCCCCTGAAGTCTTATACTCATTTTTTTCTGGGTAGTTGATTCTTGGTTGTAATCCTACCTCCTCTGCCCTATGGAATATCATATTCAAAGATCTCAGATACTTTAACTTAGAAGCTGCTAAATGTTATGTTATCCTAACTGTGGTTTCATGATACTTGAATTGTTTCTTTCTGGCTGCTTGCAATATTTTCTCCTTGGCCTGGGAGCTCTGGAATTTGGCTATAATATTTCTGAGAGTTTTTATTTCAGGATGTCTTTCAGGAGATGATGGGGGGATTCTTTCAATTTCTATTGTACCCTCCAGTTCTAGAATATCAGGACAATTGTCCTTGATAATTTCTTGAAAGATGATGTTTAAGTTCATTTTTTATCATGGCTTTCAGGTAGTCCAACAATTTTTAAATTTTCTCTCCTGGATCTATTTCCCAGGTCAGTTGTTTTTCTAATGAGATGTTTCATGTTGTCTTCTTTTTTTTTCATTCTTTTGGCTTTATTTTATTGTTTCTCAATGTCTCATAGAGCAAGCATAGAGCAAGCTTCCACTTGCTCAATTCTATTTTTTGTTAGTTTTTGTTAGTTCTCAATTCTAATTTTTAAGGAATTCTTCAGTGGGATTTTGTACCTTTTTTCCATTTGACAAATTCTATTTTTTAATGAGTTCTTTTCTTCAGTGAATTTTTGTGCTTTTTCTTCCATTTGGCCAATTCTGCTTTTTAAGGTGTTATTTTCTTCAGTATTTTTTTGTACCTCCTTTACCAAGCTATTGACTCATTTGTCATGATTTTTTTGCATCACTCTTATTTCTCTTCCCAATGTTTCCTCTATTTCTCTTACTTGATTTTTAAAATCCTTTTTGAGCCCTTCCATGGCCTGAGAGAAATTCATGTTTTTTCTTTCAGGTTTTGGATTTAGAGCTTTGACTTTGCTATCTTCTTCAGAATGTATGTTTTGATCTTCCATGTCACCATAGTAACTTTCTATGGTCAGAATTTTTTTCTGTGTTTGCTCACTTCCCCCACCTATTTCTTGAGTTTTAGCTCTTTGATAAAGTGGGGCTCTGCTCTCAGGGTGGAGGGTGCACTGTCACAAGCTTCAGGGCTTCTGTGCAGCTGTTTTTGGGAATGCTTCTAGGGACCTGTAAGTTTTCAGTTCTTCCAAGGTGACATGATCTGAGGAGAGGTGTGTTTACTCCTCTCCTGGCAAGTGCTCTGGCCTATGAGTGACCGCAAGCACTCTTTTCTGCCCTTGAAATGTGATGAAGCTCCCTGCTCTCCTTCAGCCGCAAGCTCTGCAGTGCTAGTGCTCATCCTTGACCTGGGACTGCCCCCCAGGACTGTGACCTGGAATCCAAGTATGGGCAAAGCAACAGTGTCCTGCCTCAGTGCTAGCAAAGAGATGCCTGTGATCTCCTTCTGACCAGTTGTTTGACCCCCTTACCATCTGTGGGCTGAGAGCTCTGGAAGTGGCTGATGATGGTGATGATTCAATGGCTCCCAACCTGCTCCTGCTTTGCTGGGGTCAGAGCTGTCCTGGTAGGTCCTGTCCTGGATCATGCTCCACTCTCATCTGGGTGGGACAGACCTTTCCTGAGGAACTTCCTCATTGGATTGGGCTAGAAAATTGTTTTACCTCGTCCTTTTGTGGTTTCTGCCACTCCAACATTTGTTTCAGGGCATAATTTAAATGCCTTTGGAGGGGTTTTGGGGAGAGCTCAGGGGAGTCCCTGCCTTCTTTCAGCCATCTTGGCTCTGCCCCCCTATTTAGCACAATCTTAAAGAGAATTTTTGTAGAAATCTCAGTCCGTAAAAGAGCCCTTAAAAAAACATTCCTCTAACTTGCCAGTGTTGAAAATCTGGTACCATCTGAAAGTGATTAGGATATGTATCCTGAAGCAGTATAGTGATCAGAGTCAGTGTGGTATAATGGGAAAAGCATTGGTATGAACAGAAACTTGGATTTGAATCCAGCCTCTGAGATTTAAAATGATGTGGCCTTAGGGAAATCACTGAGCCTCAGTATCCCCCATCTGTAAAAAGGGCATGGCAGTATCTGTAGTACTACCTCACAGGATTGTTGTGTGTTAACATGTGTAAAGTGATTTGCAAACCTTAAAACATTACATACATACCACTCATAATGACTAATACTGTGGGTTATGTTTTACATTTCTTTTTTTTTTTTTAAGGCAAGTGTTTGATCTGAGGTTGGATTTGAATTCAGGTCCTCCTGACTTCAGGGTTAGTGCTCTATCCACTGTGCCACCTAGATGCCCCCTATATTTTACATTTCTGTTAATCATTTTTTCATTTTTTTTTCTCTCAGCTTAACTTCTTTTGAGGCCTGTGGTATGGTAAGGGTAAATTTAGAGGATATACAGGATTTTATTCCTCGTCCTTTGTAGGAAGGCTGCAAAATTGTCATAGAAAGTCCAAAATGAGATGATAAAGGATATGGTAATTACTGCACCTCCAGTAGATCTATCCTGAATTCTGAATTAGAAAGATTAAGTGTTTAAAAGGTCACCTTTGACAAGAATTTAAATATGGCATCAGTGACCCAGTTTTCTGTAGAATAATGCCGTAGACCCTTTACTCCACCTATCTAGATATTAATCATCTTTCTTAGCTCAGCTCAAGTTACAACGCCAGTCTGATATCTGACCCAACTATTCCAGCCACAAAGATCTTTCTCAGCCTCCTTCTTTGAGCTCCTTTCAGTCTGAACTCCACAATTTAGCACTTTACTGCATGCTGTGGGATTATAGAGCCCTGTGATTTAAAATAAACAGAACAAGAAACAAATTCAATAGAATGAGTGCTAACTCCTTGAAACTTGTCAATGTGGGAGACTATACAAATGTTCATGGCAAAGATATGGCTTCCATTTCTCAAAATATTTTGGGAACTGCTTATTTAAAATTCAGTTTCCAAACTGTAGAATGTTCTTTCTACCATCTTTAATGCTACTGAACTTCCATCTTTTGACAACGTATTTGGTTTCTGGCAAGAGCAAACTAAATTTGCGTTATGAGCCTAATGCAGGAATTGGGAAATCAAAGTAACTCTGAAGATTCCAAAACATTGTGAACAGGGTAACTAGGGCTGAGTAATCAGGGCTTTGCCCCATGTGGGCAATTTAGAGGGTGACAACAATAGTGTACCAGAGTATGGCTGCTCCCTTTGTGTCTCTTCAGCTATTAGGGCCTTTCCTTGTGGAGATTCTGACATTTAACTCTCCATGGTGGGCAGCTAGGTAGTGCAGTGGATAGAGGGTCCCGGACCTGGAATCAAGAAGACTTATTCCTGAGTTCAAATCCAGCCTCAGACCTAACTAGCTCTGTGATCCTGGGCAAGTCACTTAACCTCTGCTTGACTCAGTTTCCTCATCTGTAAAATGGATATAATAATAGCACCATTGGGTTATGGTGAGGATAAAATGTGATAGTATTTGTAGTGTGCTCTGCCAACCCTGAAGTGCTTTATAAAGGTTAGCTGTTATTATTGGCTATTATAAAACAACAGAGACAGAATTTGAACTTAGTTACTGGCTCTTCTAGTATAAATCTGTGACTTGAGCTTTGGTCCACTAATTCCAGACTCAGTGCTTTTTCTACTACATTGTATTGCCATAACAACTCCATTTCCCCTCTGTAACAAAAAGAAATATCTTACTTTATATGTCATTGTTTTTAATATGAATACACATGTACAAGTACATAATAACATGCCCTATGATATCAACCATCCTTTATTGTTTTCTAATTGGTTCATGGAGCAGATAGGTGGCACAGTGGATAGTGCTGGGCCTGGAGTCAGGAAGACTCATCTTTGTGAGTTCAAATCAGGTCTCAAACACTTATCAGCTGTGTGACACTGGGCAAGTCACTTAACCCTGTTTGCCTCAGTTTCCTCATCTGTAAAATGAGCTGGAGGAGGAAATGACAAACCACTCTAGTACTTTGCAAAAAAACCCAAAACAAATGGGGTCATGAAGAGTCTAACATGATGGGGTGGAGCCAAGATGGCAGAGTAAAAGCAGTAACCTGCTTGAGCTCTCCCCCAAAGCCCTCCAAATACCTATAAAAATGGCTCTAAACAAATTCTAAAGCAGCAGAACCCACAAAAAGACAGAGTGAAACAAATTTCCAGCCAAAGACAGCCTGGATGTTTGAAGGGAAAGGCATATTGTGCTGGGCGGGGAGAAGAGCGCATCAGCGTGGGCACGCAGGCTGCAGTGCACCTGAAGCAGGCCTCAGAGGACTGAATCACAGGCAGCTCTGGCAGTTTCCAGACTTCTCAACCCATGAACGCCAAAGACAATTTAGGAGGTCAGTGGGAAAACTCTATGACTGCTGTGGTGAGAGAGGAGCGCAGGATCCCAGCCCCATTCCTTGGGGCGGCGGCTGCTTCCTGATCTTCCAGCCCACAGACTGAGGGGGAATTGAGTGACTGATCAGAGGGAAATTGCAGGGATCTCTCTGCTGGTGCAGGATTCTCTTGCTTTGCCTGTGCTTGGATCTGGGTCACAGTTCTGGGTGGCGGTCCTGGGGCAAGTTGGAGCACTGGCATGGTGGAGCTTGTAGTGGCTGTGGAGAAGAAACCCTCCTCACAGTTCCAAGACAGAAAAAAGTGCTCATAGACCAGCACAGGCCAGGAAAGGAGTAAACACCTTGCCCTTGATCATAGCACCTTGGAAGAACTGAAAATTTACAGGTCCCTAGAAGTATCTCTGAAAACAGCTGCACAAAACCCCTGAAGCTTGGGACAGTACATTCTCCACACTGGAAACAGACCCCTACCTTAACAAAGAGTCTATAACTCAAGTAATTGGCTGAGATCATAAGCAAGCAGTGCAAAAAGAGTCAGACTATATTATTTTACTTTGATGACAAAGAAGATCAAAACATACAACCAGAAGAAGACAATGAAGCCAAAGCTCCCACATCCAAAGCCTCCAAGAAAAACATGAATTGGTCCCAGGCCATGGAAGAGCTCAAAAAGGATTTTGAGAAGCAAGTAAGAGAAGTGGAGGAAAAACTGAGAGTGATACTAAAGAAGACCCAAAAAAATACTGAAGAAAATACCACCTTAAAAAATAGCCTAACCCAAATGGCAAAAGAGGTCCAAAAAGCCAATGGAGAAGAGTGCCCTAAAAAGCAAAATTGGCCAAATGGAAAAGGAAGTCCAAAAGTTTACTGAACAAAATACTTCCTTAAAAATTAGGATGGAGAAATTGGAATCTAGGGACAATTTGAGAAATCAAGGCACTGTGGCACTAATCCAAAGGAATGAAAAAAATAGAAGAGAATGTGAAATATCTCATTGGAAAAACAACTGACCTGGAAAATAGATCCAGGAGAGAGAACTTAAAAATTATTGGACTATCTGAAAGCCATGATCAAAAAAAGAACCTAGACATCATCTTTCAAGAAATTATCAAGGAAAACTGCCCTGATATTTTAGAACCAGAGGGCAAAATAGAAATTGAAAGAATCCACTGATCACCTCCTGAAAGATATCCCCAAAGGAAACCTCCTAGAAATACTGTAGCCAAATTCCAGAATTCTCAGGTCAAGGAGAAGGTACTGCAGGCAGCCAGAAGGAAACAATTCAAGTATTGTGGAAACACAATCAGGATCACACAAGATTTAGCAGCTTCTACATTAAGGGACCAAAGGACATGAGGTATGATATTCCAGAGGACAAAAGAGATAGGACTACAACCAAGAATCACCTACCTAGCATAACTGAGTATAATCCTTCAGGGTAAAAAATGGTCATTCGATGAAATAGGGGACTTTCAAGCATTCCTGAGGAAAAGACCAGAGCTGAATAGAAAATTTGACTTTCAAATACAAGACTCAAGTGAAACATGGAAGAGGTAAAGAGGAAAGAGAAATCATAAGAGAATTATTAAGATTGAACTGTTTACATTCCTGCAGGGAATGATGATATTTGTAACTCATGAGTCCTTTGTCAGTATTAGGGTAGTGGGAGGGAAAAAAATTGTATGTATGGATAGATAGATAGATAGAAGGCACAGGGTGAGTTAAAGATGACGGGGTGATATCCGGAAAATAAAATTAAGGGGTGAGAGAAGATTATACTGGGAGAAGGAGAAAGGGTGAAGTAGAATGAGGTAAAATATCTCACATGAAACAGACAAGAAAAGGCTTTTACAGTGGAGGGGAAATGGGGGAAGATGAGAGGGAATGAGTGAATCTTATTCTCATAGGATGTGGCTTAAGGAAGGAATAACATGCACAATGGGGTATGGAAATCTATCTTACCCTACAGGAAAATAAAGGGGGAAGGGGACAAGAGAGCAGGGGGTTGATAGAGGGGAGGGCAGATTGGGGGAGGGGATAATCAGAAGCAAACACTTCTGAGGAGGGACAGGGTCCAAATAGAGAGTAGAATAAATGAGGGATAGGATAGGATGAAGGGAAATGTACTTAGTTTTTCACAACAGGACTACTATGGAAGTGTTTTGCATGACTACACATATATAACCTGTACTGAGATGCTTGCCTTTTCAATGAGGGTGGGCAGGGAGGGAGGAAGGGAGAAAATTTGTAACCCAAAGCTTTAAAAACACATTAAAAATAAAAAATAAAAAATTTATTTAAAAAAAGAGTCTAACACGACTGAGCAACAACAAATTGCTTCATATATGTGTGTACATATGTACATGTATGTATATATGTATGTGTATGTATATATGTATGTATGTGTATATATGGACACACACACATATATATGTATATATTTGTATGTATACCCCCTTTCCTCCAAATGAGTGACTGAAATCTCTTGTAGCAAAAAAGTTCCACGTTTTTCCTCTGTTCTGTCATACCCCTCCCCCTTCCTTGCCCCTACACAGTATTCGCACATTACAAATGCTTAAGACATTTGTGTTTGACTGAAAAAGCATTATTTAGGGTGGGAAAAGAGCCAACTGCTTTACTGATAGAAGGAGAAAATTTCTTGACATACATGTATACATCAGAGTACTGTACAAAACAGAGGATTAAGGAAAGGTATAATGGAAAACTCAAGAAGCAACTTTCTCTTTCTGCAGTCCTAGGAAGTCAACCAATTGCTTCAGTGTTTATAGGTGACCTGCCATGTGCCCAGTTTTGTGCTACTGTAAGTGCTGAGGATACAGAGACAAAGTAAAACAATCTCTACTCTCAAGAAGCTTACACTGGAATAGGGGAGAAAACAGTTGGTGCAATAATCTTTTTAAAAACAATTATATTATGTTATAGAATTGCTTGTTTTATTTCATAAATTAAATAAAAATTTAAAAAAATTATAAAACAAAAACAATTGGAAAAGACCTGTGTGTGTTTTGCTTGCTAATGTGTCTAACAGCACATTCTTTTAAAAACAATTACTAAGATATTTTGTTTTTATATCAACTTTATTTCCAAATGTTTCCCTTTCCCTTCCCCAACCAAAAAAGCCATCCCTTCTAACAAGGAATCAAAAAGGAGGAAAAAAACAATTCTGCAAAACCACCATATACATCAACCAAAGCTGACACCATAAGCAATCCAATAGTATTACCTTTTATTTTATTTATTCATTTTTTTTGGTTAGGCAAGGAGGTTAAGTGACTTGTCCAGGGTCACACAGCTAGTAAGTGTTATGTGTCTGAAGCCGCATTTGAACTCAGGTCCTCCTGACTCCACAGCCGATGCTCTATGCACTATGCTGCCTAACTGTCCCTAATAGTAATTTCTTTTAAAAAAAATAGCATTTGTTCACATTTCTATAGTACTTTATAGTTTTCAAAGCACTTTCTTCGTAAATCTGTGATAGACAGATAGCTATAGATAGAGCATTTGTTAAGCACTGATAATATGTCTGGCACTATGAAGTGGGCAGTGCAACTATTAATATTTCTAGTTTTTCAGATTAGGATACTGAGGGTCAAGGAGATTAGGGGTTTACAGCTAGCAAGTTGGCAGAGACAGGACTTGAAAATCTAGCTCTTCTAACTTCAAGCCTCTCAATCATTTTTCCTAAGACAGGAATTATCTTCTCATGCAATGTTGACAAAGCAGTTTTTTTTTTGTTTTGCTTTTTTGGCTTTCTTTACTATAAATATGGTTTCCAAAAGGCTCCAAACTTAATTTCTGAACTATTTCCTTAGATCACAGCTACCAAGAGGCAAAATAAATTTTAAAAAAGAAAAAGAAAAAAAAATAAAGCTGACTTCAGTCACATCTCTGATAGCTAATAAGAGATCTCCACAATAATCTGTTCTAATTTGTAATTCAACTCTGAAATAATAGTGTATGGAAGAAGTCAAAGGCACAGACACGAATTTCATTCCAAAGCAGACACAAAAGAAGAGTTTTTAAAAAACATATTGCTTTTTCTGGCCCTGCACAGAGATAGCACCAGGGCCTATGACAGGACACTTCCCCCCGTCCCAGAGTTTGGAGATAGAGCCTCATTAAAGGTCCAGTAGCAAGAAGTCAGAAGTAAGTTTCCAGTTCAATGGGAACCACATAGCAAAAGGAGTTGGGGAGAAGGCTGGCAATTTAAGAACATTGGGTGATGGCAGGCATGTCTGGGGAATGGAATGCTGAACATGGTGCAGAGCTAATTCAAAATGGATCTTTTCCAATGTGAATAGCTCCATTTCACAGTCATATTCCCATCCTTTTAAGCTCTGGTGTTGTAGGAAGAGCTGCACCCACCTTGACCTTCTGCCTAAGCACATAGTAGGCATAAATGCTTATCGATTGATTGATTAGTTAAGCTTCAGCAGTTGACAGCTCCCAGCTGCTACAAGTATTTCTTGTGTTGGAAACAGCTGAGTTTGTATTGCATAATTGGCTAATTATGCATTTTATTTAAATTTAACAAGATTGTTATTGATTGCTAAGCCAATTATTAACAGCATCAGTTTTTCTTTAAAAGTATAGAAAATATGCTTGACTGGTATTTCTTTGAAAAGATTTCTCAAAGAGCTTTTGCTAAAATGAACATTTCTAGCTATTTGTCCTATTATGGAAAATATTGTTAAGGGGTTTAGTTAGCCAATTACAACACAATCAGCCATTCTCAACTTATTTATAAGGCATTAGGGAAGCATGGGAAACCCTTTCAAAAATGATATCTTAAGCTTATCATATTTGTTAAATTTTTCCACTGCATCAATTTCTTAGAAACATTATCACTGTGATCCTGATCCCCTGGGCTCAGATTAAATGATAGAATAGTCTAGGAATGGATTAATAAAATTTTAGAACTTATCTAGTTCAACTTCCTAATTTAATACACAAGGCCTAGGCATAGAGAGGTTATGTCACTTGCCTAAGGTCATAAAATTGTCATAAAACAGAATTTCAGAACTAGAAGGGACTTCAGTATTTATCTACTCCAACCCATTCCTAAAAAGTAATTCATTCTACACTATACCTAACAAACAGTCATTTTGCCTTTGTTTTCCTGAGAACACTAATGAGTGAGAACCCACTACCTTCTGTGGCAATTCTAATTGTTATGAAGTTTTTTTTTTCCTTATACTGACTCTAAATCTATGTATTTACAATTTCTACACATATTTCTCATTTGTATCCTATGTCTTATCTCTTGTCCTCGTGAATGAATGAACGAAAAGGCATTTTAAAGCACTTACTATGTGTCAAGCATTCTGCTTACCACTAGAACTACAAATAGAAAACAAACACAACCACAACTTTGTTTTCTTTTCTTTCTTTCTTTCTTTTTTTTTTAGACAATTGGGATTAAGTGACTTGCCTAGGGTCACACAGCTAGTAAATGTCAAGTGGTCTGAGGTCAGATTTGAACTCAGGTCCTCTTGAATCCAGGGCCGGTACTCTATCCACTTCGACACCTAGCTGCCCCACAACTATGTTTTCTTGGAGCTGATACTCTAATAGAAAGAAATGACACATATAAAAGGGTTAATTTGTAAGAAAGGCCCTGAAGTCCTAAAGGTTCTGTAGTGGGGTGGATGGCAAGGCCAAAGGATCTTTAGGATAAACCAGCAAATCAGGTGATAACATCTAGGGGCCAAGAAAGCTTAGTGTTAGGACAAGGGGTAAAGCCCAGAGGACTTTAGTACATTGGGTTATAGTGACATGGCAAATGGTAAGATGTGGTAGTCCTCTATCTTCAGAAACTCATCCAAGTAGTTTGAATAGCCATGCTGCTTTTTTGATATGGGATCATAGGATAGTCTTATAAATATTCAAAGACAATTATCATGCTCCTCTAGGTCCATACTAATTTGAGCTAAGAATGAAAGTGCTTTAAAAAATTGAAGGTATCCATATAAGGAATATATTTAAGGTTTACATTTTGTGTCATTTTATAGATGGGGAATCTGAGGTTAAGTGATTCACCCAAGGTCACATAGTAAATTGTTATGTTATCAGATCTAGAGCTAAGAAAGTATAGTATTCTTCCCATTGTTATCTTGCTTTTACAATTAGAGTTCATTTTTTTGCAGGTGTCTTGTGTCTCTCTTTTAAAATTTAAAGGTAGGGGTCATTCCTTCCCCAATTTGTGATGTAACACTTTTCCTAATGTACTACATTAAACCATTTGCCTTGTGAAGGGGAAGCTTTGACACTTTGTGCACTGTGTAACTTGAATTAGGGGGTGAGGATTGGAGCTATAGCTATGGAAGCCATCACATATTACTCAAAACTTGGGTTACCCCAGCTCTCCTTGAACTGTGCATGCTGGATCTCCTCTTTCCCTTTTGGAATCAAGGATCCATTTTAAAAATCTAGAATCATGAATTAATGGTTAGAAATTGTTACTATCTCTGTTGACTTTCCTCCATCCTCCCAGATCCACAATGTTCTCTCTTCTCAGGACAATTCCAAAGGACTCAATCATTTAACATATGGGTTAAATGCATTTATTAAAGTGAAAATGAAAATAGAAATGTAAGTAAACTTCAGAGAGGTTGAACATAGCCACTCTTGGTAAAGGTTGAATTATCGCCTTGTGCTACCCTCACTCCTGTACTTTAACCATGGGAACAGGTGGTTCCAAAGGCTGTTTACAAAGGAGGGTCAACGAGCATTCCCTTCCTCAAAGGTCAGAGGGGTTGGGGGGTGAAACTCAACTCATCTCAATTGCCTCCTGCCATTTTGTAGCCTATGCAGAACCATTTGCTCCCTGCTGTCCTGCATTTCATCAGGGTGACCGTAGCAAAGCTCCTTGCTGTGTCACAGAAGCACCCAGAAGCACCCAGTTGACAACTCTAGTCCAACACAAAGTACTACATCTGCCCTTTTAAAAAGCCTTCCTAGCCAATGTGATCAATGATGACTCTTGTCGATCTCTCTTTATATTAATTTCTCCGTAGCCCTCCACTTGAGATTTCTGTGTTTTTGGTGTCGATGATCCAGTAAATGCAGAGGACGACAGGTAAATATGAGGCAGGTGAAGTCTGCTTCATAAGGGTTACAATGGTAATATGCAATTGGTTAGTTCTTGGTCCACAGTAGGCAACTAATAGATGTTTGATAAGGCTTATGAAGGGCATGCCTATTGCATATTTCCTCTATATGCCTTGCATCAATAGCTGTTATTTCCTACTAGATATTCTGTAGGCACCTCAAACTCAACATGTTTAAAAGAGAATCATCGTCATCACCCCGTCTAAGTGGGTAGTTCCTCCAGACTTCCCAGTTTTGTTTTGTTTTGTATTGAGGGCACCTGAGTTCCATCCTTAGAGTCATAATCGATGCTTTCTTTTCACTCGCTCCTCTTTATCCAGTCAATTGCCAACTCTAGTTGATTCGAACTAGACAACACTTCTCACATCCAAACCTTTCTCTCCACTCACAAAGCCAGTGACTGCCCTAGTTCAGCACCACTTCATCTCCTGCCAATTATTGAAAGAACTTCCTAATTGGTCTCCTTGCTTCTACTCTCTTCCTTCTCCCATCACTCATCTACACATCTATTGTGAGAATTAAAATAAAACATAGGCCTCAGAGACAACTAGATGGCACAGTGGATAGAGCACTGGTAGGCTTAGAGTCAGGAAAACCTGAGTTCAAATCCAGCCTCAGATAATTACTAGCTGTATGTCTCTGGACAAGTCACTTAAACCTGTTTGCCTCAATTTCCTCATCTATAAAATGAGCTAGAGATGGAAGTGGCAAACAATGGGATTTTCTTGACAAAGATATCCCCAAGTGGGGTCACAGAGAGTCAGATATGACAGAAATTACTGAACAATAACAACAACCTCACAAGGTTCTTGTGAGGATCAAATGAAATAATATTTGTAAAGTGCTTAGCACAGTGCATGGAACATAGTAGGTTCTATATTAAAGCTGATTCTCTTCTCCCTATCTACTACTTGCCTACTCAACAACCCTCAATGCCTCCCTATTGCTTATAGGATAAAATACAAACTGCCTAATCTATCATGCATATAGGACTAAATAGACTGGCTCATAGCTATATTTTTAGACTGATTTCACACTGTTCCGCTTGAAAAACTCCATGCTGCAGCTAAACTGGACCACTGGATCTTCATCAAGATCTACATTCCAATTCCCACCTTGTTACACTTGAAGAAGCTATATTGTTAGGAATGCACTCCTTCATCTCAGAATTCTTGTATTCCTTCAAGGATCAGCTCAGGAACCACTTCCTCCCCCAAACCTTTCCTGATGCCTCCATTACATTATACTTATTTGTGCCCATACCACATGCCACCAATGGAATGTAAGCTTTTTGAGGGCAGAGACTACATTTCATTTTTATTTCTGTGTTCTAAGCACCTAACAGTGCCTTTCTTATAGTGTATAAGCACCTACTCTAAGAAATGTTCGTTAAATTGATTTATATTTGCCAGCCTTCCCTTATGAGCCCAGCTTAATCTTCAGCTTGTGTAGGTATCTTTAGGCATGTGCATGTATAATAATTTGTTAATGAACTAATTGGATGGGACTTGACCCAGTGCAGCTATTGTGGAGAGAAACCTTACCTATTTGCAGTAATCTTCATCTGTTTAGTACTTTATAGTTAATAAAGAATTTTAACACCTATTATCCCATTTGGATCCTTACAATAACTCTGTGATGTCAGCAGTACAGGGAAAAGCATATTCTTCAGAGAAACAAGAAAACTGAGTCTCAGGGAAGTGAAATTATTTGTCTGAAGTCAAAGAGCAAATGAGCTGCAGATCCAGGAAGTGAAGCCAATCCTTATGACTCTGAATCCAGGGTTCTTTCCATGCCAGCACATGTAGGATAGGATGCCTAGCATGGCACAGGCTCTCAGCCAATGGTAACTGGTCGTAATAGTAATGACAAATGAGACAGGAAGTATTGCTCAGCTCCTAGAGAGAAATGGGCCAGAGAACAGGGAGGGTTGTTTGAAAACACAGTGCAGTCCTTCAAAACATTTTCCATCAGCTTTCAGACTAAAGAACTGATTTGTCTGCACCCTGAAAGGATAGCCATGAGCCAAGTAGGGTAAAGATGAATACAACTCCCTCCTCCTCCCTCTTCTCCTTTCTTCTTATTCTAAGTTCAACTGCTTGTGCAGGAAAGAAGGCAGATGCTGCAGCCTTAGCTGTGAAATAAAATCCTCAAATGCCAGAGGCAGATGAAAGGAAAGACTGAGGTCAGATACAAAGAACATCAAAGAGGAGGAAGGTCTTTTGGGTAAAGAAAGAAATTGTATCTTTGTGAAAGAAAAATAGAAGAAAATCATGAAATACATTCCATGCTGTTTTTCTTACAAGGAAAGCACAAAGCAGGTTTTTTGCCTGGGTTTGTGGTGATAGCTCATCCCAGTTAAGCATAAGGTCTAATGTTAATCTCCTTTATCTTTTTGACTAATGCAATGTGTATGCTATTATAAGACACGAACCTCTGGGCATATTTATAAACACACTCATGTGAACAAGTCATTAATTATAGTGGAAAATCTCCCTCAAAGATCAGGAGCGGTCATTCAGATTCTGAATACGTGGACAGCTAGTGTTTTGTCCTTCAGAAAGTAACCTCCGTGCATCCAAACGTATCATTTTGAACTGTATGCTATTACCAAGTGATTGATGGGTTAGAAGAGTGAGAAAAGGCACAATATTTTAGGGCTGAGTTTTTTTGTTCAGCGTGTGTGTGTGTGTGTAAGCAAGCATGTGGAATTGGCTCTGATAGGATGGGCTAGAAGCTAAAATCCTTTAGTAAAGAGAGGCAAGAAGAGAAGATGGAGGAAGAAAAGAGAAGAAAAAGATTTTTGTGTTGTTTTTTGCCAATGCCCCAGTAACTGAAGCTTGCTAAACTGATGGTTTAATAGTAAATTCTTATATAAAAGATGTTTTATATCAATGGAGACTGTTTTATTTGGCTGTTACTTTGTTTCAGAATAGATAACCAAGCCTTTCAAGATATTTGTAATTTTGGGAGAATTCTGGGAGGATTGAAGTTTCTTGAGAGCAGGAATTGTTTCCTTTTTCTCTGTAGCCTCACTGTAGCAATATCTTAAACATTTTTTAACCTGACCCGTGATTTCATCCGTATGAGGAACTCCAAATGAGGGAACTCTTTCTACCAACATATAACATTATATTGGCATATGCAATACCTACCTACTTGCTCTGCTAATAGAATCTTAGGGGATTGCCTGGAAGCGCTGGGGTTAAGTGACTTGCCCAGGCTTATACAGTGAGTATGCATGAAAGAAAAAACTTGAACCCAGATCTTTCTGACCCTAAGGGCACCTCTCTATATTTTACATCATGCTGCCTCTTAAATAGTAGGCTTCTGTAATTTGTTAGAATTCTTTGTTATTGTTATCACTAATAATAACTAGTTTTGATAGAAAACTTTTACACATTTATATATGTGTGAGGGAAACATGTATACATACTGATACATATATGCCAATTTGTACACTCATAGTATATGATCTCCTATCTCCAAACTATTTTATAGCTGTATTATTTTTACATAGCTAAAGATTTTAGATCTTGGAAATAAACCAAGTTTTGGGTCCCAGGACATTTCCTCCAGGCCAGTAGAAGAATTATATATCTAGCACATCCTCAAGGACTACCATCGGCCAGAACAGTGAACTCCTTGGGAATCCTGCGTAGTTATATTACCATCCAGATTTTAGTTATCCAAATTATTGTGTGTGGCCATTAGGGAAGGCTTCAAAGTGTTCCCTTGGGGAGAAACTTCTGAATCCTTTCATAGCTCTTCATGATTGTGTCAAATAACTGCACATTTGGGTAACTGGCATTTCGATAGGAAAGAATTTAATTTAATTATGACGTATAATAATATGTAGTATCGGTTTGGGCTGTGTCTACCTATCATTTAGTACAATTCCCAGAGCAGGTAATTCAGTCAGAAAATGGAATTTAATTCAATAAGCATTTCTTGAAAGCCCAATATGTGCTCAGCATGGTTTTTAAGAACTGTAGGAAGTGCAAAAGGAGTTTAAGACATGGAGCCAGGCTCACCCAAAACAAACCAAACGTGTTTCCTACCATGTTGACAAAGCAGCTAGTTGATTGACTGAACTTTTCAATTTTCAAACAGTTGTTTCAAGGTCAGTAGAGACACAGGCATTCATTTCCTATTTAGTACCTAGGGGCAATGATGCAGCTCAAGGTTATAGAAAGCTCTAAAAGTACCTAATGGTTAGTAGTTTCTTTGAATTCCTAAATTGAACTCCAGAGAGACTGAAAATATAGAATTTTCCAATAATAAATGAATGAAATTTTCATCACAAAACCTCAAATTGATGTGTCAATCCCAGGTTTTTCTTGAGTGAAAGGGAACCTTCTGAATAGTAGTGTGACTTTTAAACCTATCCAAGAAGCCCAGGACAAGGGATAAATTGTGACCTCAGGGTAGGCTTCAGAGTCAAATATGTTATAGTCACACTGAAGCCAGGTGATCCTTTACATCTTGGAAACACCTCTAGAATTTGCCCCAGTCACTTCCAGTAGCTCAGTGTAGGCTTATTGGAGAAATTTAGAAATAGCTATTCCATGTCCTGCTCATACATCCATTACCAATGGGGCAAGAAAAAGGAAAAAAAAAAGTAGGAGCTTAACAAATACAAACTGACTTGAATTGAGTGTGGACTACATGACCTCTAAAGGCCCTTCTAGCTTTATCCACCATGCCATACAGACAGACTCTGATTGAGAAATAGATTCATAAGGACCTAAGAACTTAGAGATGTTTCTGTACCCTGGGCCACCTTTAGGCTGTGTCACCTCTGGCCTGCGCCATAACTGCAATAATTCATGGAAGACATTCTACTCAGAAAAGGGAAAAAGCAATGGGCTACCTGGGCATAAGTTATAATAAATAATGATAGGATCAATATTAATCAATCAATAAACATCTATTAAATGCTGTGCCAGGCACTGTGCTAAGCCCTAGGGATATAAAAAGAGGCAAAAGA
Organism: Vombatus ursinus; assembly: GCF_900497805.2. Lineage (NCBI taxonomy): Eukaryota > Metazoa > Chordata > Mammalia > Diprotodontia > Vombatidae > Vombatus > Vombatus ursinus. The sequence continues at coordinate 13,960,334 of NW_020954619.1, forward strand.
CAGTTCCTATTCTCAAGGAACTTACAATCCAATGGGAGAGATACCATATGAATAAATATATACAAAGTAAGCTATCTATGCAGGATAAATAAGAAATACTTAACAGCTAGAGTTAAAAAGGGTTGAAAGAGGCTTTTTTTTTTGTTAGACAATCAGGGTTACGTGATTTGCCCAGGGTCACACAGTAAGTGTCATATGTCTGAGATAGGATTTGAACTCAGGTCCTACTGACTCCAAGGCCAGAGCTCTAGCCACTGTGCCACCTAGCTGCCCCTGAGAAAGGCTTTCTGTAAAAGATGGGATTTTAGTTGGGACTTAAAGGAAGCCAGACAGTAGGTGGAGTTGAAGCAAAGGGAAGATCATTCCAGGCATGAGGGATACCCATAGAAAATGATCAGAGTGGAGAGATGGAGTGTATCATGTTGGTGGAACAGCCAGGAGGCCAGCATCACTGAATTGAAGAGTACGTGGCAGGGAGTAAGATGTAAGAAGACTGGAAATGTAGACAGGGACTGCAATGCTTTAAATGCCAAACATAACACTTTGTATTTGGTTCGAGGCAATAAGGAGCCACTTAGTTGAATTAGTAGGGGTGACATGGTAGTACCTTTGCTTTAGGAAAATCACTTTGGTGGCTGAATAGAGCGTGGGAGTGGGGAGAGACTGGAAGCAGGCAGACCCATTAACAGACTATTGCAATAATCCAGGTGTGAGGTGATAAGGGCCTACGCAAGAGTGATGACAATGTGAAAGGAGAGAAAGGTGCTTATTCAAGAGATATTGCAAAAGTTAAATTAACAGGCCTCAGCAACAGCTTGGATATGGGGGTGGGGGCTGGGAGGGGACTGAAAGGATGGTGTTGCCCTCTACAGTAATAGAGAAGGTAGAAGGGGTAGGAAGGGTTTCGGAGGAAAGATAATGAGTTCAGTTTTGGAGAGGTTGAGTTTAGGAAGATAATCAGAGATGTGAGATTGGAAGTCAGCAGAGAATTTGGAGTAGGACAGTCATGAACTTAGAAATGGTAATTAAATCCATGGGAACTGATGAGATCGCCAAGTGTAATATTATAGAGAGAGAAAAGAAGAGGGTCCCATATAGAATTCTGAATGCAGCTATTCTGACAGTCCAATTATTTCCTTTTTCTTGAGAAATGAACTAATGAAATGAGATTTCTAAGAGAGTAGGGAATTCTTTTGTGGCATAGGAGCTGTCAAATTGTGGGGCTATATCAATAACATAAACTTTGATGTGAAAATCCAGATTCCATTGACCTTTGTCCTGACCTTTATCCTTTGGGGTTGATAGGCCAAGGTATCTCCAGAATTTATAGAATCTTGGAATCTCAGATTTGGAAAAGGCCCCAGACACCATCCAGCCCAACCTGTACATGAAAAAGAATCTTCAGTACAAAATACAGAACAACCCAGCCTTTGCATAAAGATCTCCACGTTCTGAGGCCACCCATTCCACTTTTGGAAAGTGCTAATTGTTAGGACATTGGTGAGCTGAAGAGAGTAAGAGGATGGTAATCAGAATGGCAAAGATGCTTCAAATATATGAAGACATCTTTAATGTCCTTCCTTTTCCCTAGGTCACTTTAGTGTTTTCTTCTCAAGGTTAAATATCCTCAATGGTCCCACTTTCCGCAAGAAACATTTCCTAGTCCCCCTTAATGTTTGTGCTTTCTCTCTGTTCATTATCTCTAATTTATTCTGTATATATCGAGTTTGTTTATAGCTATTTGCATGACGTCTGCCCCAATAGATTGTGAGTTCATTGAGGACAGAGGCTGGGTTTTTTTTCTGCCTTTCTTTGTAACTATAGGTCTTAGTACAGCACCTAGCACAACATAAGCGCTTAATAAATACTTGTCAACTAGACTTGACATGTGGCGTGATCTCCAGGGCCATCACCATCACTGGCTGCTCTTCTCTAGGAGCTAACAATTCAAACAACATCCTTCTCAAAATGTGCCACCTGGAACTTAACAATTCTCCAGGCTGGTCTGACTAAGGCAGAGTTATGGGGATAGAGCAGACATTTGGAATTCACAATATCTTAGGATCATAGTTTTAAGCTAGATGGTACCTCTGAGGTCATCTAATGACAGTCCCTTAGTTCAATCCCATTGAACAAGCATTATGCAGTACTTGCTATGTGCCAGGAACTGTGCTAGATGCTGGGAGTACCAAGATGACCTTACCTGTCTGGAAGCTTTTTTAAAAACTTCCATTCTATTTTATAGCCTTTCATTTTACAGCCAAAGAAACTAAGGCCCAGATCTTGTGGTTCATAAATCTAGTCATTGCTCTGTACTGTTTCTTCCTCATGAGATGGAGACTTTAATGACTTTTACAAACAGAACATTTTCTTGACTTATTTCATTTATCCTGGCCTAGGATGCCATTTTCACAACTTCCTTGATGACTCTATGGCAGTAAACAATCAGGAAACTTGTTTACAGCTATGAACATCTGAGTCTGACTGGCATAACTAAGAGCTATGAAAATTGACAGTGCGGGAAACACAACTTCCTCTTCCTTATTTTTCACATCAATAAAAAAAGCAGTCAGAAAATTTCACCTAAAGATGAGCAAGAGGTATCGTAAAGAAAGACTATGAAATATCTGATGCAAATACATGAGGCATTTTTTTTCATCTATTTTCAACCACAGTCAAAGAAGCAGGTTTCTTTAAATTTAAAACGGCTCACCAATTTAAAAACAAACATTATCATTCAAGGGAGACCAGGAGCTAGAAAGATGGAAAAAGAAAGAGATATATGAGAAATGCATTTGGCAGCTGAGCCATAATTCTTAGACTATAGTAACTGAATAGAATGAAGATTGTGAGGAATCTTGGGAGTTTTTTAGAGATGATAAACAAGACCAGGTCAGGGCTCAAGGCATCTCTTTGCAGAAGTCCTCTGAAGACCGGGGGGATTTAATGTAGGGGAGGTAAGTTCCTTGATGATAATATCTGTTTTTGTTTCTCTTTGTATCCTCAGCGCTTAGCAAAGTGTCTGGCTCATAGTAAGAGGTAAATAAGTGCTTTTTGACTGACTGACTCCTGCTAAAAAGGCAAAGTAAAGATCTTTCCCAAACAAGAATTTCCTAATTCAGCTACTGTTTCTATAGTAGAAGGACATATGATGGGAGGCCTCCATTGGAAAAGAAAACCTTAATGTCTTGAGACATTTCTGTAAGACTATTGCATTACTTAATGATGATATGATTGGTCAGAATTGCTGGCTATTCACCACCAAAACACTGAAATTTAGTGGTGGAATAATGCTTATTCAATCTACTTTAAATATCTAGAATTGTAGCCACCACAGGGCCTGGAAAAGCTGACATTTCGATATGCTTTTGTTCTTTGGAGAAGCTCAGTAATTTCAACAGTTTTAAATCTTACGGAAAATTCTGGAAACAGTATTGCCTTCTGCAAATATGTGTGACTGCAGGGGTACATATTCATATTCACACACACACACACACACACACACACACACACACACACACAGACATTTAAGACATCTTCAGTCACTTTGGGCCCCAAGACAATGGGTCCTCAAAAAGCAAGTTCAAATCCAAGGGGATTTGAAAACTAAGGGGATTGTATGACAAGAGGAAACAAAAGCTTTCTCTATGAGATACATAGCAGAAGGTTATTACTGTATTCCATTCCTTTTGTAATATATCAACAAACATACTGGTAAAGAAGTAGAGAATTGGATCAGGAAAGACAGTGTGGATTAATAATAAATGTTTATTGACTGACAGTGGGGCAGGGACTGACTGTCTCATATTACTCTGTGTCATACATAGCGCCTTATAAATAGTAAATGCTTAACAAATGCTCGTGGATTGATTGAACCTATTCTTGGAATATTCAGATATCAAGGCATAGCTTCAAAGGTGCTCCTGTGTAGTTGAACTCATAAAATAATGTTGGTATGCAAATTACTCTATGCCACCAAGATTTTTGCCATCTTCACTGATTTGCTCGGGTACTCCTTTTTCCTAAGTGCCTCACAGGTATAACATACAAGGTCCTAACATCTAAGTCTTGGAATGTCCTGAATTCATTCCTCCAGACTTTGAGTGTATATGGGTTTATATGACAAACAGTGGACAGAAGAAATGGGATTCATAAGAATGTAGTTACATGAAATTCCCAGAAATGAAGCAAAACCCCTCATCTACTGGAGACCAACAGCATCTGGTGGAGATATCTCTCATAGCATAAATGAAATTCAGGGTAGCACCTACTGACACAGGATTATGAAGCTGTATAGATGAGTGGGAATGGCAATAAAAAAAAAAAGAGTCAGGCCTGTGTGTAGTGAAGGTCATAGTCGTTAACTGGACCATACATTGTACAAATACTGGTTCAGAAAGAACTGATGGGCACATATTGGCTTTGCAGTCACAATTGACTCAAATATATGTTTTGTCATAGCCATAATTACAGATCGAGATGTGGAAGGGGCCATGGAGATCATTATGGAGCACTGTTATTATAATACTGGATACTGTGATGGATGCAGAATCCTGGGGTGAGATTCTGCTTTGGATACATTACTAGCTGTGTAGCTCTGGGCAAGTCACTGACCTCTCAGAGACTAATCATGGGAATAATCATATGTGAATAATCCTGTGATTGTGGTAATACCAGAGTTGTTACAGAATCAAATTATATAATGTATACATAGTACTTTGTAAACTTTAGCCATTTGGTTGCTATAGAGGGGGAGAGAATAAGCATTTATTAAGCACCTACTATGTTCCAGGCACTGTGCTAAGTACAAATTTCTCATTTGATCCTCATAACAACCCTGAGAGGTAGGGGATATTATAACCCTCAATTTATGGTCAGGAAAACTGAGGCAGATAGAGGTTAAGGGTCTTGCCCAACTGGACTTGAACTCAGGTCTTCCTAATTCCAGGTCCAGTGCTCTAGTCACTGTACTACCTAGCTACCTTAGCTATTTAATGCTTTAGCTATAGAAATGTCAGTAGTTCTTGCTATCTTCTAGTTTTGCAGAGAAGTAAACTGAGGTCAGGAGAGGTTAAATGATTTTGGGTTGTGTGGGTAGTAAACAGCAGTGTTGGTATTCTATTCCAGGTATTCCAATTACAAATCCAGGGCTTTTTCCATTGCATCACTGAGTTAATAAATATTTATTAAATGCCTATTATGTGCCAAGCACTGTGCTAAGAGCTGGGGATACAAAAAGACAGTCCCTGCCTTTAAGGAGCTTACATTCTGATTAGAGAAACAACATGCAAACAAATATATACCCGAAAAAGCCATATACAGGATAAATAAGAAGTAAATAAAATGGGGAAGGCACTAGAATGAAGAGAGATTAGGAAAAGCTTCCTGTAGAACATAGGCTTTTATTTGGGATGTAAAGGAAGCCAGGGAAGTCAGTAGGTGGAGATGAGGAAGGGAGAGCATTCCAGGCAAAGGGGAAAGCCAGAGAAAAGGCCCAGAGTTAAGCAATGGAGTATCTTGTTTATGGAACAGCCAGGAGGCCAGTGTCACTGTACCAGAGAGTATGTGTTGTGGAGTAAGGTGTAAGAACATTGGAAAGGTAAGAGAACTCTAAGATTTGAAGAGTTTTGAAAGGCAAACAGAGAATTTTGTATTTGAGGTAATAGGGAGCCAATGGAGTTTTTTGAATAAGGGAGCGACTTGATCTGACCTGCACCACACAGCAGGTAATCTAGCACCATGCTGATGCTACAGAACTACAGATTTTGACTACAGAAGAAACGTTTGATGAATTTTCTGAATACAAGGAACTCACTGTCTAATGAGAAAGACAAAAGTAACTCACATGAAATAATTAGAAAACAATGAAGTGTGAAGCTGTAGCTAATAATAGGATTTTGGAGATGGGGATGATTAGTTTGAGCTACAAAAGGATTCCTGATAGCCTGGAAGGATGGGAAAGATGATTGATTGGAATATTTGAGGGATATGGAGAATTCATCCAACCTCCCACCCCCTTATCATATAGTTCTATAAAAGTTTCTGGGCAATTACCAATAGGATACAATGAATAGGAAAGAATCATTAAATAAAGCATACTCACAAATATAAATGCAAATTTATTATTTTTTTACATCATCTATAATTTCCAATATATCTTATCCCTAATTCCAAAGAATAAAAAATAGGAAAAATAATTCAGCCCAACTCACTAACACACCAATCCAGTCTGACGCCATATGCAGAATGTCCCATCCGCAGTCCCCTACCTTGACAAAGAAAGGCAGGGGGTTCAGTCTCATACTTCTTCTTTTGGACTGGTCTTGGCCATTATCATTTCACATCATTGTTTCTCTTGCATTGTTGTAATTATTGTGTATATTTCCTTTCTTGGTTCTACTTACTTCACTTGTATCAGTTCATCTTGTGTGTCTTCCTATGCTTCTCTGCATTCTTCATACTCAATATGTCTTATAGGGCAGAATACTCCATTACATCTAGGTACCATAATTTATTTAACCATTCCCCTGCTGATGGGCATCCTCTTTATTTCCAGTTCTTTGCTATTACAAAAAGCATTGCCATGGATGCTTTGGTGTGTGGAACCTTTCTTTTTATCATTGACCTCCTTGGGGTACTTGCCTAGCAGTTCGACCTCAGGGTCAAAGAGTATAAACATTTTAGTGACCTTCTTAGCATAATCCCAAATTGCTTTCTAAAGCAGTTGTGCCATTTCACAGTTTTACCAACAGCTTGTTAGTGTGCCTGTCTGGGTAAAACTTCAAAGCTATTTTTATCAAATTTTCTCATTATTAGTGATTTGGAGCAATCTTTCATACACTGAATAGTTTATGACTTTTTTAAAGAATTGTTTGTTCATATCCTTTGACCCAGAAATGAATTCTGATGAGGAGGGATATTAATAATAATACTAATAGCTATCATTTACATAGTGCTTACTATGTGCCAGGCATTGTGCTAAGTGCTTTCCAACTATTATCTCATTCGATCCTCACAGTGACCCTGGGAGGTAGGTGCTATTATTATTCCCATTTTACGGAAGAAGAAACTGAGGGAAATAGAGTTCATGTGACTTATTCAGCATTTGAACTCAGGTCTCCCTGACTCCATTGCACCACCTAGCCACTAGAAAATGAAAAGCTGCCCAAAGAGATCAACATAGATTTTATAAGCAATTTACCTATCAACCTAGATTTTTTAAAAAGACACATACAGATAATGGAATTAATGGCTAGCATCAATGCTGTTGTTTAGCTGTTTTCTTTGCGTCCAACTCCTCATAACCCCAGTTGGTTTTCTTAGTAAAGATATTGGAGTGGTTTGTCATTTCCTTCTCCAGCTCATTTTATAGATGAGAAACTGAGACAAACAGGGTTATGTGACTTGCCCAGGGTCACACAGCTAGTGTCTGAGACTGGATTTGAACTCAGGAAGATGAGACTCCCTGACTCCAAGCCCCCACCTAGTTACCCAATGGCAGGTGACAGGAGATTAATTCAAAAAGCATGATTTGGTTTTGTAAGAGCAGTGATAGGAATGCTAGTGCTCAGAATGAGCACCCTTTTCTCCTTTCTAGCTCCCTTTTATGTATCTGCCGCAATTAAAATGTAAGCTTCATGAGAGTGAGAACTGTCTTCGTTTTGGCTTGTATTTCCATTCCCAGCATTTAGCACAGTGCCTGGCACATAGTAAGCATTTAATAAATGCTTTAACAGACTCAAAATAACAACATGCACAATGACACCAATGTAAATGAAAAGCTCACTAAAAAGAATGAAGCAGAGATGGATAAGAGAAAAGTCAATTGTTATAAGATGAGGTCTGATGTTCTTGAGACCGCCATGACAGTCTCCTCGTAAGGGATGCTGTAGCTTATAAAGTTGAGGCATGGAAAAATACTGGTAGTAATATTTTAAAGTTAATACAGATGTATACCCAAAAATAATATCTTGTCAACTGCCAGACAAGGACTTTACCTACTGGCTGTCACATCTATGCGGGGGAACACAGTGAACCCAGCCCTAGTGTGACAGATGATTAATTGAACCCCTATTTTATTCCAATCAGTATTAATCAGTTTGATATGATTACAGAGTTCTGTATATTAAGTAAACTGTGGATTATAAATTCACTTGCTCAATCATAGGAAGCTAACTAGAGGACCTCCACCCTTATTTTTCCTTGTTATGGTGACCAATCCCAGAACAGTGGAAGTGACTCACTTACATGGAAGGTCCCCCGGCTACTTTTGTTGCCTCTCAGACCTTGTTATCCCTCTGTTGCCCAGCATGGGGAGATGACCATGAGCCCTTGACCAACAGGTGGTCCTGGTTGCTGGTCTGCAGCCTGCCTTTCCACCAGCCCATGGCTGTGCTCATCAGGACCTCCTGAAAGGTCAAGATAGGTCTGTCAAGGACTGCTCATTAGCCCATTTGTCAACCAATGGGATTCTGTGTTTTGTGTAGACCCTCCTGGAGGGTCAAGGGCAACATCTATCAACCAATAAGATGCTATATTTTTAGTTTGCTTTATCTGCGTTGTGGATATTAAAATGTAAAACTAAAGCCCTGGAGGAAGGGGTATCTCATATTGTGAGGAAGATCTGAGGTCCACTTCATTAGAGGGGACCACGGACCCTTTAATAAAGTTCCATTGACTCAGAGTTTCTTTATTGTAAACTGGACAATTATTGACCCCATACTAGAAAGCACAAGTCAACAGGGAAACCTATGTTCTTCTGGGAGGGACGCCTTTATGCCATACAACTGTCTCAAAACTCTGATGACGGCTTTAGAGAACAGAGAACTTCCTGAGGACAGAGAGGCTGGTGACACCAGGCCAAATATCGTACATATTATCAAATGTATTTACTGAATTAGATGTTTTTGCTAAATTTTGTCGGGATGCCACACAAAAAGCTCAATCTGGAGAGGGGAGATTTTTGGGGGTGGGGGGAAATCTGTAATATAAAGACAAAAGGCATCAATATTATGTATGTTTTTCTAAAATCCTTCCAGACTAATATTATTTCTTTTTTTTTTTGATAAAGCTATTGCACTGGTTGATTATGAGAATCATACAGAGATGGTTAACTTTTATTTCAACAAAAAATGATAAAACATCATTGTAGAAAAAATATAAAAATGTGAGCTACATGGTGAATGTAAACATAAAATCTTACATTTGAGTTAAAACAAACAAACATCACTTTCACAAGTACAAGATGGGGGAGGCACAGCTATATAACCTTTAAAAAATAAAAAGATTTGTGGGTTTTAATGGGCTGAAAAGTCGATATGAATTGACCACATGATATGGCATCCAAAAAAAAAAAAGTTAATGTGATCTTATTCTGGATTAAGAGAGTCATAGAATTGATAATGAAGAACACGGCAGCTCCAGGGTCCTCTGACCTCATCAGAGTACATCTGCAGTACTGAGTTCCATTCTGAGCATAAAAACATTTTTAGGAAGGACAGAACCTTCATTGGAGAGCAACAAAATCCTCAAGATGGTGCCATATGAAGGTCATTAAAAGAAAATGGAGCTATTTAGCCAGGAGAGGAAAAAACAAGGTGGGGGGTTGGGGGAGGCAGATGGGAACTGTTTTTAAGTATTTGAATGTCTGTCATATAGAAGAGGGATTAGGCTTGTCCTGTATAGTTCCATAGGGAAGCACCAGGAGCTGCAGGTAAAAGTTGGAGAAAGACAGACTTTAATTATGTATAAAGATTTTTTTTTCTTTTTAATAATTGATTTTTAAATTTTTTTCAAGTAACAAGGATATTTTAAAATTAATTCATCCCTCCCACTATCTGTCTTATTGTGCAAAAATTAGAAAAACTAATCCCTCAATATTTATATGGCTGTATAGTCCAGCAAAACAAAATTTCACATGAGCCATATCCTAAAATGTTTGTCTGTATTTTTCATTTTGCTCCCCTCTGTCAGGAGATGAGTAATATATATCATCTTTATTCTTTTGTTGATCATTGTGTTGATCAGAGTTGTAAGTACTAAAAATTCGAACTATCCTAAAGCGGAACAGGCTACTTTGGAAGGCAGTGATTGCTCCATTCCATTTTGTCCTAACAGTCTACATTTATTCAGTTCTAGGTACCATGTCTAAGGAAGAACATTCATGAGTCAAACTGACCTCTCTACTTTTCCCTCCTTTTTCACAGGCTATCCCCACGCCTGCATTACTCTGCCTCATGGAACCCCTCCCACCCTTTAAGAGTCACATCAACCTCCCTCACAAAGCCTTTCTTAATTCCCCTAATTCTAAGTCTCCCCCAAAAAAAACAAACAAAAAAAGTTGTATATTTATTTTGTATATATTTTGTGCTTACCTGTGAATGAAAATGTTGAATCAGCTTAGCAGAATGGAAGTTAAATGTAAAAACTGTCTAACCCTTGTATTTGTACTGTCAGTACCCAGAACCATGATCTGTCCATAGCTGGTGCTTCATCAATTTTTGCTGATATATTGATTAATGACTTGGAGGACATTTAGAGGACAGCGACAACCAGGACTGGGAAGGCAATGAAGATCATGCCAAAAGGAACCTTCTTGGAAGGACCTGAGCATATTGAGTTAATACAAGAGAAGACTTTGGGAATATAATAGCTTTTTTCAAGCACCTGAAGACCCTCCTGTGGAAGAGGAATCAGATTTTGGTTAAATGCATGAACAAATGTCCTAACTGTAAGAGTGGTCCCAAAGTGGAATGGGCCACCTCAAGAGATGATAGGCCCCCTCTCATGAGAGGTCCTCAAAGTAGGCTGTCTGCTTGTTGGGAATATTAAGAAGGAGATCCAGGACAGTTTACAGACTGGATCAGATGGCTCTGAGGTCCTTCCCAGTTTTGAAATTCTGAAATCCTCCAGTTTAATGATTTAATTTCATTGAGGAAGGAACAAAGGTAAGGAGAAATGAAGTCATTTGCCCAAAGTCACACCGCAATTCAATTGGTATCAGAGCCAGGGCTAGAATCCAGTTTTCATGACCCCTAGTTCAGTTCTATACTCCACTGCCTCTTATTGAACTGGTATGAAAGCATAGACCTCATCCCTGTGCGAGCCTTAGGAGGGAGCTGTGATTTCTACCACCAGATTTAAATGTCATTGGGTGGGGCAGCTAGGCAGCCCAGTGGATGGAGCACTGGCCCTGAAGTCAGGAGGACCTGAGTTCAAATCCAGCCTCAGACCAAACACTTGACACTTGCTAGCTGTGTGACCCTGAGCAAGTCACTTCACCCCAATTGCCTCACCAAAAAAAAAAAAAAAATTTAAAAAAAAATGTCATTGAGAAATAGTTAACAAAATAAAAAAATAGAATGGAATGTAGATAATGTAAATATGTTCTTTTCTAAATTAATATGGTGCCAAAGGGATCCTTATGTAAGGTTTAGTGGCCTCCATTTCTATTTGACACTATTGCTTTATATCAGCTAATGATAAAAGTCACTGTAACAATCTATTACTAAATATGCCTGATGAAATGTGCCATAGTTGCTGTGCTCCGTAATAGAGGACACCAGGATGGTGTAGTCCAGATCCAAACAAGGCTGTACTTTATTTAAACTGCCTGTATCGCTTGGGCCCAAGAGCTAGTCAGTCTTCCAAGTGTTGTCTTAATCATATGTCTTTTCTTTTTTAATTTCAAATTAATTCCTCCCAATATGTAAAACATCATTTTGCTTTTCTATTTACATCCTCACTGCTTAGCAAAGTGTCTGCCACATAGTAAGCACTTCATAAGTCCTTGTTGATTGATTGATGGAAGGCTGTGAAATTGAAAATTGATTTCTAATTCTATTTTGTTAAGACTTAATCAAGCTAGATTTAATATTCCCCTTCCCTGTTCCTTACCCTTGTAATTTCACCTACCACCCACAGTCTGGAAAAACATGATTAACCTAAAAGGTCAAATCTCATCAATTGAAACTATTGAAGCAATTCCCATCTCCTTCTAATCCCATTGCCTGATGACTACTCCCATCGCCTGAGAACTCTCATCTTCCAATGATGTAAGGGAGAGGAGCTGAGATGACACTAATCCTATCTCCTCATTGAATGGACAATCTGGATTGTTTTACCTTTGTCTTATGATCCCAATCACATGTCTTGTTTGTGTTTAAGAAAGGATTCCAGAAGGGGAGGTCCAAACAGTTGTAGTATTAAGCTGATGGCAGAGGGTTTTTATTTTCTGGCCAATCAGAAGAGGACACACCTGTTGCTTGAGATATAATCACCATAAAAGAACCTTCCCTCCCTCGCTTGGGGTCTTTGGTTATTGAGGGGTTATAGACCTACTTTATTGGTTACTGCTAACCTAGCTCATAAATTGATGTTACTCAGAACTTTGTTTCTCAGAATTTCTACTGAGACAAGGTGAAAGAATAAATTAATTCACTCTTGAATTCCATATGATGCAGTCTTCTGATTTCTGTCCCTATGAATGAGATCAGAAAAAAATAAAGTGGAAAGTCTCAGGAGATATTTTATTGAGTTGCTTATTTTAGCCCACCAATTATTTTGCTGCTTGTATAGTTGAAAAGATTGTTAGATCAACTAGTAGAACTTTAGGTCAATTAAAAAAAAGCACAGTAGTTGAACAGGGTAGGGGTAGGCAATGACTGCGTAGAAGATGATCCAACTGCACATGCATTCACCCTAGGAGAGGAAAGATTATAGCCTTCTTCAACCACCATCTCCCCAGGTCCTACTTGGGGATGAAGGTAGGCCTGGGCACCATGACACGACCTGGATGTGGTGACTACATAGACCAGCAGAGGGTGCTGTGACAGTGGTAGTTGATTCAGGGGAGAAAGTGGGCTCTGCCTAGAAGTTGTTTTTCTTTGTCCTTGCTTCTTGTAGAGGACCAGTGACATCACGAGACTGATGTCTTGACTTGCAAGTGAATTGGATTTAAGTGAGGCAGAGCTGAGCAAAGTCATCAGCCTCACTTTCTCCTCCAGAGACATCAGAGTCCAGCGGAGTCAAGATGAATGTCAACTGCCTAGGATCACCTAGGAGCTGGTGTCCTGAAGCAAAAACTCATTCCTCTTCGTTGTTGTCCTTCATTCTCGAAGAGGACCAAAATGACATCATTATGTTCAAGTCAAGGTACAGTGAGTCCAACACAGCTGATCACACTAATACAAGCTTGGAACGCTCTGCCACAGGTTGGGCACTAATAGTTCATATGAACATTTGGGGTGGAGATTTCCCTAAATTTGTGCGTCTCACATTTCTTTTGAGCTACTGCAATTCTGCTTTGCTCATAAAGCACAGAGCCTTCTTTGATGCCGGCACACCATGCTGGGTGGTCCTTTGCTAGCATTTCCCACGTCACACAATCAATTCCAAAGTTCTTTGGGGAGACCTTCAGAGAGATCTTGTCTTGCTTCTTCCGACTACCACATAAGCGCCTGCTTTGAGTGAGTTCTACATAAAATAATCTTTTAGGTAAAGATACATTTGGCATTTAAAACAATGCGGCCAGCCCATTGGAATTGTGTTCTCTGCAATAGATTGTGAATGCTTGGCAGTTTAGCTTGAGAAAGGACCTCAGTGTTCAGTACCTTATCTTGCCAGGTGATCTTCAGAATCTTCCTGAGACAATTCAAACGGAAGTGATTCAATTTCCTGGCATCGTGCTGGTAGACTGTCTGGGTTTCACAGGCATACAACAAAGAGGTCATCACAATGGCTCTGTGGGCCTTCAGTTTGGTACACAGTCTAATACCTCTTCTCTCCCACACTTTCCTTCAGATCCTCCCAAACACTGATTTAGTTCTAGCAATGCATGCATCAATCTCATCATCTATGTGGACCACCCTGAAAAGTATACTGCCAAGGTAAGTGAACTTCTCCATAGGATTCAAAACTTCTCCATTTGCTATAAACAATGGTTCCACATATGGATGGTGTGGTGCTGGCTGGTGGACAACCTGTGTTTTCCTTGTGTCAATTGTTAGGCCAAAATTAGCACAAGCAGAAGAGAATTGATCCATACTTTGTTGCATCTCAGCTTCAGAGGCTGCCTTGAGTGCAGAACCATCTGTGAACAAAAAATCATGTACCAACTCTTCTACTTTAGTCTTGGCTTGTAGCCTTTTCAAATCAAATAATTTACTGTCAGTGTGGTAGCTGACCTTGATGCCATGTTCATCCTCATTGAAGGCATCTGGCAACATTGCTGAAAACATCATGCTAAAAAGCATGGGAGCAAGCACACAGTCGTGCTTCACTCCATTGGTGATTGGAAAAGCTCCAGAATCTGGGCAAGCAAGTGTTATGAAATTGACGTACAATACTGATGAACTTCTCTAGGCAACCAAATTTTGATGTAATTTTACTTAAGCCCTCATGACTGACAGTATTAAAGGCCTTGCTAACTGTACAAAGATTATGGCCTCTGACTTTCTCCTACTTGTCAAAGCCCAGATTTTTCTTTGTCAATAGCTTCTTTCTCCCCATTACCCAAGATTTTGAAACTTTAGACACTCTTACAAATCATGCTCCAATAAATATTTTAGAATCTCTTACATGAAAATCCCCTATTGTATGCTTCTTTACAGGAAATTTATAATTCAGCAATATAGAGGCCCAACTAAATAAATGAATGAACAAATGATAGCTACTTTTAAAGCACTTTTTTATGTGCAAAATTCTTTACTACCCTCTGGGGTTACAAATAGAAAAGCAAGACAGTCCCTGCACTCAAGGAGCTCATGTTCAAAAGGGGGAGACATCATGCAATGTCAGCTACAAGTCAGATGAAAAGGTCCTATTGTTCTTAGGGTACAGCAGCAAAGCAGATGGTAATGATTCTTTAATATTGCTTCTACTGACAAAATCATATCTGTTTGTGATGTTGAGCCATTTGACAGTGCCAGGGATTTTATTGACAAGAACTTTATAAATAAAACCTCAAAGCAAAATATATAAATTATAATTTTTCACCAATTAGAAAGTAATCAATTGATCATCAAACATTTATTAAGTACCTACTATGTTCCAGACACTTCACTAGGTGCTGAAGATAAAAAGATAGAAATAAGTAGTCAAGGTTTTTACATTCTATCAGGGGAGACCTAGGCACATATGCCAAATAGATACAAGATAATCTGTAGGTTTTGAGGCCTCACTGTGTTCACACCTGTTTCTAATCTAATGACTGTTCATTGAAAAAAATAAGTGTTATGTTTGGGGAGGCTACTTTAACACATCAAAAGGTGATTGATGAGGGCCAACAACCCCTTAAAATTTATTAGTTCCACATCCAGGACACCACTGTTCAAAACATTTTTGGAAATTTTCCTTGGAAAGTGACTTCAAAGCAAAAGTTTTTGGTTACCTCCAAGAGAGGAGAATCTTTGTGGTTGGGTATTTTGTTGTTCTGTTGTTTCAGTCATGTCTGACTCTGTGTAACCACATTTACAGTTTTCTTGGCAAAGATACTGGAGTGGTTTGCCTTCTCCAGTTCATTTTGCAGATGAGGAAACTGAGACAAACTGGGTTAAATGACATGCCCAGGATAACAGAACTAGTTAAGTGTCAGAGGTAAGATTAGAACTCAGGTCTCCCTGACTCCCTATCCACTGTGCCACCTAGCTGCCCCTAAATACTAAATATTATATACCAAAATATTAATATTTTAGACATGTTTGATGTTAGATTTTTGCAAAATCAGTTACATGGTTTCAGAAGTAACAAAAAAGTCCTGCATTTCAGGAGATGGTGGGGGTTGGAAAGAAAAAGGCATTCCAAATGGAGGGTTGAGACAAAGTAAAGACACCCACAGGAAGGAAGCAGCCATGATACCTTTGGAAATGGAAGGTAATTCATTCAGCATTAGCTACTTAAAATGGAACCTTGGATCAGGATAAGGCCAAGCAGTAGAGTTTCCCTTGGAACCAGAGCAAGAGTACCTTGAGTACCCGGCTAAGGAGGCTGGATTGTTTTATGATCAATGGAAAGCTACATAATATATGTGAGCAGGAGAGCCACCATTAGAGCTGGACATTCGAAAAATTATTCTGACAGTATTGTATAGGAAGTAATAGGTGTGGGAGGGAGGGCCTAGAAAGAGTCTGCAGAACACCAGTTAGGAGGCTATAGCAATTATCTAGGAGAGAAGGAATAAAGGTCCAGGTTAGGTCGATGTGTTGAGGGGCGATTTCTTTTTATGTGGTAATATTTAAGAAAAAGTATACTCCAGTGGGAAGATATTGTTAATAAAGGCCTTATTTTTAGCTACAGTGACTATGATCAATTGCCAAAAATAATATTAGTCCTAGGAGCTGCTAGCCTGACTCCACAAACAGTGACACTGCTGATAAATATTCAGCAAATGTCTCTAAGAACTGGAAATGAAAAAAAAAAAGAAACCCACCATCTATTCCAGCTCCATTCCAGCACAGACCAGTGACCTGGATAATGAAGCAGCAGCTCTCTTTGCCAGGGAAGGAAAGGATGGAGTCAAAATGAACTTCTATTTTGGCTTGGAATATGGGAAAAATAATTGTCCTGATCACTAATTATTCGTATGGCAAACTCATCCGGAATTATTTCATGGTCCCTTGAACAGAATACACTCCACTTAGAAGTGAGGATACTCCAACATTTAAGGATAACACCTGGAGGCCTTGGAAGCAGGCTTCAATCCAACTCAATTCAACAAGCATTTACTAAGTGAATACTATGAGCGTGCATCTGTGCCAGTTTTGAAGACACGAAGACAAAAATGACATAATCTTTGACCTCAAAGAACTTACATTCTACTGGAAAAGAAGTTTGAAAAAATTAAAAAGCTTAGGGATAGATTAAGTGCCATGAAATTGATGTTGGAAAGATCAATTGCATCCTTCTACAAAATATCCCTTGGTACCACTGTCAAGGAGAGATCATTATTGCTGGACCATGAGTCTGGACTGCTCTCGTTTTTCTCATGTTGAATATATATTAATATGTTCATACACTTAGACTAGAGAGAAAAAAGAATACAAGCTCCCCTTTCTTTTCTCTTCAAACAAGCAATCAATCAACAAATATTTGTAAAGTACCAACTGTGTGTCAGGAAGTATGCTAAGTGCTGGGGATACAAAAAAAGATAAAAGATAGTCCCTCCCCTCAACAGCTTACAGTCTAATGGGGGAAACAACATGCAAACAAATATATACAGAATAAGCAATGTACAAGATAATAGGAAATGATTAAACGAGAGAAAGCACTAGAATTAAGAGGATTTTGGCTGTGAGCTTCTGAAGTGCAAAGATTTTTTTTGTTTTTTTTTTTAGCCCTTGGAACTTACTACAGTGCCTGAAACATAGTAAGTACCTAATAAATATATATTATTGACTGGTTATTGACTAATTAGAAGTTTCACTTAGTATCTTTACATTTATAGTAATCACCTTGCATTCCTGAGGACCACAGGGGCAGCTGAGTACCCCAAAATGAGAGCTGCTGTGCTCAAAGTTGTATAGTTTGTGAGGACTGCATTAAATTCTCCAAGTACTCATGGTTTGATAGTTTGCAGTGGTGATAATCTGATACATCATAGCCTCTAAAATGTAGAAAGCATTCAGGTGACTCTTCTTGCTTTCTTGTCTTTTCATCCTTCCAAAGGATGACAATTTGTTCTAGGATTTTATCGTTTACGTTGTTTTCATTGACTTTATCTTTGACATTGTCTTTACTGTCTCTTATTACTGTCTCAATTCAATTACATAAACACTGAATATCAAAGCACGTCAAATGAGCATTAATTGGGGACTCAGGAACAAATAAAAGTTTGTCCCATCAAAATTAATGTTAATTGCTTTTTTAAAAAACGTATGGCAATTTGCCCTGCGTGTTTTTTGTTTGTTTGTTTGTTTGTTTGTTTGTTTTTTTCAGGAATGAATTACCCTCATAAGGTGGCAATGTCCTTATTAAAATGTCAAATTGAGAGCTGAACACAGTATTCCAGTTGTAGTCTAACTCAAGAAGAATACAGAATAAAAGGGAAACCACTGCCTCCTTTGTTCTGTATGATATTTTTTCAAAAAGGCAGTCTCAGACTGCGTTGGCCTTTTGACAGCCGTGTTATAATGTTGGCTCATGTTGAACTTGTAGTCAGCTAAGACCTCTAGGTCATTTCCCATGAATTGCTGCTAAGTCAGTGTTTTCCCATCCCTCACGTGTGCATTAAAAATGCCAGACTTTGAATTTTTTCTCCTCTAAGTTCTACCTTGTTGGTTTCCTCACACCCTTTAAGCTTATTAAGATCTTTATTTGAATCCTAATTTTATCTTCTTGTGTTATTTTTCCCACTTTAGAGTACCATAAGGAACTTCATGATATGTTTTCCTGATACACTAATATAGTGCTGTCTATTTACATTGGGGCAGCTAGGTGGTACAGCGGATAGAGTGCCAGGAAAACTCATTTTCCTGAGTTCAAATCCAGTCTCAGATACTTACTAGCTGTGTGACCCTGGCATGTTGCCTAAGCTTGTTTGCTTCAGTTTCCTCGTCTGTTAAATGAGCAGAGAAGGAAATGGCCAACCACTCCAGTATTTTTGCCAAGAAAACACCAAATGGGGTCATAAGAGTAAGAAATGGCTGAACAACAACTATCTACATTCTCTGATCTATTAGCCTCATAATCCTATTAAACACTATGTAGGCCAGTGATTTTTCAAAGGCAAATGATACCTGATTGAACAAGACTTAGGCTTTATTCAGTAAGCAACAGGTATCCCTGGATAGTTATTGAGCAAGAGGATAACATCATACCAGTTACGTAGTTAAGGAAAGAGTGAGGAAGGCAAGGAATGGTAGAAAGGTGAAAAATACATTAAAGAAAACAAAATGAAGGTTAGGAGGAGGCACAAATCAATGGAAAAAATGCCCTTCAGGAATTTTATTACTGCCAAGTTAAACTAAACATTCATTTAAATAAATAAACAACAAAAATAAAACCCCAAACTGTAACAAGTTAATATATTTAAAACATTCTCCCCTCCTTCTTTCTCTTCTTTGTATATTGAAATGTTCATGTATGTTGATGACTATTAAGCTCATAATGAAATTTTTCTTAAAAAAGAAGGTGCATGAAAGAAAGAAAAATACAATCCACATGGACTCATCTGTGTGCCTATATATTTAGGTAAGGAGAGGGTAAACTCAGGGTATTGACAGTTCTAAAAAAGCGTTTGATAAAGAAGAATATTGTTCTTTATGTGTCTCATTATATAAAGTCTTTATTTTACTATATCACAAATAAAATTCCCAGGGTATTTGTTCCACTTCTACATATAACATGTTAATATACATATTCTAAACCTTTTTTCATTGCATATTTTAATGCTTAGCAAACTTAAGTATTTTTCCTTCTTTCAAGATAAAATATTTCTCTGAGATAGGCATACAAATTTTGAATTCATTATTCTGTTCTCTACATGTAAAAAAAGTAGTTGACATCAGAGGTACTTGCAAATCTATAATTTGGAGAAGGCAGTTGGGAATTTGCCCCACGGCTGCAGAATCCAGAGGGAACAAATATTTAAAATACTAAGTTGAAAAGACTGTAGAATTTTTATATTTGTTACATTTACATTTTGACAGCATTTCACTCCTTCAGAAGGAAGGAAACTTGTTAGCAAGAATAATTAGTCAAACTAGGAAGCTACCAGATGGTGTGCTTCCTCCCCATCAACTTCACTCCAAGCACACTTCTCCCTGGCCCAGTACCATTTCTTCCTCTCTTTCTAGCAGTAGCCCCATGTTGCTCTGGAATGTATCAGGCTGCTATCATGGTGCTCCTGCTCTGTGGATGTGAAGATGTTTTAGTGTTATTGTCTTTTTGATCTAGAAACCAGAACTGGTAGCTATAGTTCTACTTGCAACTGTGCCCCCTTCCTAGAATGGAGTCTATTTCACTTGAGGAGGAATGAATGAATGAATGAGTGAATGAATGAATGAGTGAAAAAACATTTATTAAGCCCTTATTTTATGCCAAACAATGTATAAAGCACTGGGGATACAAATACAGGAGCAGAGATGGTCCTTGCTCTCTATGAGTTTATGTTCCAATGTGGAGAAAACACCCAATAGTGAATGGTCAACAAGGAGAGGCATTTTGGTCCAGAATCCTACAGGGATAATGAATAAGGCCATTGCAAGACAGATTATAGTCTCTGATAATCAGCAGCATGTGGTTCCTTGGAACCAAAATGACAACCACAAAAATTAAGCATTAAAATTAACCATTAAAAATTAAGCATGATACACTTTCACTCCAGTGCTTCTATACTTCTGAGTAAACCCATTGCTGTGCCAATGTATTTGGTAAGGACCCTATGCACTGAGAAGTAGAGGAGGGAAGTGAGGAATTGGTCCTAAATGAACAAGTATTTCATATCAGGTTGGAACAAATCCCAGTGTTGACTGATAATACTGTTTGTGGGCAATATGGACATCAGGGCAATTTTTAAGTCATGCTTTTGGGTATAAGGCTTTTACTAATGCAATTATCCCTTCCACATTCCGACTTTCCCCATCAGAGTTTAGATATATTGTAGGTCAGCATAAGAAATTAAATGAGAATTTTTGTGGAAGTTTTGCAGAAGCCACAGGTGACATGCAAAGGCCAGCAGATGACACAGAAAAAGTTTAGAAACTCAGAAATGCATAAAGTATAGGGATAACTGTACAGTCAATCAGTCAACAGGTATGAGGCAAGGGGAAAGCTTATGTTCAATAGGAGTAATAGCCCAGGTGGTGAGAGATAGAACATTCTTGGATTTTAGCAGCCTGGGGAGATGAAGCAGGAAGGGGAATGCATAGGGAAAACTAACCATGGAACAAATTGTCTGAAACTGAATCTTTGGTGTATTGTGCATCTCTGTGAAGGACAGGGATTACCCTACATTAAGTTCGTATTCATCTGATCTATAGTCAGAGAGCTGGACTTCTATCACAGTGACAGCTGCTGTCTCAGAAAGCTGATGGATGCATCAATAGAAATATTGTCATATTCCTTTACAGCTATCATTGCCAGTGGCAGGCCAGGAATCTCATGATTAATATTATAGAAAAGTAATCCATGTACTCCAGGCTCAAATTTCTGCCTAAGGCAATGCAGACAGAGATAAAATAAATGCAATAAAATCTTTACCTGACACTCTGGATGGACTGGCTTATTCATATCCCTTAAAATGATTTCTGAACCATCTGTAGAAAAAGGAGAGTGATGAAAATACATTTTCACAGTGCTACCTGTGCATTAGTGGGAGAGGATCCCCCACCCCAACCCTTTTCTTCTGGATGCTCTGCTTCTATTAATGCAGTATAAGTTTGCATTTTCTTCTGGTAGTTTTTCTGACTGACAGGTCAAACTGCAGAATCTTATTGAGACTGCAGCTTAGTTAGTAAAACTGTTCAACCTTCTTCATATCAACTATTCTCTAGCTATATTTCCCGCATCTTGTATTTGTGTAATTATTTTAACCCAAATACAGAAATTTATACTTACTTTAACAAGAATTTCAGTAAATTGTTGATCTAGTTGGCATAGCTATTATACTCACTGAGGAAAATAATAGCTCATCTTGTGTCATTTTTGTCCATGTCTTTTAAGTTTTCCATAGAAGATGAAACTAAGGGTATAGTTGTAATGGGTGAAGGTTTTTGTAGTTCAATTTTGTTGTTTTCTCCATCTATTTTATATTTGTGGAGTAGATGCAGAAAAACTGGATGGACCATGGGGGAGAACACCCAGGTTGGACATGACAAAAGGTTGGTAGGTTGAAAGAGGCAGAGGTTCGAGAAAGAAGAGTAGTAGATAGTAAAATAATAGTAGTGGAGATGTAGATAGTAAAATATTAAATTTGCAAGACAGGTCTCTTGTATTCTAAAAATAAAGAAGCAAACAGAAAACCTTTCCCTTAACTCTACCACATCTTCAAACTATACTTTAAAATCTCTCCTCCATCTTCGATGTCAAACTTTTAGAAAGAATACATAGCACTCATTTCCTTTCCATGAACTCACTCCTCAACTTCTTCCAATATGGCTCCCATGGCCATCATTCAAATGAAAATTCTTCTCTCCAAGTTAGTCAACCAATCAGTCAGTCAAAAAACATTAATTAAGTACCTCCTCTATATCAGACGCTGTACTAAGCACTGGGGATATGAAGAGAAAAATATAATAATCATCAGATCATAGATTTAAAACTTGGGGAAACTTAGAGGTCATCAGGTCTAACACCCTCATTTTAGAAGTGAGGTGCAGAATAGTTATAAGTGACCAGAGTCATACAGGAAGTAAGTTTCAGAAACAAGATTTGAACTTAAAAGTTTGCTGTTTTCAAGGCCAGCACTGACGTAATGCCTCAATACCTGTCCTCCGGGACAGCACACTCAGGGAGAGGATCCTATCTTTGTCTTTCATTCCCCTCCCCAAGATTGCCTTGCACATAGTGTGAGCTCAAAAAATAATGAAGAAGTGTTAGAAGTCAAAAGCACATCATCTTAATTTAAGCATGGCCATGACTTACATGTTTCTTTCTATTTTAACTATAGTCAGCAGATGGCGATAAGAGATCAGATTTGTACCATACTGTAGTGGGACCTGTACAAAAGTATTTCTTTCCCGGTATCAGGGTTTTTCAACTCTCTTTCTTCTTTCTTTTTTTTCTTTTCTTTTTCTTTTTCTTTTTTCATTTCCCTGAATCGTGTCAAGTTAGCACCTCAGGGCAAAGTTAATAACAATCGTAAAGATGAAAGAAACCATTGCTATAGATAACTGTTAGGACAAATGTCATTATTTTAAACTTTAATTACCATTGGGGTTTCAAGCCTTTTTAAAAAAAAAATGTGACTGAAAGTTAGCCATAGAACCATTTTGGAGGGTTTTTTTTTCTTTTAGGGTTTTAAGCAAAAATAAATCCCCCAGGGTAGAGTTGTTGTTGTTTTTTAAGCAAATGGTACTAGTTTATTGTAAAAATAATAATATCCTTATTCTCTTGCGCACACACGCGCACACACACACACACACACACACACACATGCTGAACACAGTCCCAGATGTATATAAGAGATTGAAGTATTCATTTATTTCTGGCCTACCCAAAGTACTGGCTTCCAAGAAGTACTTTTTGCCTGAGACTGAGATATAATTGCTAGCTTGAAGCTGTGTGGGCTGAATCTCTGACTTTGGAGGCTGAATTTGGTGGGTCACAAATGTTACTGATACTCCTATCTCTTCTCACAACTGCACAAAGAAACAAGAATTATAATCTGAATTCTCCTTCAGGCTAGCTGCCATCTTCTTCCTTATGTCTACCAACTGGTTTTCGGGCAATTGTTTCTGTGGCCAGATTTGGTAAGGAATCATCCTATCAGTTTCTCTCTTCTCTTAGAGTTTTCCTGTATACAAGTGCTCCTTGAAACACAACTCACTCTCAATACACTCTCAAAGCACTCTCTCTCACTCTTCAATACACAACTCATTCTGGCACTAAAGGGACATTGGGACTAGAGGAGAATGCATTACAGGAACCAAGAAAATAATCATCTATGAACCAAAACATTTAAACTGGAGAACTATACAAAATATGTTGATGATGGAAAACAGTGTTTGGGAATATACTGACAAAATGTTTCCTGATCTTCTACTTTAGCCTCAAAACTGATGTTTCTTGGCCATGTCCAATCAGCTCATTTTTAGAACACTATATTCAGTCACCATAAAATTTTAACAGTAGAATAAAGAATGTCTTTTAGAGTAGTACCTAAATATATACACACAAAGATACATACATATATACACACATTTAATAATCTATATACACATACCCCCTGTCTATGCATATGCATTTGTATGGGGCAGCTAGTGGATAGAGTGCCCCACCTGAAGTCAGGAAGACTCATCTTTCCTGAGTTTAAATCTGGCCTCAGACATTTACTAGCTGTGTGACCCTGATCGTGCCATTTAACCCTATTTGCCTCCGTTTCGTCATCTGTAAAATGAGTTGGAGAAGGAAATGGCAAACCACTCCAGTATCTTTGCCAAGAAAACCTCAAATGGCATCATGAAGAGTCAGACACGACTAGAAAACAACTCAAAAACATGCATGTGTATATGATCATGTATGTGATTATGCATATAATTGTGTGCATGCATATAAGTATGTGCACATGACTACATCTATGTTGTGTGTGTGTGTAGGTTTTTTTATATATTAAATGAGAACAAAAGGCTACGGGCTATAGGATTAAGCAGAAGTAGGGAAGTTTTTAGCTCTGTCTTCTTGATAGCTATCAGACTAAGTGGAGAAGCTTTTCCTTGATTCTTGAACTGAGGGGTACTTGTATACAAACAGAATTAGAAGTAGAATTTCAGAGTTAGGACAGACTTGGACCTCAAAGGCTATCTAATTCAAGTTGTACCTGAATGAGAAGCCCCTCTCCAGTCTTTGCTGGTCATTCAGCCTATTTGAAGACACCCAGTGAGGAAGAACCCAATAACTCTTAAAATAGCCCTTTTCTATTTTTGGATAACTCTAATTGTTAAGGATTTTTTTCTTCCGTATACCAATCCTAAAATTTGCTCTTTGAAACTTCACCAATTTATCAGGAAAGGGCTTTTGTCTCTTCTCCAGAAAATCTAGACAAAACCTCCCAGCTGAGGTGGGTCATCACAGAGTATAACAATAGGGAACACAGTGCTTTGAAGGTTTGCAAAGCACTTTACATTTATCATAATAGTTAAACTATAACTTGACTTGGGAAGGTAGATATTATTATTATCTCTATTTGCAAGATAAGAGAATTGAGGCAGGGAGAGCTCACAGGACTTGTCACAGTGTCTTAGAGTTCATCTACCGCAGGAGTCAAACTCAGGTGTTCGGGAACCCAAATCCAGCATCTTTTCCATTATACCATCTAGCTGTCTTAGAATAGCAGGACTGAAAGGAACCTCAATCAATACCTGACCATCAGTCCCTTCTGTAGCTTGCTTGATGAAATGGTCATTCTAGATGCTAAATTTGTTCTCTTCCTCCTTCCCACCCCCAGTAATTTCTTCAAAATACCATTATTTTGAATGAAGTGAATTCTCAGAACATCAAACATGTCCACATTCAAATATATCTAAAAAAATTTTCAAAATAATAACAATAGCTAGCTTTTAGTCCTTTAAGATTTGCCAAGCACTTTCCGTATATTATTTCATTTGATCCTTACAGGAATAGGTGCTATTGTTAGCATTATTCTTCAGACGTAGTAACTGAGGCAGAGAGGTTAAGTGACTTTCCCAGGGTCATACAGCTAGGGGCTAAGGCAATATTCAGACTCAAATCTTCCTGACTGCGGCTCCAGAACTCCATCTACCAGACCACCTGGCTGTCTCTGCCAAACATAAGCCTTTGCATGAAAACTTCC
Organism: Vombatus ursinus; assembly: GCF_900497805.2. NCBI lineage: Eukaryota > Metazoa > Chordata > Mammalia > Diprotodontia > Vombatidae > Vombatus > Vombatus ursinus. The sequence goes on from NW_020954619.1 coordinate 13,985,799, forward strand.
AGTATGGAGAGGGCCATTCCACTTTAGATATTAGATAGCCCTAATTGTCAGGGAGCTTTTCCTGATATCCAGCTTAAATATTCTTTTTTCTGTAATTTCTAACCATTGCTTCTACTTCTGTCCTTTTTCCAAACTAAAATTGCCCTCTTGGCCTCCATGTTCCTTAACTAAAAGGTACCTGTTCACATCTCCAGGACTGCAAACAGCTTAGCACAATTACATTCATGAACTTGCCGATGGGAGTAATATGTATGAATCTGCTACAGGGTGATGTTTGCAAGTAGGTGGCTCAGTGGACAGAGTACTGGGTCTGGAGTTGGGAAGATCTGAGTTCAAATCTGACCTCGAACACTTACGAGCTGTGTGACCCTGGAGAAGTCATTTTTGCCCCGTTTCCTTATTGATAAAATGAGTTGGAGAGAGAAATGGCAAACCATTATGGTATCTTTGCCCCACCCCCCAAAAAGAAAGAGAAATCAAAAAACAAAAACAAAACCCAAATGGGGTCACAAAGAAACTGAAATGGCTCAACAACCACAACAATACTGTTGATATGGTGTATAACAGAGAAATAAACCTTTTCTTCTAACCCTCTAGTACTCAATGTGTCCTTACATCTAAACTCCTGCTGGCCAGGTTGACTCTGTGTGGTCAGATTAATTTACAGGGATCTCCTGCTGCATTTGCCAAGGCATCACGCCCCTTTATCATCCATTTTGCTGGCTTGTATTAACTTATCCCGACGTCCATCTTCTTGCAATGGAAACCAAAAGGGGATGATACACTAGGTTGTAGACTTCTAGTCCTCTTAGGTAGCAATGACCTAGTGAACTTCAGTGGCCCATTTTGAATTCTGTTTAAAGCTGCAGATCAGACAATCAGTCCTACATTGTACAACCACTTGTATTTATTTATATCTAAAACATAATTCTCAATCGATGTTTGTTAAATTGACTAGAACTATAGTCATAAATCTAGATGTATAATGGACCTCAGAGCACAACTGGTCCAATCCATTCATTTTACAGTTAAGGAAACTGATGCCTATCTGATTACTATCTGTAGTGGTAATTAAACCATTGGCCGGGGTGGGGAACCTGCAGTCTTGAGGTCCTTGCCAAGTTCTTTCCATTGTGATCTTCCTAAAGCACAGGTCAGACCATGTCATCCTGCTACTCAGTTAAATATCTTGGCTCCCTACTACATTCAGGATCAGATAGAAAATCCTCTATTTGACATTTAAAGTTCTTCACAGTCTTTCCCCCCTTTTAGTCTTCTTATACCTTACTCCTTTCCATGTACTGCTCACTCCAGTAAAACTAGCTTTCTTGCTATTTCTTGGGCTATTTACTCTATCTGTCTTGCCTCTGAAAGTTGTCTCACTATACCGCTTGCCTGGAATGCTCTCCCTCTTCCTTTTCTTAGCCTTCTGGCTTCCATTAAGTACCAGCTAAAATCTCATCTCCTACAAGACATTTTTCCCAAATCCTTTTAATGTTTGTGCTCATCCTATGTTGATTATTTTTTATTTATCCTTTATATATCTTGTTTATTTATCTCTAGTTGTTTTTAGGTTGTCTCTGCCTTTAGACTGTAAGCTCATTGAGAGCAGGTATCTATCTTTTACCTTTCTTTGTATCCCCAGAGATCAATATAGTGTCTGGCATACAGTAGGTGAGTAAGAAATGCTTATTGAGTGAATAAGACTTGTAGATGGGTCTGAATTGAAACTATTCTGTGTTGGGAATCTTCTCAACCCCCACATCTCCTCAGGCTTTTCAACAGCTGATCCATGCTGCCACAAATGCCCAAACAATTATTGCTCATCGAAGGGCATTTCAAACCATGACTGAGAGGAGCAGTAAGCTGCCTCTCATTCTTTCCGTTAGAAGTGAGGGATGGCTGCAGTCACAGGCCATAGCCAGGCCTGTTTTGTAACAAATGTTCATTTTTTTCCTCAGCATTTTTACCCAAGCTGCAGGTAAGGACCCCCCCCGCCCCAGCTGTGACCCCACCAGGTGCTGTGGGAGCTGTGGCCTAGGAGAAAGAAGAGGGGATGTTGTACCTCAAGCCTGTTTACACTGACTTTGCCTTTCTCTTTAGCTTCTTTCAAGTGTCATCTTCTTTAAGAAGCTTTTCCCAATCCCCCTGAATGCTAGCACCTTCCCTCTGAGATTTATCCTGTATGTGTTTTGTTTGTACATAATTATTGATATGTTGTCTTACCCATGAGACTGTTAACACCTTGAAGCAGAGACTCTTTATATCTCTTCTTTGGATCCCCAATACCTAGCACCATGCATGGCACACAGTAGGTGTTTAATAAATGTTTGTAGACTTGACTTTCTTGTTCTAAAATGCTCTAAAAGAATCTTGCAATTATTTTATTATGGCCCTGAAATATGTCATGGATTTGAAAAGTCCTTCTCAAAAGCAAGGCATATTATTCTGGAGAATTACAATTGATGTTACTAACGCAGACCAAGTTGCTCAGACCTACGAAAGGGCATTATGGGCAGAGAGCAGGATTTTCTTAAAAGGATTCAGTGAAATGGCATGTTTGTCTTTGCTAACTCGCAACTTTGCAATCAGGTACAGAGCCAAGAATTATAACCTTGAAGGAAAATTTTCTTGAATTGCATGTAGCCTGATGTATTTATACCACGTTCCTCTCCATATACCACTTAAATTCCCTTTCTCTCATGTATGTACACATATTCCAGCTCAAAGTATATACCTGCAGAAACATACATGTATTTTTTCTATTTACATACATATTCATGGACAAGTGCACATATTTACATACTTGTATGCACACATATGTGTGTAGATCTATGTGTATGATTTTTTAAAATTAGCTTTGGGGGCCTATTGGGACTGTTTTCATCTTCTTCCCCTCATAACAAGGCTGCTAGGTTGCCCTTGAACCAGTTACAGACTTGAAAGATTTAGTAAACAAGAATACATTATACCATTTCTGGTGGGAGCTCTTAACAGATGCATTCCTCCTCTTGAGGCTTATCCCAGTGTTTGATCTTTTCCTCTAAAACAATTCATCAGAGCATGATGGGCAAGGACCCAGGAGTGGTAATTAGACTGAAAGTGGCTAGCAGACGCAACCGGAACAGCCTACCTCCCCAGGAAGACTCTTGCACTTATCACCACTGACTGGATTAAGCAGGATAGACTTTGCATCTACTGCAAAGCTGAGAAGGCCACTCAGTCCCAAGGTCCCAGATTTAGAGCTAGAAGGGAACTGAGAGGTCACTTAGGCCAGCCCTCATCACTAGATAGATGAGGAAATGGAGGCCCTGAGAAGTTACCCCTCTTAACAGAAAAGGTGATCTACCCAAGTACTCCCCCCAGCCTGGAGGGGAAGCATGAAATAATGGCTGGGATGCTGTTTGTAGCATCAAGATGGCCTGGCTTCAAATTCCATTTTTGTCACTAACTAGCTGGGTGGTTATGGGCAAGTCATTTAACTGGCCTGGGCCTAGTTCTCTTCATCAATAAAATACAGATGATGGTGCCTGTAGCATCTATCTAGAAACTTTGTTGTAAAGATATATAAATATATATATATATAAATATATATGTATACATATGTGCATACATATATGTGTGTGCTTTATGTGTATATATGTGTGTACATAAATATACACATATACATGCATGCATATACACATATATTTGTACATATTTACATATATCTATGTATGTATATATATATCCATCTATCTAGCTACAGCTATATCTAGACCTTGCTAGATATAGCTATAGATAGAGAGATAGAGAAATGGATATAGATATAGATATACACATCTATCTATTTATAGCTATCCGTCTAGACAGATACATAGATGGATAGATAGATAGATAGATAGATAGATAGATAGATAGATAAATAGAAGGCAACTAGGTGATGCAGTGGATAGAATGCCGGGCCTGAAGTCAGGAAGACCTGAGTTCAAATCTAGCCTCAGACACTAGCTATGTGACCTCAGTTTCCTCATCTGTAAAATGAGCTGAAGAAGAAAATAGCAAACCTCTCAAGTATCTTTACCAAGAAAACCCCAAATGGGGTCACGAAAAGTCAGACACAACTGAAACAACTGAAAAACAATAATAACATGTGTCTATATATATGCACATATATACATATACATGTATATGTGTAAACCACTTAGCAAACTCTAAAGGAATATACAATGGAATATCAGTCACTCTTGTTATCCAAGTACCTGGAGGGACTGAGGATCTGAAGGACAAAGTCCTTCTCTCTCTTCTCCAGCGTCTTGACAGGCATTTTTTTTAAAGTCTGGTTCTCCCAATCTCACCCAAGGTGAAAGTGCAGCAGCCCACTCGTGGGCTGATCCCACTACTGATAGGTTGGGAAGCCTTGACCAGCTAGGCTTCTGACCTGGCCTATTTTGCCCCTCCTTAGGCAGCCTGGCAGTCCCCTGCTCCCAAGAGGCTCATCATATGTGTGCCAGACTTTGCAAAGACACCTGTTTGGATTTACCCGTACTACAGTTCAGAACTTCTGAATTTAGAAAATCCACCAGCCTCAGCCTTCCCATTAGCAGGAATTATAATTGTGCACCACTGCACCTGGCTATAATCAGCGTGGGCTTCTCAGGGGAGAAAAAGCCCAAAGTTGTACACTTGAACTTTTCATGTTTAAAACTAACTGAACCTTGCTGATTAAGCTACTGATTTTGTTGCTGTTAGAAGTCCTCTAGTTATTCTAACTTCTTCTGGAGAAAAGAAATGGGGACACTTGGAATTAGAGGTTTGAATTGGATCCGAATGAGACCTTAGACGTCATAGTGTGTCTATCCGTCAAGGAATCACTAACTGTGCAACACATACACGTTATGCCATGAAGGGGCAGAGTGGGGGAGAGTCTGAGGAGTTGAAGAGCATCTTTGTTCCCCAAGAGTCATTTCTTCATAATACTATATTATTTTACTGCAAGGCAATTCCCAGAACATCAAACATATTCATATTCAAATGAAACCTTCTATATATATTGTATATAGTACAGCTCCTTGGGAGCAGGGACTGTCTTGCTCTAATTACAGAAATATGCATAGTGCCTTGAACATAGTAAGCACTTAATCAATATTTCTTCTTCATTCATTCAAGTAAAATGAAAGAAAAATACAGAAATGAGTATAAATCATTTTGCTCAATCTCAGCTGAGGTGCCACCTCCTCCATGCAGTCTGCCGTAATCCTATAAGCTGTTCTTACATCTTGCATAGCACTTGGTATCTCTTCTTCCCATGGAGCACATTCTAGTTTGTAACATAATGATTTGTGTATGTTTCTTCTGGATCACTTAGCCAGAAAGGATCAAGGAATCATAGAGTTAGACCAGGAAGGTACATTACAGGCCCTCTAGTCCAACTCTCTCATTTTACGGATGAGAAAACTGAGACTTAGAATGGTTAAGTGATTTGCCCAAAGTCAGAGAGGAAATAAACACCAAAGGTGGGATTTGAACTCAGGTCTTCTAATAATACAGCCCATGTTCTTTCTACTATCCCATACCTTGGGCCTTAAAGGATAGAGATGATATTGAATGCAAGTGTTTTCAATTTGCAGTCTAATGCTCTATCCATTATGCCAGACTGCCTCCAACCCTTGCACATAGTAGGCACTTACCAAGCATGAGTCGAATAGAATAGTGCATTTAATCCCCTTCTGGGGATTATGCCCCAATGTATGCTCCCTTCAATCAGTGTAGATGAGAGTTTCCATTATGAGCTAAAAATTTAAAAACTAGATTTGGCTCTGGAATGTGTTTTTATGATTGTATTTGAATGTGGGCGTGTTTGGTGTTTGTGGAATTCAAACAAAACAGCCAGGCCTCACTGTGTAAGTACCTGGTTCAGGAGGAGCTCAGAAGTTGGCAAGATTACCCATCTTGTCCTTCTCCTTAACTCCACCCTGTTCCCTATTCTCTGCTAGGGAAGAAGAAATTCAGTCCTTGGGCTTACTTAGGCAAAGTATCGGCCAGAATCAAGCTTGTTGTAATTCTAGCTCTCATCTTCCATGAGTCAGTTTCATTAATTAAATGTTTTGGTTCAAAGGTTTTTCTTTCAGCTCCTAATGGGACACAGGCTACCTGTGAATCATGAGTGTAAATGGAAGTGCCCACAAAGTGAAAACAAAACAAAACTCAGGCAAAGTAAGTGATTATGTGAACAACTGTTGGTCTTCTGAGGGTTCGCCTGAGACTGGCTCAGAGTTGACTTCATCTATATGATGACAGAATAGGACATAAGGCAGTATTTTTGTAGTAATAATAATATTAACAGTAATATTAACTGATACGTATATAATAATTTAAACTTTATGAATTGCTTTAAATATGCTATCTCATTTAAGCTATACAATAACTGTGGGGTAGGAATTACAAGGGTTATGAATTTTTTTTAACAGATGAGGAAAGTGAGACCTATTAAATGACTTGTTTATGGTCATACAGTCAGTATGTGGTTTGAGCTTGGGTCTTTCCTGTTGCCTAAGCAATACATTCCTAAAGCATAGATCAAGCCCTATTACATTTGGTGGTTCCCTGCTGCTGCTAGGACCAAATACAAATGCTCATGGTTGGCATTTAAAGTCCTTCACAGCCTCCCTTCAGCCCACCTTCCCAGGCTCATTATACCATATTACTCCCCATTGTACATTCCAAGATCCAGGCAAGCTGCTTTTCTTGCTGTTCCTTACACACATTCTATCTCCCATATTCCTATATTTGTTTTGTCTATCCTCTGTGAATGGAATACACTTCGCCATTAAACTGTGAGGTGCTCCTTGAGACCAGTGGCTGTTTATTCCCTTTCTTTGTATCCCCAGTGCTCAGCACATAGTAGGCACCTAATAATTGCTAGTTGAGTGATTGACTATTCGATGGACACTCTCCCTCACCTCTGCCTCTTGGAATCCACAGCTTCTTTTGAAACTCAGTGTCTCTTTCTACAGTACCTTTCTTGGCTCTCCCACTACTATTACCATCCACAAAATTACATTGTGTATTTTTGTTGTAAACATATTGTATATGCTTATATAGCCATATGTGCCATGATAAAATAAGAGCTCTTGAAGACAGATTTTTATTTAATTTTTTCAATTCCCAGTATTTGACCCATAGTTGTCATTTAATAAATGTCTGTTGATTAATGGAAACTCAACCTGCTATTCAACTGCCCTGAACATAGCAGTAAGCATACTAGACTTAGACTTTGAGAGATCTGGGTTCAGATTCCAACTCTAGTACTAATAAACAAAGGACTAGTAACTTAAGTTAATTAACTCAGCTTCAGGTACCTCATCTGTATCAGGCTGATAAAAAATCCCTGTTGTTCCAACGTCTAGGGTCATTGTGAAAATTTTTTGTGACATGATTTATGATGAGTGTTTTGTAGACCTTTAAAGCACTATAGGAATTCCATTTACTCTAAATTAAATTATATCTATACCTATTATACTTACATATATCTGTATGTGTAGATTAAGACATATATGTAAATAGTACATATTTATTATATATTTAAATATGTATCTGTATCTCTAGATTCAGATATACATGTAAATATGCATTCAATGTAATGTATCTTATATATAATGTATGTGGATTCAGATATATATGTAAATTTATAATACTAACATCTGTTACAGAGATGATAGCTATAAATAGAAATATCTAAATTATAATAAAGAACATTTACAGACAGCTATACAGGCATAGATGTAAGATATAGACATGGCTAGAGATATAGATATAAAAACAGACATAGCTAGAGAAAGACATATATAGATGTAGATGATGATGTAGATATAGATAGATAGAGACATAATCTGTGTTAGGAGGAGGTTCTAACCCAAATGCTTCCTTTCTGCTGTCTTGTTGGCTAGGGAGGAAAAGTCCTTAGAAAGTACTTAAATCTGCAAACTCTCAGGAAGGGAGTGGGGCACATTAGCTTTAGTCTTTTCAGCTGTTGCTTTCCTAGCTGTTCAAGGTTTGCCCTACTCAGGACTAGAGATGGCCTGATAATGCAACCTGGGTTCTAAAAGGTCCAACGTCCCAGAACATCTCCCTGCACTCCCAAGCTATTTGTTTTTGGTTTTGCCTTGCTTGACATTACTGAAAGTAAAAGGTTTTAGTGGCCTGCCAGGTCAAGAATTTCTGGGGGAACATACATTTGAACAGAATTAAGGCCTTGTAACCTGGGAAAAATAAGTGGTGAACTCACTCACTCTTGCCTAGGGATGTTTAGAATGAAAGTAATGATAATTAATCACCACAAAAGAGAGAACATATAAACACTTTGTAAATCTTTATAACCATAGTTATTGTTGTTGTTGTTATTTGCAGCTTCACATGCCTCGTCATTCATATGGTGCTTTCACATTCATTATGTTATTTGATCCTCAGAGCAAGTCTCCAGGGAAGGGAGGGCAGGGATTGTTTATTACCCCCAGTTTAAAGATGAGGACACTGAGGTAAGGGTTGGTCAAATGACTTTCCCACTCTAGTATGTGGCAGAGAACAAATTAATATGCTTGGGTCATCTAACTCTCAGACTAAGGCCAGTGTTCTTGACAATGAGTTAAACTACAAACCTCCCTTCTCCCCTCTGACCCCAACTTATTAATCACACCTAGAAGATTTAGAACAGGAAAGGACAATACATACTATTTAGTTCAAGCACTCATTTTATAGATGAAGAAACTCTTGATATGGAGATGATAATAATTATAATTAATAACCACAAGAGAAATTCTCTGCCTATTTTTCCCCTTTATAACTTCTAACTATCCCTAGGTCTGCCCAGTAGAGACACATATCACAAGTCTAATGAATTTCTCAAGGTAAGAGTCCCTGAAGGACCTCAGGATCTTCCATATCTTTGAAGACTGCTGTTATGTCTTTCCCAAGTCTTCTCTTCTCTTTATTAAACATTCCAGCTTCCGTCACTTGATTTCATCTGACTCCTCTATAATTTATCAATGTCTTTCTTAAATTATGGTACCCAGAAATGAATGTAATCCATTGGTTTTGTTTTCGTTAGGGCAAGCTTCAAGAGGACCATCATAATTTTGAGTCCTGGACATTAGGTTTCCCTTAATGTACTCAAAGATTGTTTTCCCTTTCTTCACTGTCACACTATACTGTGAATTCATTTTTTGCAGTCCACTAATATTCCTAGATCTTTTTCGAATATATTGCTGTCTTGCCTTGTTTCCCCATCTTGCATTTATACATGAGAAACTGATTGTTCAACCAAAGTGTGAGATGTTATATTTATCTCTATTATGTTTCATCTTATTAGAATTTTTCCAATATCCTAGTCAACTGAAATTCTTTTGAATCCTTACTTTTGTCATGCAATGCATTTAGATACTTTCCAGCTTGGCAACTTCTTCAAGATTGATAAACATGCCACCTGTCCTTTTATCTAACTTATTGATAATGAATGTTAAGCAGCATGTGGTGATGCACAAGTTCCTTGAGGCACTGTGTTGGAAATCTCCTTCCAAGTTGACTCTAATCTATTAAGGGCTACTCTTTGGGTCTAGCCATGGAACCTGTTCTAAACCCATTGAATGGAATCATCAACTAGTCTACACTTCTAAATTCTTTTCAACAGAAATAGCATGAGAAATTTAATCAAATTCTTTGCTAAAATATAAGAAAATTACATCTAAATCATTTCCCTTATCTAATGATCTGACAATCCTATTATAAAAGAAAGTTAAATTATTCTGACAAGACCTGTTTTTGATGAAGCCAATCTAGCTGGCTTTTAGGTATTAACGCCTGGGGTTGTTTGTTTGTTTTGTTTTTTTTTTTGTTGCTTCATATTTACTTACTGTTCCTTTAATACATTCTACAATTTTGCCAGGTGTCAAAGTCAAATTCACAGGCTTATTGGATACAAATCCTATTCCTTTAGGTGCATAATAAATGCTTTTTGATGAACTGATATTATTAATTAATCAATCAATCGCCTCTCTTCTGGACAATTGCTATAAGCTACTAATTAGTCACCATACGGCAAGTCTTAATCTATCCTCTTCACAGCTGCCAATGTGATTTTCTTAAAGGGAAGCTTTGATGACATCACCCACCACCCCACCATTCCTGCCACCACTATACACACATATAGACACTCTGTAAATTCCAATGGCTTCCTGTTATCCCTGGGATAAAATATAAACTCTGAGATTTCACAATTTTCATAAGCCATCCCTTTACTACCTTTCCAGCTTTCTCATCCATTATTTTCTATCACCCCCTCCTCCTACACATACATTTGATGGTCCAGCCATATTGACTTGCTATTCCTCACATGTGACCTTTCATTTCCCATATCAATGCCTTTGCTCTAACTGTTCCCCATTCTGTCCCAAAATGCTCTCCCACCCCACCTCTACCACCCGGAATTTCTGGATTCCTTCAAGATTCAACTCAAAAGTCACCTTTTTTTTAGGCAGCCTTTCTCAGTTCCCCGGCTACTAGAGCCTTTCCTTCTGAGGTTGTCTTATATCTACACTGTATGTATTGCGCATATGCCTACCAATGTGCGTGTTATCCCCCCAAATGAAATATATGCTCCTTTACACAGGACCAGGGTATAGCAGGTAAGGCACAGGAGCA
>NW_020954619.1:13996482-14097790 GCF_900497805.2 Vombatus ursinus
CTATACCATGGTTCTCCCTGAAGAAGTATATATTCTAATTGGGGGGGTAGGAAATAACATGGATATCACTAGGCATATGTACAATACATATGTAATACACATATATACATACATAGTATGTATTGACTTGTATGTGTACATGTGTATGTACACAAACATATACATGTGCATACATACATACACACATATACATATATACGCACTGGGCAGGTATGTGTCGTAGTAGATAGAGTGCTAGCCCTAGAGTCAGGAAAACCTGAGTTCAAATCTGGCCTCAGCCACTTACTAGTTGTGTGACCCTGGACAAGTCACTTAACCTTGTTTGCTCATCTATAAAATGATCTGGAGAAGGAAAAAGCAAAGCACTTCAGTATCTCTGCCAAGAGAACCCCCAATGAGATCACAAAGAATCATACACAACTGAAAACAACAACAACAACAACAAAAAAATGGATAGCGTTTTGTAAACCTTAAAACACTATATAAATACTGGCTGTTGTTGTTGTTAACCACAAACACCTCTGTGCTTACTCATTAGCTAGAGATCAGGGCGCTGAGGTAATAGGGCTCACAATAGCTAAATTCTGGTCAGAGAGCAGGAGAGATACAAGTAGGAAAAAAGGCTGAAGCATAAAACAGTGGGCAGAAGGATTGTCATAATGAGGGCAGCATCAGGGCACTGGTCCCCTGTGAGATGGGAGATACCAAAAGGAGGGGTCAAGGGATATTAAAGAAAGAAAAAAGATTACATACTTTACCATTTTGCCTGGGTGGCCTCCCTTATGTATTAATGATGGATTTTCCAGAATGTTGTCAGATTGCAGATTGTTCCAAGCAAGCAAAACTTGGACAGCCTGCTACATCATTTTTATTTAGTGTTTCTCTGGCATTCACTATCGGCATCCACGTCTGTATGTTTTTTTAGCGGTATTTTAGCCGTTTTTATTACCGCAGTCCTTCGAGGTAGGTTGCTTTTGTTTTCTCTGCTTTACAATTGAGGATATTTGGACCCAGAGATGTTAGGAGCCTTGCCTTAATGTAACAAATTAGAGGCAGACCTATAATTAGAACTCACAGGCTTTTAAGCTACATGGCTTCACTTGATCCTGCTTAAAGAACCTTAATATCAAAAAAAGAAAAAAAAATGTGGAGCATGGCTAACTTTCTAAAGCCACTGGAATTCCAGACAGGCCCAAAATATACTCCCTAAAATAATTTTCTGTGAATTTTTGCATAGCTGATGCCTAGAGCAAAGGGGTTCAAGCAGATTAAAAAGACTATAGCCATAATGGCCATGGTCCCTTAGCTCTGGGCTTCCCAGCTTTTTTCATTCCATGCACCCTGTAAATTTGTTAATTTGGTGCAACACATGTGGCAGAGTGGTAATGAGAAGGGAGAAGTGTTGGGGAGAGTCTCCAAACCCACTGATGAGAAATGATGGGAGACAACATGTATTTATGTAGGGAGAAAGAAGCAGAAAGGGAAAGCAGAGAGAACCATGCCCATGAAATCTTCAGAATGCCTTGGTATCTTTCTGCACCGGGTGATAAATATCCTGAAATGATATGAGTAAAAATGAAATAATCAGTGGCAGAATATGACATTCTGTTTACTTAAATAGAGTCAAAATGGAGCCTTGCTCCCTAGTCCTTACTGTATGCAAGGGGCCTTCTTTATTCAATCAAGACCATGCCTGTACCTGGGAGGGATGATTCTATGGCAATGATTCCTACTCAGTGGTCTTGTTCACATTAACCAATGCCAGTGTCTTCCTATCTGTGCTATCCTATGTACTATTTATCATTATAAGTGTCACTAAGCTAGAACACCAGCAGGTGCCAGTAATACTCAGTTACTGAGTTTCATATTTATGTAGAAGCCCAAGGAAAAGAAATCACTAGGTTTGATTTCAGTTAGACCCACCTTGATTTCTTTTAGGACCTGGGCCTTTTCACCACAGCTTTGACTACTTTCTATCTCATCTCTTGGCTTTGTCTCCCCACTAGTTGTTCAGTCATTTCAGTCTTGTCCAACTCTTTGTTAACCCATTTGGAGTTTTCTTGGCAAAGACACCAGACTGGTTTGCCATTTCCTTCTCTAGCTCATTTTATGGATGAGGAAACTGAGGCAAACAGGATTAAGTGATTTGTTCAGGGTCATACAGTTAGTAAGTGCCTGAAACCCAATTTGAACTCAGGAAGATGAGTTTTCCTGAGTTCAGGTGGGGTACTCTATCCACTGTACTACCAAGCTGCCCATATTCCCAGGAGAATGTCCCTTATCTGACCATTTTTATCCACTTGATTATACAGAATCACGGATTTGGAAAAGACCCAAGAGGTCATCTAATTCATTCCATACCTGAAAAAGAATCCTGTCTACAGATCTCAAGCTCCATATTCTCTCCTGGATCTAACAGTCTATGAATCCAAGGAACCTCTTATGACCTAGCCTTATATCTTATATCTTGGTGAGTAGCATATAGATAATGTCCTTATTAATCCTCTTGCACCATCTCCTCTGGCCTCATAAAATGCTTGCAGCTTCAGCCAGATGTCCCACTGTCTAGTCTATCTGGAGTAGTGATCAGAGCCTCTTCCTGCTTGATAAGTACGTGAAAGATACCAGACTGCATCCCCTCCCTTGGGCAAGAAGACTGGGAAACTTTACCATCACAGGATGGTGGAAGAGGCCAAAGTATGTACCCAGACAAAGGAGGGGACAAAATGTGAGAATTGGTTTTGTGTTTTTGCATTAAAGTTGTGAGAGCAGATTTTTGTGGCTTTGCTTTTATTTTTAAATGGTACCAGTGGAATTTTGCTTTACCACAAGTGTATTAGAATAACAGTAAAATGGGTGGGGGATATTTTTTTTCCAAGGACTCTAGTAAATAGAACTAAGGATATTAGACATTTATCCTCCAAAGGGATTTCTGGCAAAAGGGAGAAGGAAGGAAGGAAGGAAAGAAGAAAGGAAGGAAGAAAGGAAGAGAGGAAAGGTTGAAGGCAGAAGGGAGGAAGGAGAAGAAGGGAGGAGAGGGGAAAGAAGGAAGGGAAACAGGAAGGGAAAAAGGAAGGGAAGAAGGAAGGGATGGAAGAAGGAGAGGAAGAGAAGGAAAGAAGGGAATAAAAAAGAGAAGAAAGAAGGGGAGGGAGGAAAGGGAGGAAGGAAGGAAAAGAGGGGAAAGGGGAAGAAAGGAAGAAAGGAAGGGAGGAAGAAAGTAAGGGAAAGGAAGGAAAGGAGGGAGGAATGAAGAGAGGAAGGGTGGAAGGGAGAAATGGAACAGAGGAATAAGGAAGGGAAGGAAGGGTGGAAGGAGGGGAGGGAGGAAAGGAAGGAAGGGAGAAAAGAAAAGGGGGAAGGAGGGAAGGAAGGGAAGGAAGGGAGGAAAGAAGGGAGGAAAGGAAAGGAGGAAGGAAAGGAAGCAAGAAAAGGAAAGGAGGGAAGCAGGAGGAAAAAGAGGAAGGGAGGAAAGAAAGAAAGAAGGAAGGAAGGGTTCAAAACTTGTGTCTTTTTTTCCTCAAGGCAGTCATTATAGTTTATTGAAAACTAAAAATTTGGTTCAAATTGCCTGTGTTCAAATATTGGCTCTCTGACTTTCTATCTGTGTGACCTTGGAGAAGTCACTTTATTGAAATTCTTTCCTCAATGTATTCAGTGAAGGAATTGGTCTGGATGAGCACTACCAGCTTGAAAGCCTATAATTTTTGACCTGCTCCATTCGGGGACATGAGCTTATTTCTGGATCCTGAAACTTGCTTCCTTGGTTTCGTTACCTTCACTATAATAGTTCTTTATTAATCTTTGCAAAACCCAGTGAATGATACTATAGCAATATCAACTATGGGGATTTAAGGAGAAGTACTCAATCACCCAGCAGCTTCATGAGACTTAGCTGGCCGCACCTCATTTCCCCTCCCAAAGGTACAGGCCAGGAAAATAACCATGTGGTATAAACCACAGGGCAGAAGAACACACCTCCCTTTTGATTATATGAATCAGATTCTGTCTGTGTACATCGTTCCAATGTGTGAGGGTAAGTTTGTTCCCTACACTCACCATATTTCTGTTTGGCTTCCACTGCTGGCTACAGCAACAGAAATATATCCACTTATTTTTATATCAATAATTTTATTACCAAAAAACTCACAAATGATGAAAAATTATTGAATTTTTTTTCCAATTACTGACTTCGTTTCTTAATCTTTCATCTAAAGAGTAATACTCCTAAGCATGCCCAAGTGAATCATTGAAGTTTCTAAATGATTCTGTGCCAACAGGAGGGGAAAGATGGAGTAGCATCAAGTATTTCAAAAAGGCTGGCTCCATCAAAGTCATTATACTCACTTGACCTAAGCAAAACTGACTTTGTAAAATTACCACAATTCCTCCGATCACAGCTTATTAGTTTTCATTCCATATGCCTGAAGAAAATACACTTGGGCAACATGTGGGACATACTAGCTAAGTTCTTTTGTGTTGGTCTTTTTAGAATGTGTTATCTTCAAAAATTTGCATACAAGTGTTTGAAATAAAATGAAGCCCCACTTTATGCTAACTGCCTTATATAATCACGCAGGACTCAACTCAGTCACTATCTTTTATGGGATGCCTCTCCTGACCTCCACAGCTGTTAATAATCTCTTCCTCTTCAAATTGTCACGTATGTATTTCACTGTTGACTTGTCTCATTCCCCTTGAATAATGCAAACTCCCTGAAAGCCTCTATTGTTAGTTATTTTGTCTTTCTTCATTTCCCAAGTGCCTAGGCAGAGCTTAGAAAATGCTTGTTAGGCAGTAAGGTGACATAGTGGATAGAGTCCTGGGCTTAGAGTCAGGAAGACCTGAGTTCAAATCAGGCCTCAGACATTTAATAGCTGTCTGACCTGGGCAAGTCTCTTAACTGTTTGCCTCAGTTTTTTCATCTGTTAAAATGAATTGGAGAAGGAAATGGCAAATCACTCTAGTATTTCTGGCAAGAAAACCCCAAAAGGGGTCATGAAGAGTCAGACATGACTGAAACAGTTGAATAAGAACATCCCTGGTCCTTTTCAGTCTTGCTTTTATACTTTTCTCCCATAATTCCCACTCTTATTAAGGGAATAGATGAATTATTATCTATTCTCTTTATGTTCTCTTTTTTTTTTGTTTTACCCCACAAATGAATCTCTTTCTTACATAAAAACGATACTACAAATGCAATAGAACTGACTCCATTATTTACTCTTTTCTTAATAGATACACTTATTTAATAGGTTTTTATTGTTTGGGTGTTTACAAATCAAATACTCTAGTCACTTCTGGGACTTGGAGAATGTTTTTCTGCAAGAATGTCCTAAATACCTTTCTTTTGTTTAAAGTCTTTTTGTTGTTGTTGTTGAAGATTAGACTTACTTTTGAAGGGTATAATATTTTGTGTTGAAGCTTGAGCACCTTTGCTTTCTAGAACATACTATTCTATTCTCTTCCCTGATTATTCATGAATAAAGGATAATCTTGGGTTGTTCAAATTGCCTTTTTTTTTTTTTTAAGGCAATTGGGTTTAAGTGACTTGCCCAGAATCACACAGCTAGTAAGTGTCAAGTGTTTGGTCTGAGGCCGGATTTGAACTCAGGTCCTCCTGACTTCAGGGCTGGTGCTCTATCCACTGTGTCATCTAGCTGCCCCACAAATTGCCTTTCTTTAACATCTGCAAGTCTTTCTCTAGGCTGCTTCTAAAATTTGGTGTAAAATTATGAAATTTAACCATTATATTTATTGGATTTTGAAGTGAGTTTTTTTTCTGGCAGAGATCTGCATAGTCTATCAAAGTTTTTCCCTCTGTGTTCTGTCATCTTTCTAATCCTGTGACCAAAAAGCCAAATTTCAAGTTTTAAAGGTAGTTAAAAAAATTTCTCTAGAGATCCTCCTGACAATGCTGCAGATACAGCTTATATTAGAGCACTTCAAGTTTTACAAAGTATGTTTGTATTATATTTTTTGATACTCACAGTGACATTGATGTGATTGGTAGAACAAGTATTATTATCTCCATATAACAGATGAAAGAATCCTAGCCCAGAGATTTCAAGTGGCTCATTCAAAATCACACAAGTAGAACAAGGCAGAGACAGGATTTGAACTCATTTGTTTTGCTTCTTTTCCAGATTTCCCTCCCCATTCACCTTCTTCTTTCCAAGCTCCTGGCCCACTGTATTCCTGTGCTATTGACATTATGCCTACTGAATGCTGAGCACTGCTTCAGATCAGAGAGACAACCTTGGGTGAAACACCTGCTATTCCTCAGTCTCCCCTCTTATTTGCTACCTGTCATTTGCTCTGGCACTGATTCTGGATAGCCACCCTGTTCAGATAAACACATCAGTCAATAAACAAATATTTATTGAGGGCCTTTTATGTATAAGCCACTGTGCTAGATGCTGGAATGTACAAAGAAATATGGCCCCAAAGAAGTATAAATGGCATCCCTGACTTTAAAGCTGGCAGGGGATGGAGTGGGTAGTGAAGCTTTCTGTGATTCTAGGTATATACTCTTGAAAATCTTGGCTACATTTTGGAAGATGAGAGTGGAAAGTTGTGTGTGTGTGTGTGTGTGTGTGTGTGTAAGAAGATAGGGGAAGGAAGAAGATACAAAACCATCCATTTTGTTAGTAATTAGCAACTAAGATAAAGGGTAAGCAGATATTAAAACTACTTGAATAACCTTTGCCATGTGATTTCTGCCTTCAATCAACACCTATAATTGAGTGTTGGCTACAGAGGCAATGAATGCAGTATAGAAATGGCTCCATAACATGCACTGAAGTGTGTTTGGTCTGACTGGATTGTGGTGCTTGAAAATGAGAAGAATGTGCTTAAGTCAGCCCCATGATGTCAAGAAACAGAGACAGACCCACACTCACCTCTAAGTTACAACCACAGACTTTATTGATAGTTCACAAATCTCTGGTAAAAACACATGAATTAAAGGTGGCAAGGAGTTTTGTGTATCTGCCCTAATGCCAGCCTTGTGTTCCATTCTTGGTGTAGTTCGGGGAAAAAAAAATTACCCCTTCCAGGAAATTAGTTCTATTGCATTCATAGACCTATTATGGTTGAACTAGGACTGTTAGGGGCTGTGCAGTTTTACACTAAGATAGACAAAAGTGGCTGTAGAAAGGCAGTAAGGTGACACAGTGGATAGAGCATCAGCCCCGGAGTCAGGAGGATGAGTTCAAATCCAGCCTCAGATACTTACTAACTGTGTGACCCTGGGCAGGTCACTTAACTCCTAATTGCCTAAAAAAAAAAAAGTGGCTGTAGTCTTTTGAAAATCCTCTAGTCCGGGCAGCTAGGTGGCCCTGAAGTCTGGAAGACCTGAGTTCAAATCTGGCCTCAGACCAAACACTTGACACATACTAGCTGTGTGACCTTGGGCAATTCACTTAACCCTGATTGCCTCACCAAAAAAAACAAAAACAAAAAAAAAAAATCCTCTAGTCTGGGTAAGCAGGGCTTCAAGATCTTTATTGGTGGAGAGATCCTTACAAGGGGCTCTTTGTACCAGTGAAGTCACAGGTCCCTCCCCTGTTTTTATCCCCAAGAGGCAGCATGATATAAGAGATGTGCATGTAACATAGTGTACATTCAAGAAGACCTGAGCTCAAGTCTGACACATAATGATTGTGTGATCTTTGCCAAATCATTTATCCTTTCAGTGTCCCTAGCCAACTCTCTCTTTTTGGGGGGGAGAGGTGGGGGCTAGGCAATGGGGTTAAGTGACTTGCCCAAGGTTACACAGCTAGTAAGTATCAAGTGTCTGAGGCCAGATTTGAACTCAGGTCTTACTGACTCCAGGGCCAGTGGTCTATCCACTTCACCACCTAGCTGCCCCCACCTAGCCAACTCTCTAAGAATATAAGTGACAGCTCAAGAGTTGAATTGTTGAAAGGAGTTTCCTCATCAGGTTTTCCTATATCAATGACATCACAGGTTCAGACCAAAACAATAATAATAATTAAAAAGCTATGCCTTCTAAATCCATCATATTATAGAAAAAATAGAACTTTATTAGCGGCAGCCAAGGAGGATTTGGTAAAATGCTATCTGCTGCTGTCTCACTATGTAGTTAAAGTACCAGAGAATGCTCATTTCCAGATTTGTTTACAGATGGGGCCACATAGACTTTTCCTGACAATCTTTAGTAAAAGGCTCTGAGAAAGAATTCAGAAAGGATATTGCTGAGCCTTCCCAAGCCACTAGAGAGCTATCCAGCATCTGAGACTATGAATTTTTCCAAAAGCACTCCAGTTGACTTGCCAAAGATAGCAAATGTTTAATAGGGTGGGGTGGGGGGAGTGTAAGGGTGGGGTGGGGGGAGTGTAAGGGTGGGGATTTCAACCCCACCCCAATTAAGGTAAGCACTGAATTCCCAGACAGCTGACTTGAATTTATCAATCAAAGGGAATAAAATAGGTGCAAATAGGTCCTTAATCAATTTGGAAGGAGTGATTTACTTTTATCATTGGATAGAAGCTGATGATACCCCTTGGATATTTATGATTGTTTGAGTAACACCTCACATTTACATAGCTCTCTAAGGCTTGCAAAATACAAATATCTCATTCGATTCTCACAGCAACCCTAGGAGGTAGGTGCTATTATTGTCTTCATTTTACAGATGAGGAAACTGAGGCAGACAGGTTATGTGACTTGCCCAGAGTCGCACCGTTAGTGAATGTCTGAGGTCAGATTTCAGACTTAAATTCAGATCTTCCTGACTCCAGGTCTAGCCCTGTATCCACTGCTTCTCCTAACAGCCCAAAAAGAATGACTTGAAGAGAATGAGTCATGCTCTATGTGGCTATTTATTTTAAAAGCAAGCCAATTTGGAAGATTAAAGTCCAGCATCAAAGCTCCAAGTTTGGGGAGCTTCCAAGACTCGGGTTCTTCAAGGCATTGGAGCAACTAGAAGGGGCAGCCCATTGTGCCTATCCCATAGGGTAGCGAGAGGGAGGGGGCAGGGGAATGAATCCAGAGAGATTGTTACACTCCCCTTTCCTCTCCACCCCTCCCACTGACCATCAGGAACTGGACCAGTACCAGACAATGCATCCAAGTGAGAGCTGAGAGAAACATTGAGGATAAGCAGTTTTAGGATTCCACAAGAACATCAGCCCTTGGAGCACGGTGGACATCTCTGTCCAAGGAGAATTTTATGAGAGTTCTAGAAAGAGAGAAAAGGATTTCCAACAACCAGAACCTGTGAGTTAGCCCATTGCCATATATGTATCCTCCAGGCGTGTCTCACCACCGAGGTGCTCTAAGTTCAGGTCCATTCTTCTCATGATCTTATGTGTAATTGTGAGAAAATGTGCCCCAGAATTTGAGGGAGGAGAGGATGATTTTTGTACCAATTATTCTCACTATTCCAAGTTAGTACATACCCTTTCTAAAAGTAAGTTAAATCTGGCAGGCTGATTATCTAAAATTGAGTTGTTTGGCTGGCTGATCATCAATAAAGTTTATTAGATGAGAGCTTATGGGTAACAGAACTAGAGAAATCCAGCCCTTCAAGGGCGCCATCTAGAATCCTGTAGGAAAGAGTGGTTTGACTGCCTTCTGGGGACCCAGCCTGCCAGTGTTAGTGGGAGCTGGGAACAAGCCCCTAGGCGTTGCTACAGTTAGAAGTCCCTTTCCAGTCTTGTTTCATATTACTTCTTAAAAGAATCTTCTTTGAAATTGTGTGACATGTGAGGCACTGGCAAGGGACCACCTAGCATGGTATGCCCTCATGAAAGAAGGTACTATGCACTATGAGCAAAGCAGAATTGAAGTAGTTCAAAAGAATTGCAAGATGCACAGATTTAGAGAAGCCACCACAAATGTTCATATGAAATATTTGTGCCTGACCTGTGGTAGAGCCTTCTAAGCTCATATTGTTCTGATCAGCTGCAGTTGGACAGAACTGTAAAATGACTCTAACATGGTGATGTCATTTTGGTCCTCTTCCAGAACCAACAACCGCCACCAACTAACCAATCGTGCCAAACAAATGGGCTGCTTCCCTGGTCTCCTTCAAGACTTAGTTCAAATCCCACCTTATGCAAGAGACCTTCTCTGATGCCCTCTCACTTCTTTCTGAGTTTGTCTTGCACTTTATATCTCATATAAGTACACAGCTATTGGCATGTTGTTCCCCCTCCCCCATAAGAATAAAAATTCCTCCAGGGAAGGAAATGTTTTGTCTTCCTTTGTATCCTCAGTGCTTAGCACAATACCTGTAGCATAAATGTTTGTTGACTGACTGAGTGACTGACACTATCTATTCAGATTTTTTGTCCTTATAAATTGTAAACTTCTCTAAGGCAGGGACTACTTCATTTCTGCCTTCATATAGCCTGCATCTAACACATTGTAGATACTTAATAAATGGTTATTGAAATTGAACTAAATTGTGTGTATGTGTATGTAATATATGCATGTATATATATAGATATACACATGTACAAACCTATATACTGCATATACATATATATAGTTATATAAATTTGAATCAATGAATGAAAACTATCCTTACTGTATGACAGGCACTGTGCAAAGTATTGGGGATGCAAACATTTTTAAAAGGGTAAGTCTCTTTCCTCAAAGAATTACATTTTATGGACGAAGATAATGATGGACAAAGGAATGATGGACAAAGGAATGATAAGTAGGGAGGGGTGTCTCTTCTGGTGATATGCAAAGCAAAGGAATGAGTGCAGGGGCAAACACATAATCATGACCCAAGTGGATGGCTATATGTAATGTGAAACTGAAACAGAGTCAGGTTTCGAGGGTTACCCAGCAGATATAGTGGGCTAAATTAGCTGATTTACATGCACTCAATCACCAAATAAGGGTTTGAACCCTAAGGTAGGAGTTTCCAAGTTGAGTGAATTAAGATCCCCCAAGAATTGAATCTAGATTCTTCCAGAGTTGGGACAAAAATTCATGTCTTCCAGGTACCATATTACATATTTGGCTCACTTTCTTTCTAAGAGGAAAACATGATTGAATATACCCCCTTCTCTATATCTCTGTAATCCTAGTATGTTTAGTCAGTAAGTCAATCAATAAACATGTATTAAATACCAATGTGCCAGACATTGTGCTATGTACTGAGGGTACAAAGAAAGGTAACAGACAATCCTTGCTCTCAGGGAGTTCATGGTCTAAGATATCCACTGATCATTTAGAAGCCAATAATAGAAAGATTTACCTTTGTTGGAAATTATTTTTTGTTAACAATGAAAAGAAAATAGTACCATTGATTTGAACATAGGTCATTCTTTGAACCCTAAATCTACCTTGAATAAAATTTCATCTCTGCTTATCAATATTGTTATTTTTCAGGACATAATTATATTTAAATACCCACATATGCACATGTAGATATAATTTGTTTTCTATTCAAAGAGATGGCCATGGATTGTATTTAATCTAATATCGAAATTTTTCTTTTAGAATGAAAATGAGCAAAATTGTGTGGGATATAGGTACTATGACTACTTAGGCCAAAGGATATTGTACTAAACCAATTCATTTGATTTCTTAGGCCTGCC
Organism: Vombatus ursinus; assembly: GCF_900497805.2. Taxonomy (NCBI): domain Eukaryota; kingdom Metazoa; phylum Chordata; class Mammalia; order Diprotodontia; family Vombatidae; genus Vombatus; species Vombatus ursinus. Next base: position 14,008,065 of record NW_020954619.1, read on the forward strand.
CAATAATTGCCCTATTCAGTAAGAAAGATAAATCCCAAACTGAACAAATCCTGAACAAAGAAGACAAATTCTATCACTGAATAATACATGTTTGGTTTTTTGTTTTTGTTTTTGTCTTAGACCTGGTGCTAGTTATCATGGGAAATACAGAGTAGAAGTGTGGTGTCTTACCTCAAGGAGCTTACCAGCTAGCTGAGGAGACAAAATATGCACACTGAAAAAGATAGACAATAATACAAGGTGGGATGTGGTGAGTGCCAAATGAATAATAGAGGCAATAAATGTAATTGTAATTTACAGAAAAGAAAGATCAATTTGGAATAGGATGGTCAGGGAAGGCTTCCTAGAGGAGGTACAATATTAGTTCCACCTTTAAGGAGGGGTACCATTTTGCTATAGAATAGATTGAGAGGATCCTTCCATGTGGCAGGTGAAAGTAGAAAGGGAGAAGGAATAGTAGGAGGAAAGGCAGGAAAGCACAAAATAAGTTCAAGGGTTAGCTTAAATCACTATGGTTGGAACAGAGTGTTTGTTCAGGGATGTAGTGAGAGAAAGTCAGTAAAGGCAAGTTGTGAGCATATTGTGGAAGATCTTGAATAGAAAGGTAAGAAATTTCGACTTCGTTTCTATAAGCAATCTGAAACCATTTTTGAATGGAAAAGTGACGTGGTGAATATAGTGTTTTACTAAAATGAAGCAGGCAGTAACGGGCTGAATGAAATAGAAATGGGAGAGACTGGAGGTAAGGAACACAGGTAGGAAACCATTAGAGCTTCCAGGAACAAATTGAAAAGGGCATGAACAATAGTGTCAGTGAGAAAAGGTGGATGCTAGTGACATTACGAAGGATGACTACCCAAGACCTGGTAATGGATTGTATGTTGGAAGTGAGAAGAAGGAAGATCTAAAAAAATGACTACAAGATTGTGAACATGGATAATTGGAAGAGAAATAGTACATGAATTAAAATGGAAAAGTCAAGATGGGAGGTTGGATTTGGGCGGAAGATGTTGAGTTTGGTTTAGATGTGTTGTTTGAGATGATGTCATTGCATCTAAATGGAAATCCCAATGAGAAGCTGAGGATTCAAGACTAGAACTTAAAAGAGATATAAGAGCTATAGGTAAAATTTTGAAGATCATCCATATATGGGTAATAGTTGAAGCCAATAAATAAATAGTTGAAGCCAATGTGTAAGATCTCTGAAGAAGAAAGTATCAATAAATGAGAGAAAATGGTAAAGAAATGAACCTTGGAGAATGCCCATATGTTAGATGCAGAGGAAGGAAAAGAAGTCAGAGAAACAAACAGAAAGAATGGCTTGAAAGGTGGGATGAGAATCAGAGTAGTATTGTCACAAAAGTCAAAAAGTAGGTGAGAGTTTTTGTTTTGTTTTGTTTTGCGGGGGTGATGATGTAGTAAATTGGGTAGGAAAAAGTAAGCAGCATTAAATGGAATGGAAAGATCAAAGAGAAAAGAGGGTTCAGTCCTTTAATTTGAAAATTGCAAGATAAATGAGAGATCTCAGAGAGAAATTTGATGATGCTATAGAGACAGAAACCAGAGAGTTACTTAGAATGAAAAGAATCTGAGGAATTTGGCAATGAAAGACAGAGGAAAACATAAGACAGTTTCTAAAGGGTAGCATCAAGGATCAAATCAAAGATTTTTCAAAGTTTGAAGACCTGTATTTGTTTCAAGGAAGAGTGGAAGTAGTTATTGAAGTCAGTCAACAAACATTTATTAAGCACTGTGCTAAGCACTGAAAATCCTGGAGAAAATGGAGATAATTAAGGAAGAGGAGTCCCAAGATGGGTGGGAGAGGACAGAACTCTTCCTCTAAGACTAGGAGAAAAGAAAGGAGATACATATAGAGACAGGGATATTTTGAGCCATAGAGGGTAATTAGTTCTAATCATCTCTATTGTTAAATAGGAGGTGAAGTTAACTTCTGGGAGTGAAAAGTAGAATGTATGATGTGGGGGGGTGGGGGGTCAGGGTTATTAAGAAGGGAGGAGGTTTGCAAGAGGTGTGGAGAGTGTGGATCAAAGGGGAGGAACAATAGGAACTCTGAGCATCAGCAACAAGGGTCAAGGAGGCGTCAAATAGCAATTTTAGGGTGCTGAGTTAGAATAATACAGCAACTTTCTCTAGTGTCCTGGGATCAGGAATGTGGAAAAACAAAAACAAAAACAAAAACAAATGGTGGTGGTGATGCAGGACAGAGACCCATAGTAGACAAGGGCCAAGGATATATATATAAAGTATAGGCTGGTGGGGGGAGAGTTGAAGGTAATCAGAAAGATGAATGGACTAGGCAGTATTGGGCAAAGCCAGGCGAGGGTAAAGAACTGGTTCAATGGTTGTAGGCAGGTAGAGGGAGGGGCGGTGGGTAAGGAGATTGTGGTTGAAAAGGGAAACTTTATGTGATGACAAGATCCAGGGTGTGGCTGTGTTGAGAGATGGCTCATTTAGAGAAGAAATCTTTTGAACCAAGAAGGATGAGTATTTGAGTTGTCTGGGTGTCACATGGGACATCAACAAGGATTTTGAAGTCAATCAAAGTGATAGAATAAGATAAGGTAAGTAGGAAAATGTAAGCCAGGTGCTGAAGTCATCAAAAAAAAGTGGAACAAGGCCCCAGAGGCAGTAGATGGGAATATGAAGGATTTAGAGACCATGGACTTCAAATGAGAGGTGGAGTGATGGTGGAAAATCAGTGGAAGAGGAGCAAGATGTACAATAAGCCTATTTCTTTCTCCATTGAATCAAGGGAAGTGGCAAGTGGTGAAAGCCACAATGAGAGTGAATAGCAGGAAATGTGAAATGATCTGAGGAAAGCTAGGACTTCCTTAAGGTGAAGAAGAGGCTAAGGGTTAGTGGGAGCTTGTCTATAATGGAGTGGAAATTCCAAAGGACCTAATGGAAGAAGCTGGTAGATACAAGTCTGTGAATGGAGTGAGGGTGGGGAAATCTACACCAGAGCCAGATTGGATGGAGAGTTTGGTGGAAGGTAGTATGGAAGGGAGTTTTTTTGCTAGGAGTAGCCTCTGTAAATGAAGGAAGCAGTAGGATTTTAATGATAGTTACAGCAAATATTAGTAGCTAGAATGAATTTGGGGGAAAGTGGAAAGGTTAGGGATAGAAACAGACATGTGCAAGCAGACAGCCCTAATATGGCTTCTTTAAGACTAGACAGATGCCCTTCTAAGGATAGATAACAATAATAATAATAATAATAAAGTATCTATATAATACTTTTAAAACCTGTTGATGTTTTCTGTTCCTTACATCACCATGGTATACCATGTATCTCTCCTCTTCTCCCTGTCTAAAGCCATCTCACATACAAAAAGGATATTTTAGAGAGGAAAAAAAATCAACAAACTGATTGATCTGTATATAGTACTTTAAGGTTTGCAAAGCACTTTACAAATAGTGTCTCATTTTATCTTATCTTCACAACACTGGGAGGCAGGTGATATTATATCCATTTTACAGCTGAAGAAACTCAGAAGATAAGTAATTTACCAAATGTCACAGAGCTAATAAGTGTCTGAGGTAAGATTTGAACTCAGATCTTCCTAACTCCAGGTCAGGTGCTCTCTGTTCACTGCTGTTGTATGTGAGTTTAGCTGTTCATGTTCATCATCATTATTCAAAAAAGATGCCACAGCAACCTATGACAATTCAGTCAATTAGCGACAGGTATTAAAGACAGCCTTCAGTGCTGCCAAAAATGTGTAGATTTTTAGGAATCTTTTCAGGAATTTAGGAATTCTAAAAAATATTTCTTAAATTTTCTTTGGAACATTCTTCAGAACATTCTCTGAATGTTATATGAGTTCACTGGTCTGATACTGTGGGAAACTTTCTGATGTTTGCAGTAGTCTTTAGATTTTTAATTTGACAATGTTAACTTTTGTATTTCTGCAAAATTAATAGATAACATAAGATTTAATAAAAACAAAATAATATGCCACTGAGGTAAAATTCATGTGTGTCTAATTTTTTTCCAGAAAGAATTTTTTTTAATGTATTATCCTTCAATGGCAAGTTCTTTTTATAGATTGAATCCACAGTAAGGTGAAAAAGACTGGTCTAATCATCCATAGAAAAACAAAGTGGTTGAAAAGCTCACATATTACCTACATTCTGCCAGTCTGTTGAGTTAGTATCCAGAGGAATGTGACAAATGGAAAATTATTTGCAAGAGAAGGAATGGAAAGGTTGTGATCTCCATCAGCATAAGGCTCACTTAAACTTATGAAATCACCTCTCCACCAAAGTATCTTATTAGCAATCCACTGACCAATCAACAAACATATAAAACACCTACTATGTGCAAAGAACTGTGCTAGGTGCTAAGGATATAAAGATAAAGTGAAACAGTCCCTGCCCTCAAGGACCTTCCATTTTATAGGGGGGAATAACATGCACATATATGAATATGTAAAAAAATATCCAAAATAAAAGCAAGCTAATTTAGATGCTCCGTCAACTGGGAGAGGGGAAAGGGTCATGAATGACGGCAAACAGGAGGTTCTATTTGAACTAAGTTGAAGGAAATGAGGGATTCAAAGAAGCATAAGGAACATGAGAGGAAATATTTTCCAGGCATGAGGGACTGGCAAAGACACAGAAATAGGATGTTGTAAGAAATATCAAGGTGAGTCTGAAGACTGCAAGAAGGGGAATAATGGGTAATTAGACTGAAAAGATATATTGGAACCTGGTTGTGAAGGGTTTTTGGTTTGTTTGTTTGTTTGTTTGTTTGTTTTACTGCCAAGTAGAAGACAAGTGGGCATGACCAATCTAAATGATCTAAAATGAATATTGCTTCTATTGAGAAAGTTGACTAATACAGAAGCAGCTTAAGGAATATTACTTCATGGCTTGCAGTTTTTCTAGAGATATGGCCAGTCACATTTCCAGAACTCTGTGATGTTTAAAAGGTTGAAGAGACAGAGTTTCTGGGTAATTTGATCATTTTATTAATAAGGCTGGCATGTTATTAATACAAAAATTCAGTGGCACTCTCGAATGCCAAAGACCTCTCATGGTGGTAGGCTCACAGTGTATATGCCCTTGGAAGAGTGGGAGGTCCTAAGGGTGGCAATCAACTCTGATTGGTTAACAATTAATGAAAGAATGAATATTACAATGAGAGGTAGGCTATGTTACAATGAGGATCTTGAGGTACATGACACTGAGCACCCAAATCTTGACCAAAGAGACTTGTCAATTTCCATATCACCTGTCTGACAAAAGGGAGAATCCACATTTTCCCAGAGCTGTCTGAGTAAACACAATGAGGAGGAATCTCCCCATTCACCTGAACTTAGAATTTCTTTTCCTGCCTTTATTAGATCTTAGCCTGGGTAAGTCTTTGAACAAGATTTCCCACACTGGTTGATTTCTGGATGAGGAACTAGAAAGGGGGAAAAATTTTGGTCCTAATTCAATAATTAGTTATTAAATACAAGAGAGAAATAAATATTTCTCCCAGCTCACTGCTTCTTGCCTTGGGAAGAAGGACCAAAACAGGGAGTTGCATAGCTTTGAATATTTCTCCAGGCAGTGGTGTAGCAAAGCTTATTTAATGTTGCCTAACCTGAGACTTTTGATTTCTATCTGACTTGGCATTCAACTTGTGCCATTTTGATATCTACCTTGCCTCATACTTTCACCAGAGTGTTTGGCATTTTTCTTCAGTCTCTTCAGGTTGAGTCCTAACACCTCGGAGAAAGTTATAATGACTAAGTATTAAAGAACTGTACTTCTACAGAGCTATAATTTGGGGAATGGCTGAGCAGTGAGTTCTGTTCCCTGTCAATGCATTTAAGAACACATTCCTTTCACATCCAAAAATTGAAAATGGAAACTGGTTGGGTTCTGCTACTGGGTTAATGGAAGCACTCAGTAGTTTCTTATGCTTCGGGAAGTAATTGATCTAAATGTTCTTACATTTGTGAATGCTGGACACGGTAATTTATAGGAATTAGGAACAAAATAGGCAGCATGTGCACTTTTCTTGAGCAGAAAGAAAAAAAAACTTTCTAATTCGATCAAGAGTGATGATATATATGAAAAACAGGAAAATGTTCCTTGGAAAAATGTCATAAATCCAAGCATTCAGCTGTTTCCTCTTAGCTACAAACCAGTGATATATCACCATCTTCAGGCTGGGCAGGAAGAACCAAGAATTCTAGAAAGCAAGGGTTCTTAAACTTTGTATATAATGGACCTTTTAGCAGTCTGGCTAAATTTATGGACCCTTTCTCATAATAGTGTTTTTAAATGCATAAAATAAAATATATAAGGTGAGAAAGGAAACCAATTATATTTAAATGAAATAATCAAAATATATTAAAAAGTTCATAAACCCAAGGTTAAGAACTCCTTCTTCTGTACATATCCAATGAAGCCCCCAAACTTGCATTAATGAGTTAATTCACATTACATAAAATTAGAAGTAATTTTGTTGCTAAGGATCTGAATCTCAAGACCAAGGGATTTAAACTGGATTTTCATTTGGATTTGAATCGAGGTTGTATTATTTGCATCTCTGTGATTTTGGCCAAGGCACTTCACATTTCTAGGGCTCAGTTTCTTCATATGTAAAAAAAGAAGTTGGACTAGATAATCTGAAAGGGCCTTTCAGCTCCAATAGTCTGACAGTAGCATATTCATTGACAACAGAAGAACTAAGCAAAATCAAAATAATTCTTCATGAAAAGATAAGCCTCTATCAAAGCATTAGGCTCTGGGGGATAGCAAACCAAGCCTGAGCTTATTAATAATCTTATTAAGATTATTACCAATAATGCATTACTTCTGGGGACAACAATTGCTTTTTAAAGTTGCTCCCCTTAGGGGAAGTTAGGTGGCAGTGGATAGAGCATCAGCCCTGGATTCAGGAGTACCTGAGTTCAAATTTGGCCTCAGGCACATAACACCAGCTGCCTGACCCCGGGCAAGTCACTCAACCCTATTGCCTTGCCCGCCCCCCCCCAAAAAAAAAAGAAAAAGAAAAGAAAGTTGCTCCCCCTCCCCTGCTTGAGCTAACACAGTATTTTTTTTGTTTAATATATTATTTTCCCCCCAATTACATGTTAAAACAATTTTTGACATTTGTTTTTAAAAATTTAAGTTCCAAATCCTCTGCCTTCTTCTCCCTCACCTCCCATCCCCATTGAGAAGGCAAGTAATTCAATATAGATTGTACGTGTGTAGTCATACAAAACATATTTCCATATTAGTCATGTTGTAAAAGAAAACATAGACAGAAAAATAAAAAAAAGTTTAAAAAAGTACACTTCAATCTGTATTCAGACACCATCAGCTTTTTTTCTCTGGGGATGGATAGCATTTTTCAGCTTAAGTCTTTCAGAGTTGTCTTGGATCATTGTATTGATGAGAATAGCTAAGTTCTTCACGGCTAATCATCTTACAATATTGCTGTTACTTTGCACAGTACATATTGCTTTGCATCAGCTTCTGTAACTCTTTCTAGGTTTTTCTGAGAGCATCCTGCTCATCATTTCTTATAGCATAATAATATTCCATCACAATCACATATTATGATTTGTTCAGCCTTTCCCCAATTGATGGGCATCCTCTCAATTTCCAATTCTTTGCTCCCAGAAAAGAGCTGCTATAAATATATTTGTGAATATAGGTCCTCTTCCTTTTTGTTTTTCTTTTATTCTCTTTTGGGATACAGACCTAGCAGTGGTATTGCTAGGTCAAAGGGTAAGCATGGAGGCTGCTGGGTTGCACAGTGGATAGAGGACCTGAGTTCAAATCCGGCCCCAGACACATAACAGTTACTAGCTGTGTGACCCTGGGCAAGTCACTTAACCCCATTGCCTAGCCAAAAGAAAAAAAAAAAAGGTAAGCATGGTTCTATAGCCCTGTAGGCATAGTTCCAAATTGCTCTACAGAATGGTTGAATCAGTTCACAACTCCACCAACAATGCATTAATGTCTAATTTTTTTCCTTCATCCTCACCAACATTTGTCACTTTCCTTTTCTGTCCTTTTAGCCAATCTAATAGTATGAGGTAGTAGCTCAGAATTCACTTAATTTGCATTTTCCAATCAATAGTGATTTAGAGCATTTTTTCATATGGCTAGAGATAGTTTTGATTACTTCATCTGAAAACTTCATATTTTTGGATCATTTATCAATTGGGGAATGGTTCTTATTTTTTAGAAATTTGACTCAGTTCTCTATATGTTTGAGAAAAGAGGTCTTTATCAGAGAAACTTGCTTCAAATTTTTTTTCACAATTACTATTGCTAACTGTATTTCCCTCCATTCTATTGCACCTCCCCCACATTTATTCTATTCTCTCTCCTTTCATCCTGTCCCTCCTCAAAAGTGTTTTGCTTCTGACTACTCCCTACACCAATCTGCCCTCCCTTCTATCACACCCTCCCCCCCACCTTATACCCTGTTCCTCCTACTTTCCTATAGGATAAGATAGATTTCTATACCCAATTGAGTTATTCCTTCTTTGAGGCAATTCTGATGAGAGTAAGGTTCACTTACTCCCTCTCACCTTCCTCATTTCCCCCTCCACTGTAAAAGCTTTTTTCTTGCCTCTTTTATGGGAGATAATTTGCCCCATTCTACCTTTCCCTTTCTCCCAGTGCATTCCTCTCTCACCCCTTAATTTTATTTTTTTAGATATCATCCCTTCATATTCAACTCACACCTCTGTCTATACATACTCCATCTAACTGCTCTAATAATTAGAAAGTTCTTATGAGTTGCAAGTATCATATTCCCATGTAGGATTGTAAACAGTTTAACTTTAGTAAGTCCCTTATGATTTCCCTTTCCTGTTTACCTTTTTGTGCTTCTCTTGAGTCTTTTATTTGAAAATCTTTGCATCAAGAATACTTGAAAGTCCTCTATCTCATTGAATATCCATTTTTTCCCCTGAAGGATTATACTCAGTATTTTTAGGTAGCTGATTCTTAGTCATAATCCTAGCTCCTTTGTCCTCTGGAATATCATATTCCAAGCCCTCCAATACTTTAATGTAGAAACTACTAAATCTTGTGTTATCCTGATTGTGGCTCTGTGACACTTGAATTGTTTCTTTCTGGCTGCTTACAATATTTTCTCTTTGACCTGGGAGTTCTGGAATTTAGTTATAATATTCCTGGGAGTTTCTATTTTGGGATCTCTTTTAGGAAATGCTCACTAGATTCCTTCAATTTCTATTTTACCCTATGGTTCTAGAACATCAGGGCAGTTTTCTTTGATAATTTCTTGAAAGATGATGTTTGGACTCTTTTTTCATCATGACTTTCAGGTAGTCCTATCTCTCCTGGACCTATTTTCCAGGCCAGTTGTTTTTCCAAGGAGATATTTCATATTGTCTTCTTTTTTTTTTTCATTCTTTTGGTTCTGTTTTGTTGTTTCTTGATTTCTCATAAAGTCATTAGCTTCCATTTGCTCAGTTCTAATTTTTAAGGAATTATTTTCTTCAGTCAGCTTTTGTGTCTCCTTTTTCATTTGGCCAATTCTACTTTTTCAGGAATTTTTTCTTCAGTGAATTTTGTGCCTCTTTTTTTCATTTGGTCAATTCTGCTTTTCAATGCATTCTTTTCCTCACTGGTTTTTTCTACCTCTTTTACCATTTGGCCAAGTCTGTTTTTTAAGGTGTTATTTTCTTCAGTATTGTGTGTGTGTGTGTGTGTGTTTATGTGTTTATGTGTGTGTCTCCTTTACCAAGCTGTTGATGCATTTTTCATGACTTTCTTACATCACCCTCATTTCAATTTTTCCTCTACCTCTCTCATTTGATTTTCAAAATCCTTTTTGAGCTCTTCCATGACCTGAGACCAATTCCTATTTTTCTTGGAGGCTTTGGATGTAGGAGCTTTGGCTTTGTTGTCTTCTTCTGAGTGTGTGTTGTGATCTTCCTTATCACCAGAGTAACTTTCTATGGTCAGAATTGTTTTCTGTTGTTTGCTCATTTTTGCAGTCTATTTCTTGACTTTTAGCTCTTTGTTAAAGTGGGTCTCTGCTTCCAGGGTGGAGGGTGCACTGTCCTAAGCTTCAGGGTTTTTACACTGCTATTTTCAGAGATACTTCTAGAGACTTGTAAGTTTTGAGTTCTTCCAAAGTGGTATGATCTAATGAGAGGTGTTTACTCTTCTCCTGGCCTGTGCTCTGGTCTGTGAGTGACCACAACTCTTTTTTTTGCCCTGGAACTGTGAGAGGATCCCCCCTCCACTGTGGCCTGCAAGCTCTGCTATGCTAGTGTTCCTTCTTGCTCTGAGACTGTCACTCAGTGTTGTGACCCAAATTTGAGTATGGGTAAAGCAAGAGTCCTGCCTCAGTGCTGGCAAAAAGACTCCTGCAATCTCCTTCTGATAGTTGTTTGACCCCCTTATTGTCTGTGGGCTGAGAGCTCTGGAAGTGCTGCTGCTGATTCAGTGGCTCTCAAGGCCTGCTCCTGGTTTTCTGGGGCAGAGGCTGTGAGTTGTGGCTTTTGCTGGACTGTGCTCCACTCTCAACTTGGCCTGCTGACCTTCTAAATCATCTGTGGCTGGAAAATCATTTCACTCTTTCCTCATGGGTTCTGACACTCCAGGAATTGTTTTATGGCATTATTTAAGGGTATTCAGAGGGGTTTGGGAGAGAGCTCAGGCAAGTAGCTGCCTTTTCTTCACCATCTTGGTTCTGCCTCCTAATACATCTTCAAAAATTGAAATCTTTCAAAATCCAAGCCCAGAGCTCATAAAAATTAATGCACATTAATAGTTCAAGTTAGTTATTTCATTTTAAGCCAACATTTCTTGAAAAATGTATTATCAGGAAAGTCCTTGACTGACAGCTAACCCTAATAAAACTAAACATTTTATGCAAGTGTTATGAAAGCCACACACAGCACTTTTAAGTATTGGGCTTGGTAGAGGAACGGTCAGAAATGTCAGTATCGATGAGGCAAAACCACATTACATTGTAAACAGACTCGGTACACACAATGGGGTCAGCCAATCGGAGCAGGGGAATGAGGCAGTATTTCCTGCACAAGACCCAACAAGCCTCAGAATGAGCTATTCCAGTCCAAGTGAGGTGATGATGCTGGTGATTATGGGCTCAACTTTCAGGTACTGGAGATGCTTGATGCAGATAAGGGTTGGGAAGTTTGTCTGGAGCCCTTTGTGTGGGACAGTGGAGGCAACATAGAAGTTTTAGGTAAGTTTTCCCTTTGTGAAAGTGAATGCTGTTGAAAGGGTGTGTTCAATTTGAGGGAATGTCCCAAATCCTAGTTGATTTGCTATGAAAAAAACAAAACAAAACAAAACAAAAAAAACAAAAAACAAACAAACAAACAAAACTATGTTATGACAGAGATCCAGAATGAAATGAGTGGACAGTGGTTCCCAGGTCACTGATGTATTCCACACTCTCTTGTCTACACTCTTTTCCTTGGGCGGATAATCCCTCCTTGTCGTCTCTTCCTTTTCCTACCAATGGGAACACCATCATGGAAAGTGCTACAGGGTCAGGAGTTGATGACAGCCTTCCATGATTTCTTCATCTTCCCCTGGGTTACCTCTACATTTCTGGTGAAACCAGCCCCTGTCACTGAACACTGAGCCAGTTGGGGAAAAAAAAAACGAAGGAGGATATAGCAAAAGCCAGGGTTTAAAATGTGAATGGGAGGTGTAAACATTTTAGTGGCTAGCTACTTAACTAAAGCCTGAAGGCAGCCGGCTTGGAAAGTAAATTTAACAGAATAATCCTCTAACTTGACAGCATATCAAAGAGCCCCATAAATCCCACAAAGCAACATTTGCATACAGAAGACATTTGTATTTTGTGCTTCCTTTCCTGGATTCTTCAAAGCAGAGAAACAAGCTCTTTGCTGCCAGCTCTGTATTGGTCTCCCTTCCCAGGCTTTTCCTGAGTCATGCTTTGGGAACGATAATGATGATTTTTTTTTTTTTTTGCACTTTTATGGAACCTTTCATCTGAGGCTCTGAAAGCCCATTATAGCCCTAATTAATTCTCCCAGCACACCTGTGGGGTGCCCCAGTGGTGTTCTCCCAAATCTGCTTCTGAAGAAATCAACTCACGGCAAGGTTAAAGGACAGATTAAGGCCACATGTTAAATCAAACTGTGAGAGATCAGGGTTTTGAGCCCAAAGTTCAGAGGCAAAGAAGCTACTGTTTTAGCCTCCTTCTCAGTTTCCTTGACTTTCATCTCAGTCCAATCCATCCTGAAGTAGACTCTTAGTCCAATCCTGCATTAATTCCAACCCCAACCCCCGCACTCATTATGTCAATCCTAACTTTGGTGGCTCCCCAAAATTTGCAGGATCAGGTCCATATCCTTTATTCTGACACTCAAAATCCCTTGTTAATCTCCTTCAACTTTCTTTTCTACTCTTCTCCCAAACATATCCCTATATTCCCATTACCTCCTGAGATCATCATACTCTGCTCTTGGCTCACCATTATTCTCCCCCCCAGAATGGTCTTCTATCTCCTTGTTATTTTATTTCTTCCTTTAAGATCTAGGTCAAATACTATATCCTCCATGAAGCCTTCCCCAGCAATATAAATCATGGTCTCTTTCTGATTTCCTAAAGCTCTTACTGCCTAGATTACATCCTTTGTCATGTGATTCTATTTAATGGGTCAATATTTTAAGGATCGATGATATCATTGGTAGATAAATCTTAGGGAGTTGCTAGAGGCCCTGAAAAGCTATATAATTTGCCCAAGGTCACATGAATAATGTCAGAGACAAGATTTGAACCCAGCTTTTCTTGTGTTCAAATTTAGTATTTTCCCCCTACTATTATTTATTTACCATCTTGGTCTCTATGTGAAGGAATTTTGTTTTAATGAACTTGTAGATAGCAATCTGAGATGCACAGAATGATAACATCCTTCCTTCTCTCTCTTTCTATTATTGCCACCAGCCCTCTCTCTACCACTATAGGAGCTATTTCATCAACATTAGATCATCTAGTGACAATTTGAATCGGTTAGTCTGTAGTTACTATCTGACCTGATGCCCTGATGGACAGACAGCTTATCCAGTCGATGGCAAATGAACTCATTCATGGCTCTCCTCCCTCTCATCTTGTCAATTCAACACAGCAAAATCTAAGGCACAAGGTCAAGGAGATAATATTCAGTACCTTCTCTGGAAATGCTTGCTTGCTTTAAAGTAGGTCTGAAGGAATCCTCAGGATTCTACTTACTCTCTCCCTCAACTCACTCACAGGTAAAGTAATAGAGGAATGGATTTCTAGATGGAGAATCCCAAACTGCCCACTGTGGTTGTGTCCTCTACTGTGTAATATTTGTAAGTATGCCCATAGGAAGTGTTTCCCTCTTTCTGGTATCTCCTTGACAAGGCATTCATTCCCTGTTGCCTCAATCTCTAATTGTACCTAATACAGCATAATTCAGTGGAAAGAACAAACATTTTCTCTGCTGTAAAATAGTGATGATAATAATCCTTGTCTTACTATTTTCAAAGGTTACTGCAAGGAAAACGATTTGTAAATTTTGAAGCAATATGTAATTGGAAGCTAGTTAGTACTATTAGTAATAGAATTCGAGAGGCAGTCAGGAGTGACTTTCTATCTGCCCAGATAAGAAGACCCGGGTCCTATCTTTAAACACTTAATTGGTGTGTAACTTTGGGTAAGTGATATAACCTCACCTAATTTCAATGTCCTTACCTATAAAATGGGGCCAGTAACAGCTAGAGTACTACCTGACAGGTCTGTTGTGAGATTTGAAAAGTGACAATACATGCAAAGTGCTTCACAAAATTTAAAACCTTTTTAAAAGCTTAAAGTATTATACAAATATCAGGTTTTGTCTTGCAGGGAGACTGGAAAATTTGTCTGGTGGCCAAAATGTTTCATTAAAGCTAGAGGGGTTTATGGCTGACAGATATACATTATGCTGGTAGGGATTCAGCCCTGTTGGGTGGAGAATGATGAACTCACCTCCCTGGGAATATTTAACCTCAAGCCATGTAGTTGTTCCTCTGTTGGGGACATAGAGCTGTAACTTTAGCTCTAAAAGAAAAGCTTCTTGCTAACTTTTGTTAGCTAGTGCGAGTGACTCGTGGGCAGCTAGGTGGTGCAGTGGATAGAGTCGCAGGCCTGGAATCAATACTCTTCTTCCTGAGTTCAAATCTGGCCTCAGACATTTACAGTCTGTGTGACCCCATGCAAGTCACTTCACCTTGCTTGCCTCAGTTTCCCCATCTGTAAAATGAGTTGGAGGAGGAAATGGCAAACCACTCCAGTATCTTTGTCAAGGAAACCCTAAATGGGGTCAGAAAGAGTTGGACAAGATTGAAAGATGACCGAACAACAACAGAGGAGTGGCTCATAGCTACTCTCTGTGACTGAAGAACTTTCAGATTGCCCTCATCAAGGAGAGGTTTTGAAGCTTCTATACTCTATTCTAGCAGACTTCAGCTGAGATGGTCAGCAAACAGCCCTGAAGGGTTAAAGTTAAGAGGCTGGTAGCAGAGAATTCTCATGAAGTTTTTGTGGGACCAAGAGAGCAACATACTTAGCAGAGATCAGAGGAGCCCAGGAGAGAAAGAAAAACAGGGAGCAATAGACACTTGACATAGTCTTAGCAGGAGAGAGCAGCATGATGACATCCCCAGAGGATAGCAGCTCTGCAGTATTGAAGGTGTGAGGTATGCCTCTACATATGCGTCCTGGCTAGGTATCCAAGATCTAGGTGCCTCTCTGAGTATGCCCCAGCCACACATTCCCCATATATGTGTGAATATATTCTTGAGTTTCTACTGCACACACCTATTCTATATGTGTGCCGCCTGAGAATATGCTCTTTTCCATTTGTATCCTGTCTTCATGTGTTCTTTACATGTATGCCCCCCATATGAGATCACCATACACATCTACTCTTCTCACTGATGATTTGTATATTTTCAGCAAAATGAACCCCAGACTTATGAGTAGAATTTTTTATTGCTACCTTTCTTACTAAGCCATTACATTTTATCCCTTAACTCTGCCTTACTGACAGACCTCTGGCTGTCTAGTAAAAGTAAACACATTGGTGGGGGCTCATCATCAACTATAGGTTTGAGTGGGTATAGACCAGGTATGTGCTGGTAAATGTTTAAAAACTGGCTTTCCAAGAAAAAAAAATGTATGCACAGTACATTTTTAGGTTTAGTCTACTTATTAACATTTTCCCATTGCTTTTTAAAATCCAAATAATTAACAACAACAAAAAATAAATCAAGCCCTAATTTGTAGTATTTGTCAATTTCTGAGGTGTAAATGCTCCTACTAAAAATTTAATAATCAGCTCTCTTAAGAACTGTTGCTACCTCCAGCACACCCCTGATGCAAACTCAAGGAGTACTATGAACATGAGATAGCTTTTCTGGGGCCCCCATGGCCAAGAGAGGACAATGTTCTAAGTTCTATTATCTTAAAGAAAATTTCTTTTAATCATTACTGCAGTGGTAGAAATAAATATATATACACATATGTACATATATACATTCAGAAATATATTGAGTTGAATAAGACTAGATTGAATAAATGCTAGATGAAAATATTAATTCCTTTTTAAAAAAAAGATTAATTAGTAAATAATGGTTTAAAATTATTTGAACTTGGGTTAGGTCTGTATACGCAGAAGTGTTTCAGTGTTTGAGAAGTGAGAAGTGTTTGAGAAGTGTTAATATTATTATCATTGTTATTATTAATGACGACAATAATAACTTGCATTTGTATAATGCTATAATGTTTATAAAGCATTTTTGGATATGATCACATTTATCCTCACAATACTCCTGGAAGGTAGGTGCTATTGTTATCTTCATTTTACAGATGAGGAAAATGAGGCAGACAGAGGTTGAGTGATTTGGACAGGGTCACAAAGCTAGGGAGTGTCTGAGGTCATATTTGAATATAGGGCTTCCTTATTCTAAGTCACAAAGTGTGATTCGATAAGTAACTGGTCCATTTGATCAATATAAATGGCTTAACCAAATAATTTGGATCCCCTGTTAAGGAATCTGTTGCAGATCCAGGGGAGGTCTCTGGAGGAACGTAATTCCTCTGGGCCATGTTTGCCCACAGTCACCCCCAAGGAATAACAAATTGGTTATTACCTTGGACTCCTTGCTTTGAAGTAACATCCAAGAAACACCTAGAACTTGGTAGTAACAGGGAAGAGGAAGCAGGAACAACTTTAGAAACAAAAACAAAACAAACAAACAAAAAAGACCTCAGGTACACAGATGTTGTAGGCAGCTAGGAGGTGCAATGGATAAAGTACTGACCCTAGAATCAGGAAGACCTGAGTTCAAATCCAGCCTCAGACACTTATTAGCTGTGTGACCCTGGGCAAGTCACGTAATCTGGTTTGCCTCAGTTTCCTCATCTGTAAAATGAGTTGGAGAAGGAAATGTCAAATCACTCCAGTAGCTTTGCTGAGAAACCCCAAATGGGGTCACAGAGAATCTGATGCGATGTGACTGAAATGACTCAATAAGATAAAAGCATTTCCTTCTTTGCTTGTATGACCTGATTCCTCCCTTCTCCTAGTCACTATAAGCTTTGGGTATAATGGACCATTCAGTGCTCAAAAGATTCAAACAAATAACCCTTTTACTAGAAACCTTTTAACACACTCAGGTAGAAGCAGTTTTTGAAGTGATTAAAAGATCAACTGAGGAAGACTTGAAAAAAAAAAATAAAAGTCATTTACAAGGAGGTCCCTGGAGTCTCGGGAGCTCCTTACCAAAATCCTAAAGGCTGACTTTACTTTGTTCTTCCTGAAAGTGTCCCTAGTTGGCTCCCAGAACAATTCACTTCTGGGGTGGGGGTTGAGGGGGGATTAACCCAAACTGCCCCAGGTCGGTACCACAACTTCCTTGCTGGTCTCTGATAGTGTTGTGAGAATGTTATGTATAGACAACATCATTCCCTAGCAGAAATAGGCCTAACACAAAACATAATCTAGAAAGTTCTTTAAGTGTTTATCTGGTTCCTCTCATCTGAAAAAGGCAACAAGGCTGCCCAGTGGACAGAGCACTGGGCCTAGAGTCAGGGAGATCTGTGTTAAAATCTTGTCTCAGGCACTTGATACCTTGGTGAATCATTTAACCTCTGCCTCAGTTTCCTCAACTGTTAAATGGAGATAATAATAAGACCTGCTTCCCAGGGTTGTTGTGAGGATCAGATGAGATATTTGTAAAGTGGTTTGCACAATGCCTGACATGACTCATTCCTCTCTGCCTCTATCACCATCCTGATTCACTATATACCTAAAGCCTACAGCAAGACAATGTCTCACCATATTGACTTTCCAGGAAGGGAGTCTGAGTTAGCTGAACACAAAATCTGAATCACTCATTTGGTGCTCCACTTGAGTCTCCAACCCAGGCTTTGTCAATTGCTTTCTAGAACAGGAATAAGAAAAGATCCATGTAGGGGCAGCTAGGTGGCGCAGTGGATAGAGCACTGGCCCTGGATTCAGGAGGACCTGAGGTCAGATCTGGCCTCAGACACATAACACTTACTAGTTGTATGACCCTGGGCAAGTCACTTAACCCCATTGCCTAACCAAAAAGAAAAGAAAAGAAAAGAAAAGGTCTAAGCTACTCTTTCGAACATTGCCACCAAGTCCATTCAGTGGTTCTGAAGCTTGTTTGAGTAATCCTTAATTGACCAACACTCCAATGTAATCTAGGTAATTAAATGGAATTTTACTCCTAATATTAAGATGTATATGTGTTGTTTATATCTAGCTTGACACCCTCATCCTATAATGGATTCTACTCACACCACTTCCCAAAACATTCACAAAATCATAAACTTAATATTCTGTGATGGATAGTTTATTGCTCTGCTATTTAGTAACTGTAAGAACTTGGGCAAATCACTTACTCCCTCAGTTTCTTCAGCTATAAAATGAAGGTATTGATTACAGGAAGGAAACAAACATTTATTAAGCAGTATTACATGTCAGGCACTATGCAAACTACTTTACAAATATCTCATCTGATCCTCACAACAACCCTGGGAAGCAGGTCTTATTATTATCTCCATTTAACAGTTGAGGAAACTGAGGCAGAGGTTAAATGATTCACCAAGGTATCAAGTGCCTGAGACAAGATTTTAACACAGATCTCCCTGACTCTAGGCCCAGTGCTCTGTCCACTGGGCAGCCTTGTTGCCTTTTTCAGATGAGAGGAACCAGATAAATGCTTAAAGAACTTTCTAGATTATGTTTTGTGTTAGGCCTATTTCTTCTAGGGAATGATGTTGTCTACACATAACAAGAAGGAGAAGTTTCCAAAGCATCTCACTGATTTCATAAAGAGAACCACAATAAACAATTCCAGCAGGGCAAGGGGGGAAGGAGCAGCAAAAGAGAATTGCAGGGAGGGTATAGAAAAGATGAGTCTAAAAAAAGATGAACCACTCTGAAGCCTGAGTTTTCCCCATAGGTTATCTATTTCTAAATTAAACTGAATACGAAGTTTCCTTGAATGGAGACTCACTTGGCTAGTGGTTCTTTTAGTTTGTAGTTTACTTTTGAATTGAACAAAAATATGGGAATCTAAGGCTGATTGATGGTTTAATTCAATAATTACCTGGTAATAGTTGGTATGATTATATCTGTGATCCACAGTTACTGCTAATACTGCCTCAGGGCATTTTAGTCATTGGTGTCCTTCTCCGGAAAAGGTTGCACTCCTAGCAAAATAATAAAAAAATTAAATGAATTTTATAAAAACAAAATATATAAATAAAAATGTAACATTTTTTTCTAATAAAAAGATTATATTATCCCTTACCATGATCATTTTAAAGTCTCTTAGTCAATTGTACTCTTCTGCAGTTCACTTACTATACTGTCAACTCTAGATTCCAACATGGACCTTATTCATGGTCAACAATTTCCTTTTTTTGTTTGTTTTAAATTCAAATTTATTGGGGCAGAGCCAAGATGGCAGAGTAAAAGCAGTGACTTCCTTGAGCTCTCCCCCAAATCCCTCCAAATACCTGTAAAAAATGGCTCTAAACAAATTCTAAAGCAGTAGAACCCACAAAAAGACAAATTTCCAGCCCAAGACAACCTGGATGGTTGATTGGAAAGGTATATCATGCTGGACTGGGAGAGGAACACAGTTCAGCATGGACACTCAGGCCCCAGCGAACCTGGAGCAGGCCTCAGAGGACAGAATCACAGTTGCAGCTGTGGCATTTTCCAGACTTCTCAACCCATGAATGCCAAAGACAACTTAGAAGGTCAGTAGAAAAGGTCTGTGTCTGCGGTGAGAGAGATGCATGGTCCCAGCCCTAGTCCCCAAGTGTGGCCCTGGAGCAGTGGCTGCCTCTGGATCTTCTAGCCCACACACTGAGGTGGGACTCTAGTGGCTGAACAGAGGGGGATTGCAGAGATCTCTTTGCTGGTGCAGGATTCTCTTGCTTTGCCCATGCTTGGACCTGGGTCACAGTTCTGGGTGGCAATCCTGGAGCCAGGAGGAGCCCTGGAGTGGTGAAGCTTGTAGTGGTTGTGGAGAGGAAATCCTTCTCAGAGTTCCAAGACAGAAAAGAGTGCTTGTGGTCACTCATAGACCAGAGCACAGGACAGGAAAAGAGTAAACACCTTACCCTTGATCATAGCACCTTGGAAGAACTGAAAATTTACAGGTCCCTAGAAGTATCTCTGAAAACAGCTGCACAAAACCCCCAAAGTTTGGGACAGTACATTTTCCACATTGGAAGTAGATCCCTACCTTAACAAAGAGTTTATAACTCAAGTAATTGACTGGGATCATGAGCAAGCAGCGCAAAAAGTGTCAGACCATAGAATCTTACTTTGGTGACAAAGAAGATCTACACATACAACCAGAAGAAGACAACACAATCAAAGCTCCTACATCCAAAACCTACAAGAAAAATATGAATTGGTCCCAGGCCATGGAAGAGCTCAAAAAGAATTTTGAAAAGCAAGTAAGAGAAGCAGAAGAAAAACTGAGAGTGATGCAAGAAAATCATGAAAAAACAAGTCAACAGCTTGCTAAAGGAGACCCAAAAAAATGCTGAAGAAAATAACACCTTAAAAAATAGTCTAACCCAAATGGCAAAAGAGGTCCAAAAAGCCAATGAGAAGAATGCCTTAAAAAGCAAAATTGGCCAAATGGAAAAGGAAGTCCAAAAGCTTACTGAAGAAAATACTTCCTTAAAAATTAGAATGGATCAATTGGAAGCTAGTGACTTTATGAGAAATCAAGACACTGTAAAACAAATTCAAAAGAATGAAAAAATAAAAAACAATGTGAAATATCTCATTGGAAAAACAACTGATCTGGAAAAATAGATCCAGGAGAGAGAATATAAAAATTATTGGACTATCTGATCAAAAAAAGAGCCTAGACATCATCTTTCAAAAAATTATCAAGGAAAACTGCCCTGATATTTTAGAACCAGAGGGCAAAATAGAAATTGAAAGAATTCACTGATGTCCTCCTGAAAGAGATCCCCAAAGGAAAACTCCTAGGAACATTGTAGCCAATTCCAGAGTCCCCAGATCAAGGAGAAAATATTGCAAGCAGTCAGAAAGAAACAATTCAAGTATTATGGAAACACAATCAGGATAACACAAGATTAAGCAGCTTTTACATTAAGGGACCACAGGGCTTAGAATATGATATTTCTAAGAGCAAAGGAGATAGGATTACAACCAAGAATCCAGCAAAACTGAGCGTAATCCTTCAGGGGAAAAATCAGACATTCAGCGAAATAGAGGACTTTCAAGCATTCTTGATGAAAAGACCAGAGCTGAATAGAAAATTTGATTTTCAGATACAAGACTCAAGAAAAACATGAAGAGGTAAATAGAAAAGAGAAATCATAAGAGACTTATTAAGGTTGAACCATTTACATTCTGCATGGAAAGATGATATTTGTAACTCACGAGTCCTTTGTCATTATTAGAGTATTTGGAGGGAAAAAATATATGTATGTATAGATAGATAGATAGAGGGCACAGGGTGAGTTGAAGATGAAGGGGTGATATCTGGAGAATAAAATTAAGGAGAGAGGATTATACTGGGAGAAGGAGAAAGGGAGAAGTAGAATGAGGTAAAATATCTCACATGAAACAGACAAGAAAAGACTTTTACAGTGGAGGGGAAATGGGGGAAGGTGAGAAGGAATGAATGAATCTTATTCTCATTGGATTTGGCTTGAGGAGAGAATAACATACACAATCAATTGGGTATGGAAATCTATCTTACCCCACAGGAAAATGGGGGGGGGAAGGGGACAAGAGAGCAGGAGGATGATAGAGGGGAGGACAGATTGGGGGGAGTGGGTAATCCAAAGCAAACGCTTCTAAGGAGGGACACGGTCAAAAGAGAGAATAGAATAAATGGAGGGGTGGGATAGGATTAAGGGAAATATACTTAGTTTTTCACAATATGATGACTATGAAAGTGTTTTGCATGAGTACACATGTATAACCTATATCGAGTTGCTTGCCTTCTTGATGAGGGTGGGTGGAGAGAGAGGAAGGGAGAAAATTTGGAACCCAAAGTTTTAAAAACAAAAGTTAAAAAAAATTGTTTTCACACGCAACTGGGAAATAAGATATACAGGAAATGGGGTATAGAAATCTATCCTGCCCTACAGGAAAATTGAAGGTGAAGAGGATAAGAGAAGTGGGGGAGAGATAGAAGGGAGGGCAGATTAGGAGAAGGGGTATTCAGAATGCATGCCATCTTGGGGTGGGGGAGGGACAAGATGAGGAGAAAATTTGGAACTCAAAATCTTGTAGAAGTGAATGTTGAAAACTAAAATTTAATTAATTAAAAAAATTAAAAAATTAAAATTAAAAAAATTCAAATTTATTTTATTTTCAGTTCTGAGCTCTTTCCCTTTTACCTGCTCCTTCATGCACTAATAGAGAAGACAAGAAAAATGAAACTGGTTACAAACACGTATAGTCAAGCAAAAAAAGAAAAAATTCCCACACTAACCATGAGGGAAGGAAAGATGGAAGGAAGGAAGGAGGAAAGGAAGGAACAAAGAAAAAGAAAAATGCTTCAATCTATACTCTGAGTCCATCATCTTTCTATCAGAAGGTAGACAACAAGTTTCATCATGAGTCCTTTGGAATTATGATTAGTCATTTTGTCTATCAGAGTTCCTAAGTCTTTCAAAGTTATTTATCTTTATAATATTGTTGTTACTATATATTTTATTTTCCTGTTTCTGCTGACTTCATTTTGGATCAGTTTATTCAGGTCTCCCTAGGTTTTTTTCTGAAACCATCCCCTTCATTATCTTAAAGCACAATAATATTCCATTACCTTCATATACCATAACTTGTTCCTCATTTATCCAATTGTTGGGTACTTTCTCAGTTTCCAATTTTTTGTTACAACTAAAAGAGCTGCCATAAATGTTTCCATATATTTGCTTTTGCTGTTCCTTTGATCTCATTGAGGTATGGGCATGATTACGAAGTATTGCTAAGTCAAAGGGTATGCACAGTTTAATAACTTTTGGTATTTCACAGATTTACCAACATTGCATTAAAATCCTTGTTTTCCCACAGCCTCTCGAATATTTGTTGTTTGACCAAAAAGTTTTTTGGTCAACTTTTCCAATCTGGGAGGTGTGAAGTGTTACCCCAGAGCTGTCATGGTCAACAATTTCAAAAACTTATCTCTAACCGGGATTTTTGTAACAGCTTTCTAATTGATCTCCCTGCCTCAACTCTCTTCCAAACTTCAATGCGTGCTCCATAAAAGTGATTTTCCTAATGTTTAGGTCTGACCATGCAGTCCCTCTCTCCTACTCAATGAACTTCATGTCAGGCACACAGTCTAATGTGAGCTTCTTGAGAGCAGGGGCTGTTTTTTTTTGTTTTTGTTTTTGTTTTTGTTTTGTTTTGTTTTTTGCTTTTCTTTGTATTACTAGTATTGGTGCACAGTGCAAAGTGCCTGGCATATAGGAGACTCTTAATAAATGTTTATTGACTGACTGCCTGGCATATATTAAGTGCTTAACAAATGATCATTGATTTATTCAGTGATCTTCCTTCCCCTATCAATCCTTCTTACTTCACCTGCCTTGCCAGTCTCCAAATCTGAGCAACCCCAACCTGCTTTTTCTGTTTCTATACATGGTTGGTTAAGCATCCCTGAAAGATGTCATATAATCGTATAGCTTGGTTCTACTACAAATTCATGCCTTTTGATTTTTCTGGTTCCCCCCTGTTGCTCAATAATCATTATAAGAATTTCTTTTTGACTTTATCAAATTGTTTTTCCCCAACCTCCACAAGTGAATCATTAAAAACTTTCTCTCTCCTTAATCCATTGTCCTCAAGTTGCCTCCCTCCTACTCAGTGGATGAGCTTATCTCCTACTAAGAGGATCAAGGCTGTTGGACTGGAGTTCCCTAGATATGTTGATAAATCAAACTTCCCTACACTCCACCTTAACATTTCACTAAATCTACATGCATCGACTTCTCCTCCCATCCTGTGTCCTGTCCTTTTTCTTTATCAAGGCTAACTTTTCAAATTACCCTTGATCTTTTTGCTTCCCATTTCACATAGGGCCTTGTGCTTTCTTTATTGATTCTTCAGTTTTTTTCCTTCCTCTGGCTCCTCACCCAAACCTATAAACAATCTCAAGTCTCTTTTATATTAAAAACACCTCCTTTGAACTCAATTATTCACTCAAACTGTGGTGCCATCTGCCTCCTTCTGATACCAACTTTCAAAAGGGCCTCTATGCTGGTATTGTCCATTTCTCAGACACCTGTTCACTCAATAACCCCTAAAAACATGACTAAAGCTATGACATTTCATTGAAACCCTCTCCAAGGTCACCGATGACCTCCCCATTAGCCCTGCCCAGAGATAGTTTTTCAATCCTTATGGTTCTTAACACCTGAAACATTTGATATTGTTGATGTCTTGTTTTTTGAAACTCTTTTCCCTTGGGTTTCTGTGATAACTCTCAATCAGAATTCTCCTACCTCACTGACTCCTTCTGTGTTTTCTTTTCCTCTTCCTACCCGTTAAATATTACTATCAGCCGAGATTCTTTATACACACACACACAAACACACATTTTATATATATATATGTATATGTACACACATATATGCATGTATGTACATATACATATGTGTGTGCACATGTGCATGTCTATACTGAGGACTGAGGACTCCGTAGAGGCTAATTATGTAATCAAAAGGACTGATACACACCTCTCTTGGACCTTTGTACTTCTCCCTCCTAGAAGTGGATATGGCAAGAACCGCTTGGAGGTGCTGATCTGGAGGAAGGCCCAATGGCCGCTTCCCTCACTTCCCCCTTACCATGTGTACCAGAGTACAGAGAGCCTATTTCTTTTGCCTTAATTTGTTCCTAATCTTATGTGAATAAGTATCCTGAAAAAGAATTGGTCTGAGACTGTGACTCTGAGAATTACGAAAACTTGGAAGAGCTATCAGAAATCCCCTCAGAAAGAACAACTGATAACATAGAACACACACACACACACACACATTAGCAGCAGACTGAACAGCCCATTCAACTGAGGGATGAAGTCACTCATTCATTGCTGGTGTCATGTCCCCCAAAGTTAATTTGATAACAATCCCATTCTTTTCAAGGACCTTGTGTATGCAAGGGGAAAGTATAGCTCAGAGGATTAAAAAAAAAACTATTTTATACACACGTATGTGTACATATATGTATACATATGTGTGTATGTGTGTATATACATGCATACACATACATACATACATACACTTTGTTGTTCAGTTGTTTCGGTAGTGTCTGACTCTTGTGACTCTATTTGGGGTTTTCTTGGCAAAGATACTGGAGTGGTTTGCCATTTCCTTCTTTAGCTCATTTTTACAGATGAGAAAACTGAGGCAGTGTTAAGTGATCTTGCCAGGGTCACACAGCTAGTAAATATCTGAAGCCAGATTTGAACTCAGTTCTTCCTGACTCCAGGCCTGTGGTTCTTTTCTACCTAGCTGCCCATATTCTCTCTCTCTCTCTCTCTCTCTCTCTCACACACACACACACACACACACACACACACATGTTCATATACATACACATAGGTAAATATAATTGATTTCAACTAGTTGATAGTTATTGGGGGGAACACTGGATAGGGGCTCATGAATATCAGAAGCCATGATCCTTCAGGGTTTATTTAGAATTCTGAGAGGGAAAGTAGTCGGTTCCCTCTGGGCAACCTGCCAGTGTTTATGAGAGTTGTGAAAATGAGACCTGGAGAGTAGCTTCACTAATTAGCAGCTAAATTAATCAAGAAAGGCCCATGTTAGAGGTAGCATCTGAGCTATACTTTGAAAAAAGTTAAGGATTTTACCAGTCATAAGTGAAGGATTGCAATCAATTATTAATACTTTACTTGATAATAGTACACTTTATTTTTATTCAGAAGAAGGGAAGGAGGGGACAAGCATTTATTAAGCTTTTACCATGTTCCAGGCACTGTGCTAAGCACTTTTACAAATATTATCTCATTCGATTTTCACAACAACCCTATAAGGTGCTATTGTTACCACAGTTTTTATAATTGTGGAAACTGCAGTAGATAAAAGTTAAGTGACTTGCCCAGGGTCACATAGCTAGTAAGTACCTTTGGCTTGATTGGAACTCAGGTCTTCCTAGGTAGTAATAGTAGTGGTAGTAGTGGTAGTAGTAGTAGTAGTAGTAATAGTAATAATAATGGTAATAGTAGTAGTAGTAGTAATAGCAGTAGCAGCAGTAGCAGCAATAACAGTAGCAGTGGTAGTAATAGTAGTAGTGATAGTAGTGCTGGTCATAGTGATGGTGGCAGGAGTAGTCCTGGTAGTAGGAGTAGTAGTAGTAGTAGTAGTAATAGTGATCATTGTGGTAGCAATAGTAGGAACAGTAGTATCCCAATTAAAATTCAATAAAGGTAGACTGAGGTATGTTTTCTCCAAGCAAGATAACAATTTATTAATAGGGCATTAACCTGATAATGAAGAGGTCAATGTATTGTCTCAAAATGGGCCAAATGCCACAAAATGAAGACTTAACTCATTTTTATAAGATTAGAACAAACAACCAAACAGAGTAGGTGACATCATGGGGTTCAGGACGACTTGGTTGGTTGCATAGCTGAGGCATAGGGGACAATATGATTGGCTGGAAATAGATGCTGAAGGGCTAGCAACAACCCCCTCCTTCCCTCCTATGACTAAGAAAATTCATTGTTTGGGTCCAATTGCAAGGTCAGGTGATAGTGGACTAAACCTCCTTGAAGGACAGCTTAGTGGTATAAAGATACTAGACAAGATTCTCTGTGTCCATCTGCATTCCCCAAGGATAACATATTTCCTTGAGGCAAGAATAGAACGATGATTAGCAGGAGAGCTGAGTTTCTAAATTTAACTCATTACAGACCTGCAGAATTTATGGACTAAATTCAGAACAAAGAACTGTGACTTTGGCAGTTACAGGACAAAATCAATTAATTATAAATAGGATCAATAAAAAAGATACAGTATCATTTTTCATCTTCATAGTAGCAGTAGAAGCAGCAATAGTTGTTATAGTGAAAAACCCTCTAATCAAACCAATTTCTTGCTAGGTTTGCACAACATTTCAGTTATTTAGACATAAAACATTCTGGTATATATTTTTTTTTTACACACTCCGTTATCTATTGATTGATAGATTCAAGGTAAAAGAGTATTAAAAGACTTTTCCAAGTCCTAAAAGTGTCCAATTATTGAAGATCTCTGCTCTAATCTTCCTGTGGCAATACCAGCAAACAAAAGTTGGGGTTGGGGGAAGCAGCATTGAAATTATAAATCTTAATCAAATGTTTACTGGGATAATTAGAAGCAATTAGCAATATTGTGAGCCATTCTAAACAAGTTTCTTCTCTTGATAGAGCAATAAAGTAATGAAGTAAAATTTTAAAGCAGTGACCTATTTCCCCCTTTCTTTTAACTCTTTAACCTTGACAGACCTAGTTCAGATTTTGGTAGTAGAAAAGAGGTCAGGGTTCCTCTTTCCAACAATTTGCTCAATGACCCAGTTTTTTAAAGCTGGTCTAGAGATGAAGCCTATTTTAGGCTCTGTCATTGACTATTGGGCTGTGAAACTGAATATTTTAGGAACCAATCCTAAATAGCACAAATGGTACCTTCCACAGCACAGAAGAATAAACTCTCCTTTCAGTGCTGTCCTTGACCAACTCTCAGGAGTTCTTGACCCCTGGTCTAAAGACAATAATACTCATTCATCCCCTTTTCCATGACTTTCCTAACCTTCATACATACACAGCATGAGATCAATGTGTTGCCTCTCCAAGGAAAATGTGTAGTGTAAAACAGAATCATAGAGACTAACACAAAGAAATTGATTCTATCATAATCCCCTATTTTTTAATCCTAAAATTATCTCAGCATTGGAAGGAAACTTAAATGATGCAGTGGAGATAGTGGTGGATCTGGAGTCAGGAAGACCTGAATTTAATCAGGGCTTCAGACACTTAATAGCTGTGTGACCTTGGGCAAATCGTTTAACCTCTATCTGCCCCCATTTCCTCACCTGTAAAATGGGGGTAATAAAAGCTTCTACCTCCCAGGTTTGCTGTGAAGATAAAATAAGATAATATTTGTAATGTGTTTTGAAAAATTTAAAGTGTTATATAAATGTTAGCTGCTGCTGTTACTGCTTCTACTACTATTAGCTTCCCAAGTCTGTGCTGGAGCCAGCTCAAACCTGCTTACAAGAGCCAAATGTTAAATTTTCAGTGTGACCATCTAAACCTTGGAAATTGTAAAGCTACAAAACAAAGCTTGATTTCTTCTTTTGTTGAAAATATAGCCTTAAGAAATTAGTGGGAAAATGTCAATAATATAGATTACTCTTAAAAGTATTTTGTAGGCACTTTTCACTTTTTTTGGGGGGGGAGGCAATTATTAAACATTTGCCAACACACTACTACCTGTACTTAAACAAAAATTCCCTTTATAACATTCAGCAAGTTGTTATTCAACCTTTGCTTAAGGACCTCTAATGAAGAGAGTGCTACCATTTTCTGGTGAAGCTCATTCCACTTTTGGGTAGCCTTAAGGGCAAGTCACTTAGCCCTGCTTGCCTCAGTTTCCTCATCTGTAAAATGAACTGGAAAAGGAAATGGCAAACCAATCCAGTATCTTTGCCAAGAAAACCCCAAAGGGGGTCATGAAGAGTCAGACTTGACTGGAAAAAAAATACTCAGAAAATATTGCAAATATCTCCCCCTTTGACGTCTAAAACCTACCACTAGAGAGAAAACTTAATTCATGAAATCATAGAGAGGTACCTATAAAACACTTGATTTGACTGCTTTATTTTAAAGATAAAACTGAGACCTAGAATGGCTGACTGATGATTGGTAGGCTGAAGGGTCTTTCTCCTGCTATACAGTGGGACACTATTCCTTAATGTGGGTGAGTTATCAACTCCTCTTTTCTCCTTAGAGGAGATACAAGCAAGTTTGAAAAACTTGGATGAAGCTACAGAGGAGCCCAGTGTAGATAAATCTTGGCCACCAAGTAGAATAGTTGAGAATTCAGAGTCAAAGGCAGCCAGGATATTAGATGGAGCCGAGGAGAGAGAAGCTATAAAGGGATGTAAATTCAAAATTTCAGTGTAGCAGTTGAAGTAAAGGTGAGGAGTTTTTTGCTGACCAGACTTCTAGAAGTCTTTTGAGCAAAGTCATTGGGTTTTGGAAGAGTTACAGTTGGGTAGGTTCTCAAGTTGGCAAAACAGTGTTTAGAGTGCTTTCAATGACTGGAGTCAAGCTGATGTACAGCCTCAAGGAGAATTCTGTGCATATTTGAAATAGGTGGCTCTCAATGAGGTTTGACTTGATAGGCCGTAAACCATAGGCCTTAGCATCTTAGAGTTGGAAGGGACTTGATAGGTTATCTCTGAAGTGCAACTCTTTCATTTTATAGATGAAGAAAGTGAGACCCAAAGAGTGAAGTGATGTCTCCAAGGATATACAGTAAATTGTGAAGCCTGGCATTGAACCCAGGTTTTTTTTTACTCCAAATCTAACTCTTTCCACTATCCCAAAAGTCCTGCCTCAAACACTCTGTGAGAAACATCTTCTCTATTGCTCTACCACAGAGTTTGCAATTTCTACCATTAAAGTCCCTCTTTCGGGTTAATTCACTTCCTTATTAAAATGCAATTATGTGTAAATGGAGGTTAAACCATAAACTCCTTAGCAAGTACAGTTATCTGTGCCACATCACAGAGGTTAGGGACATGGTGCCCTGGTGATCTGGACAATCCATGTAAGATTTTTGGCTGTCCCTTTGCAATTTAAATGACACAAGGTAAAAGAAACTTGAGATATAAAGATCACTGTGAGATGTCACATGAAAGATTGCCATAAACATGCTTGGCATCCCCAAATCAAATAGAACCACAGTTCTTATACTACAAATTTCATTCTTAAAAATTCCCATTTAATTTCTTATGCTGACCAATGATATGTCTAAACTCATGAAAGGGAAAGTCATGATATGGAGGAGATAACTGTAATGGTCTATTAGCAATAGTTCGTTTATCAAATCAGCAAGCAGGGCCTTCAAGGAAGACAATGGGGAGAATTAATAGGCAATGGAGAAAGTTCCAGAGTAGGATTGTAGTACCCCTTATTTCTGTCCCTAGAAAGCCTTAGAAGATAGAGGATCCGGTGTGAGGAAACCAGTTTCCCTATTACCTCTTGGGAGCTTTGTAGAAACCAGGCTTCCCCTGCTTTATCCATCATGTTCCATTCACCAGTCACCTAACTTGAGCAGAACCTACCAAGAAAAGAGAGAAATACCATTCCATCAAACTCACTCCACCAATTGCCTCACATGAGTTCTATTGATCCTACTTCAAAACATCTCATACATGCCTCCTTCTCTCCTCTGATGCTGCCACCAAGGTGGTGCAGGTTCTCCCCACATCATGTTTGGCCATGCCTTCTGGTTGGATTCTCTGCTCCAACCCATGCTGATGAACTTTCTAAAATGCAAATTTGATCATGTCACCACCCTTTTCAATAAATTCCATTGGCTCCCTACCACTTCTAGGATCAAATATAAAATCCTTTCTTTTGCCTTCTCCTACCTTTTTGACTTCTTGTATATTACTTTCCTATCTCCTCACAAGTGCTCTGAGATCCAGGAACACTTGCTCTTCCTCAAACAAGACACTTCATTTCCCCTGCTTTGGACATTTTCATCACCTGCCCCCCATAGATGGAATTCTTTCTCTCCTCATCTCTATTTGCTGACTTTCCTGGCTTCCTTCAAATCTAAGCTAAAATTTTACCTTCTGCAAGAAACCTTTCCAGTGACTGTCCTCTGAGACTATCTCCAGGTTATCTTATGTGTACCTTCTGGTTTGCATGTTGTCTCCCCAATTAGACTGTGAGCTCCTTGAGAGCAGGGACTATTTTATCATTTTTTGCCTTTCTTTATATTCACAGTGCTTAATACAGTACCTGGCACACAATAAGCACTTAATAAATGCTTTTGACTGACTGATATGGAAGAGAAAAGATTTTTTTTTTTTAACTAAGAAGAGTGCACAGGAGGTGACGATGTAGCTGGTTTCTGAAGAGGTAATTTCTTCCCTTTCTCCCCTAACTCCAACCCCCAGGCATAGAAAACCAAAGGGCAAAAAACAAAATAATGAGGCACTCATATCTTAATGAGGTGTTGAACTAGCTGGGCCCCCTTTACAGAGGCTAAAAAATTTCCTTGATGGAAGCCTAGATTGACTGGGAAAGGATTGGCCATGCACCCACATGACCCTTAAAAGATAAACAGTTTTGAAGATTGAAGCAATACAGATAGGGGGTAGCTTTGTCCCTCGGTTTAAAACACAGGGCAGTAGGATTTTCTCCATTTATTGACCCCCACCCACCCCATCAGCCAAGGAATCTAGCAGCAGAACTACTTTCCTCCTGGTAGAAAGAGGAGTACTGGATGGGAACAGCTTTGTGTAGGAGATCTGTTATGCCAAGGATTCTTAACCAATTTTTTGGTGCAACAGACCCATTTGGCAGTCTGGCAAAACCTATGGACCCATTCTGTCCAAGATTTTCTGAACTGCATAAAATAAAATACATAGGATTACAAAGGAAAGCTATTATATTGAAATACGGTTATAATTTTGTAAAAGTTATGCCTCAGGTTAAAAATCTCTGTTTTAAAACAACAATAATAGGAAAGAGGTAGCAGAGGAGGGTGTTTTCTTATTTCCTCACCTCCCTTCCCCATCCCCTCCCACCTACCCTGGGTATGGTAGGGAGGTAACTGAATGAAGATTCCAGGATTATTGAAAGGATATTTCACTTAAGTTGCCTTAGCCATATGAATTCCCTAAACGTATGTGCCTCATTGCTAATTTATCCTGTTTTCCCTCTTCCAATAGACATTGTCTATCCTTGCATAGTATGCCCTAGGTTTGGGGGGAACATATTATAACTATGTTTTTGCTATGTGCTTTTAGTTAATGCCATTGCTTTGAGCTGACCTATACCTATTGACTAATGGCTAAGCAGAAGCTCCATAGAGATGGGGAAATAACTCTTAAGATACAATTTTAAGAGTATGGACTATTAGATTCACAATTACTTTTAGGATCTGAAGTAGCAGCTGTCTCAGAAAAGCCAAACCCACTAGGATGAGCGTGAGCTGGGGGAGTAGCCCAGATGTTGTACTTCCTGTGTATGCCCCTGTATTTCCTAGGAGACAGTAAACTACTTGAAGGCAAGGAATTTGCCATACATCTTTTCATAACTAGCACAGAGTAAGTATTTAGCAGATACTTAATGATTGATATAATAGCCAATATTTATATAGTACCTACTATGTGTCAGACCTGGGGCAGCTAAGTGGTAAGCTAAATAGATCACTGGACTTGGGGTCAGGAAGATCAGAGTTCAAATCCAGCCTCAGACACTTACTATCTGCATGACCCTGTGCAAGTCACTTAACCCCTATTTGCTTCAGTTCCCTATCTGTAAAAATGGGGATACATTGGAGAAGAAAATGGCAAATCACTCCAGTATCTTTGCCAAGAAAACCCCAAATGGGGTCACAAAGAGTTGGGTACAACAGAAATGACTCAACAACAATAACATCAATGTACATGTACATATGAAAGACCTTAGCTTAAAAAGCCCAAGGTTTCCCATTGCATCCAGGGCCATCTTTACTTGTCCTGATCTGTATGTTGCCACTGGATCCAGATGGCTCCAGAGGAAAAAGTGAGGCTGGTAACTTTGCACAGCCCTTCCTTACTTAAATTCAATTCATTTGTAAGTCATGGTCTCACTTTCCTGATGTCATGGTCTTCCTCAAAGAGGAAGGACAAACAACAGCAGAAGCAGCAGCAGCAACAAGAATAACGTGTACGTCTTCATGTTCACTGAAATCACTTTGCTATTTCCATCAACAGTTAAAGCATCTGTGATTCTTCCTGTTTTGCTATTACTTTTAACAATGCAAATAATAACTTTTTAACTGTTGGGTCAATTTCAGTCTTGTCAGATTAGATCCCTGTATGAGGCAGCCTAGATAAAACATGGTGGATCTGGCACTAGTCTTGGAGTCAGTTAGACCTGGGTCCTAATCCTGCCTCATCCACTTATGTGGTATGATCTTTGGCAATTCTCTTAACTTTTCTGTGTTTCACTTTCCTCATCTGGAAAACAAAGATGGCTTCTACGGGCCCTTCCAACTCGAAATCTATGATCCTATGATCCAGACTGGGAAACAGAAGTAGATAGACTTACTGATGGATTCACTAACATAGCCCTGGGCGCCAAAGATATTCTACGAACTCCAGAAACCATCCTAATTTAGCTTATTTATGCTTGGTGTATCTGAAAGGTATCTGGCGTCTGCTTGCAATAATTACTGCATTTGAAAAAAGGCTCCAGTTTCCTTTTCCCTTGCTAAGTATTAAGCAGTGTTAGCCTTAACTGCAGGAGTCACTTGGAACCAACCTAAAACTCCAGGGATGGTTGCCTTTCTGGGAGCAGCCTCAGTGCTACTTTGTGTCTCAGAGAACAGAGCCATGTGAGACTTCAGTAGCCTTCCAGAGTTGATGAACATAGGTAGCTCTGTATCTTTTCTTATGTATATACGCCACATGGTTTGCATATTATCAATAAATTCTTAGGTTTTGGATTGTGGGGCTATTAAGTCAATGTCATGATGAAAGAATGGAGGTTTGTCTTCACCAGAGACACATGAGAACAGATATTGTTAGATATACAAATACAGGAAGGATCCCTGAATTTCTTCAGCTCTCAGAAATTCCTCAGATCAATATGGATCAAAGTTGGTTAATAACTTAGTAGATAAATACTACAGAGTTTCTTGAGGCATCTAGAGATTAAGTGGCTTACCCAAGGTCACAAAGCTAGTAATTGTTAGAGAGAGGTTTTGAATCAAAGTTTTCCTTTCATAGAGCTAATATTTTTAAAGGGCCTGCCACATAGTATGTGCTTAATAAATGTTTGTTCCCTTCCCTCCTTTCACTTCCTGACTCTAATCAGAGCATATTTCACCATGCTATACTTAAATACCTATTATTTAAATAATCATTCTGAGCCAGAGCCATAATTGGTTAGAAGGAAGAGAGAGAGGGGGCTATATTGCATTTGTGAGATAGCATATCACTTTCAACGACCCCGAGCTTCTTCCTAAAACAAAACTTATTAAATTAAGCACTAATTTTTCCCCAATGAAGCTGTATCACTGTTAATCATGGACTACTGCCTTCTTCAGAGCATCTAAACTAATGCAGAGGGCAATGGAGACTTAGTTTGGACCATGCAAATATTTTGATTGATTATAGCAATATTATCAATGACATTTTACATAAAATATCAGTCAGGAAATGAATAATTGGAAAAAGTTTGTGGGCCACTCATGGCTATACAGATATTTATATGAGAATAGGGACCAAAATTACATAGGATAAGGACATTTTCAATACATATCACTTATATAGCAATACATATGCAATACATGTCAGTGAGAGCATGGATTCATTTAAGTTTGATGATGATGATGATAGAAATAATGATTTTTGAACCCAGAAAAATAAAAACTTTTATAATTATCAGACAAGCCTTTACATATACAATTTCTTAATGGGTTTCAGCAAAACAGATCAATATAGACAGAATTGTTCCAAGGCCAAAAGGCATTAGCAAGATAGGAATGGCACACAGGCTTATTCACAAGAAGAAATATGATCTTCCCCTGAGTTAACTAAATTTGAATCTTGAGCTAAACCTGAGTGGAAGGTTGCTCCCAATGGCTTAAAGTCTTCCTGATTATATTTTCTAAGTCTTAAGCAGCCCTATTTGACTACAGACGGTGAGCATTCAGCTCTGAGAGGATAGACTAGCATCACAGCTAGCACTTTAGACTTGAGCTCCATGAGCTTGGGCTGGGCAATTGGAAATAGGAAGAGAATTACCGTGGTATTTGACTTTGTCACTGGCTGGAAGTCTGCTTTTCCTTTTGTATGTCCATTTGTCCTAAGTAAGCTCACATACAATAACATAGGGCCAAGGAATTCCCTGCCTAAACTAAGGGATTTGACTATCACCGAGAAGCACCTGGGGAAATATACCTACATATGGTTTCAATCTTTTTTCTCGGATAACCCCCCAATTACCCTTTAACAGATCACGTGATAAACATCAGCAGCATGCTTTTCTCACAAACCTGACACCTACATTTGCCCAAGGCTACTACAATATAGACTGGAAAATTAAATTGGAAGCATGTATTTGGGAATGACACCTGGGAGGGGGATGATGCCCTCAAAGGCTATACCCCCCATTAAAGGATTAGAACACTCTAAAACACACATCAACTCACATATTCTATCAGCAAAGTAGAAAAGGAGATTTAGAGTAACATTTTGTTCCCATTAGACACTTAAGTGAAGCATTAAACTCTTTATTACCTTTTGTTCCTGTAAAAATGGTCCTGGGAAAATTGGGAACTAAAGGCAAAATTGTCTTTGCATTTTCCCTGCCCCTGTAAGCCATTAGATTCATCTTCATTGGGTTAATAGAAGTTCTTTAATTTCCTGTAAAAGTAGTTTTCAGATCTAGAAGAAACCAGAGAGACCACATAGGCCAAACACCTTACTTTGCATACGAAGAAACTGAGGCCCAGACATGTTGAAGGCTCGCTCTAGATCATCACAGTTAGCAGTAGAGTTATGGACAAAACCCAGACTCTAAGGTTCTCTTTTCATTATACTATATAGTTTCCCATGAGCTATAGAAAGACTAGACCTAGAAGACAGATGTCATATGTTCCAAGTTAGCTGATAAACTTGACCAACATCTTGATTTTGCAAGGAAATAAAAAAGAAACCTGGAGTAGGGGGGGAAAAGGAGGGGAGGACTTAGAGGTTATCTAGTCCAATTCCCTCATTTTACAGATGAGGAAATTGAGGTCCAAAGAGGTTTGAGTGACTTATCTATGATCGCACAGGTTGGGAGAGAGCCAGTATTTGAACTGAGGTCATCTGATTCCAAATCCAGTGCTCTTTACACTATGTTCATGGCCTCCCAAAAGACATGTGCATATTTAAGTTAGGTGCTTAATTTTTAGTGAGCTTGATTTTCTCAACCACCACTCAGAGACTGGGAGCTAACTAGATAGCTATTTCTATTGTGTTCATGAGAAACAGCATCAGCATAGTGGAAGAACAATGGCCTAGAAATCAGAATCAACCAATCAATGAACATGTATTAAGCACCTATGATGTACCAGGCTCTGTGCTAAAAGCTGGGGATACAAAAAGAGGCAAAAGACAAAAAAGAGGCTCCTGCCCTCAAGGAGCTTACAGTCTAATGGGGTAGATGACATGCAAACAAATATATGCAAAGAAATCTACATAGTGGATGAATAGAAAATAATTAAAAAAGAAGGAAAGCACTGGAATTAAGAGGGGTTACGGATGGCTTCCTATAGTGAGGACTTAGAGGAAGCCAGGGAGGTCAGCAGCCGGAGTGGAGGAGGCATAACCCTCCAGCCCTCTGGCTCTATCACCAGATACATGTGTGGCCTATAAAAAGTCACTTAGTCACTTTGCCTTCAGTTTTCTCATCTGTAAAAGAAAGAGTTGGACTAGGTAAGAAGCAACAAATACAGAACCTGCAGGTTGTGTGTGACCCTCTTGACTGCAGTCAGAACCAGATGAAATATAATTGGGAAATATCTAACAAAATAAATAAAAATACAACAGAACATAAATAATATTAATATGTGGTTTTCTATGTCGATATGAAGCCAGTAGGGATCCTTACGTATAGTTTAGTGGTCCCTGTTTCTGTTTGAATTTAATGCCACTGGATCAGATGACTTCCAAGGTCCCTTCCAAGTTCTAACCTTCTCTAACCAATAAGGAGGCAACATGAATTAACTCTTAGTTGGCCATTATTTTTGATGTTGGATTATTAAGTCTTTAATGGACAGAGAGGGGGGGGTGTGGGGGGTGGGGGCAACTAGCCAGTGCATATAGCACTGGGCCTAGAATCTGGAAGGCGTGAGTTCAAATATGGTCTCAGACTCTTACGAGCTACGTGACCACGGCCAAGTCACTTAACCTCTGTTTGTCTTAATCCACTGGAGAAGGAAATGGCAAACCACTCCAGTATCTTTGCCGAGAAAACCCCATGGGGTTGCAAAGAGTCAAACACAACTGAATGACTGAACAACAACTTCTGTGAGCGTGGTTGACCTCGTTGACCTTGACCAATAAAAGCTATTGGCTAAGGAGCTGGGGTCCCAGCAAAGAATCTAAACAGAAATAAAGAGAGTATGTTCTGCCCTCTTCATTTCACATGATATCTGGGTGAGGCTTGTAGAGCTAGATGTACAGACTTGAGTGGCTTTCAGAAAACAGCCAAGATGAACTTGAGAGCCTCAGGTATTGTACAGACAGTGGAAGTTCTTGGCTGCAACAATGTGTGTTTAAGAGCAAAACTTCCCCCCTTCTTTGTCCACCTGGCACAGATCTCCCTACAGATCATCGTTTTAAACAGGATAGAGCAGATTACCTGAGCAATAAAAATGAGGACATAGACCATTTGCTAAAGATTAATGATTAGTTGGAAACAAAGGTAGCTCCAAATAAAAATTATTCTTTTTATTATCCCACCTCAGTCTCCCTGCCTCTTCCCCCATCCCACCCCACCCCCTAGCATCCTGACATCACCCCAATGAGTATTTTCAATGTTAGCAAAAAATTTGTAAGAGATTGGGCCTCATGGGAATTCTAATAAAAGGGAGAAAAGCTGGGTACAGGATTTACCCAAAATATTTCTAAGGTACCATCCCTTCCTTCTTTTTTTGGTCCAGATCTGTGATTTCACCCTTATAGGGAACTCCAAGTCTGTAAACTTCCTCCCCGATAAAGACTGGAAATTAATCAACAAGTATTTATTAAGTGCTTTCTATATACCAGGTATTGTACTAAGTACTGGAGTGTGAAGAGAGAAAACAATAATCCTGTCTCACAAGGAATTCACATTCTAACTCCTTTCTAATGGGGCTGCTTTGAGAGGAAGTGACTTGCTCATCCTCACACAGCTCCTATGTGTCATAGGTGTGACGTGACCGAAGTCTTCCTCACTCCAAGATTAGCTCTCTATTCAGCGTTACACTCCCTCTCATTACTCTGAAGATCAGTACATTTAAAAGGATGTTTTCTTTCCTAATTCTCACCAACATTCAAAGTCAGAGAAGGGCCACCATGATTCATTCCCTGGGAAGACTTTGTTTTCTCTACTCTTCTCATACAGAAGATCTTTTATTTTAATTTCAGTCTCTGATTTAGATCTCTCATTTAATTAGGATGTTGTGAAAGTTAAAACTGAAAACATACATGAGGTGGATTTAAAATTCTCTTTTCTTCAAGGTAAGAGGTTCCCCACATCACCTGAAAGGTGTTATGAAGAAAGCCAAGTGAAAGTATATCTATTGCTCCCTTTAACCAGCAGATCTGCTCCCCAGTTGTGGAGACAAGGAAAGCACATTGGTCATCCAATGGTGGAGTGGGTGGCACATATTCTCACAAAGAGCTGGAAGTAATTTATAAAATTCTGCCTTTTACTGATTCTGAATTCTCATCACATGGATGACTCAGGAGTTGAAGTCTAGCTGATAAAATGTTGGATAAAAAGATATTCCAGAGATTTTTGCAAAGACCGAGAAAGATGAATATAAAATTAAACCTGAGTTCAATCTGGCTTCAGGCACTTACTAGTTGTGTGACCCTGGGCAAGTCACTTAACCCTGTTTGCCTCAGTTTCCTCATTTGTAAAATGAACTGGAGAAGGAAATGGCAAACTATCTTTGCCAAGAAAAACTCAAATGGGTCATGAAGAGTTGGATATGATTGAAACAACTGAACAACAAATTTAAGGGGCAGGAGGTGGATGAAGCCCAGTCCTGAGTTTGGTAAAAATAAAATGAATTTAGTTAGATTGAAGCAATAGCTATTTTTCCATCTGCCAACATTTCATAACTGAATCCAACAACAAAGAAAATTAATATACATGCCAAATTCCCTCCCCACCCCATACCCGCCACCCCGCCTTTGAGTGTCATGGCTAACTCATTCTGTCTCGAAGGTACCTCTAGACTCATCTTTCAGTAGTATAATTAAATCTGCTTAAATTCCCTGCACAATTATTGGTATCTGGTGTGAATTAGGTTACATTGACTTGTTCCTTCTCTCACCTTTAACCTCCCTTCCTCACTTCGTTCCACGTACACAACAGAATAAGAAATTAAATGCTGGAAAGGAACACCACTTTGGATACCTTCACATAGTTTTGAATACAGACTAAAATCTCCTTTGTCTTCACTATCTTTTTATCCATTTCTCCCTTCCTGCTTCATAAATGTAACTCCCATCATAGAAATGCCTCAAGCGTTTCAGGTTCTTTTTAGTTTTCCATAAAATATTCAGCCTTATTTATCCTCTGAATGGTTATCCAGTCAGCAGGCAGCAGTCTGACTGGTTGCCAAGAGGAAGATGAAAACTCGAGAGAGAGGGAAAAATCCAATTAGAAGACATTTGGCTCAAGAAAAATATGAGGAGGAAGGCTGTCCCTGTTCTGAGAAATGTGGACCTGGCACTATTGCTAAAAAACCTATCCAGTCATTTAGCAAGATGACCATCTATCTATTTCCATGACACATAGTAAAATAGTATAGACTGTTGGTTGCTTGGGTGGTTACAAAAGAAGTAAGGGAGGGAAAAAGGAGAAGGGGAGAGGAGGAAGGGTCATAATGGGATTGAACAAACCTCTTAGGCAGCCTACAAATAAAGCCTACAGGGAAACTGGCTTGCTCATACAGACTCTTGGCTCACCTGCACAGCACAGTTGAAAATTGTTGGCTGTCCCACCCAGCTGCCTAGGTCACAGAGAATATACACTGTACTCTTTCTATCTGCTTAGACTGACACGTCTTGCATAAGGAGGGGCTCCTGTTTCAGTTGGAACAAAGCTGGTTCATGCTTCTTGAAGCTGCAGGTAGTCTATAGCCAAAGACGTTCACTTTCTCTCACCACCAAACTTGCAAAAAAGCTATACACTTCTGGGCAAAATAGTGCCAAGCTCACACCAAAATGATGCCCAGGTGGTAACAAAAGCCACATATGTTCAAAGAAAAGAGCTCCCAGGACCCTTAAGAACAAGAATGCTTAATCTATGCCATGGATACTTAACAATCTACTCGTGTTATATTGGCAACATGGTGCATTGGGTAGAGTGTTAGGCTTATATTCAGGAGGATGTGGGTCTGAATCCTACCCCAGACACTTACTAGCTGTGTGACCCTGGACAAGTCACCTAAGCTTTCCAAGCCTCAATGTCCTCATCTGTAAAATGTGGCTGCTAATAATAACTCTAGTGTTTACCTCACAGGGTTGTTGTGAAATAAATGAGATATTTGTGAAATGTTTTGTAAATCTTGAAAAAAAAATCTGTCAGTTATAATAATGATAAAAATTATCATTAGTATTGGTATCATTACAGGCAAGAGAAATTCCTTTAGGATATACTACCAATAAATAGAATGATTTGTTAAAAAACTGAAGTGAGAAGTAATGGCGTAATTATTGAACAAAGGCCTTGGGTCCCTTTTACTAAGTTTCATTATACAATACTATAAAACAACTATTATTTTCAGGGGAATGAGACTTTTGAGAGGTCGTGTAACACAGATATTATAAACAGAGGGGCTTACATTGTGATAGTTCCAGTTCTTTAGATTGCCCAAATTTCAGTATCTCACTAATTCTCACAACTATCTCCAGGAGGTTTTTCCTCAGCACATTAAAGAAAGACTGCTGTCTAGAACCTAACCTTGGAGGTCAATTAATTGGACTCTTTTGGCCTTGGAAAGAAAGTGAATTCCACATTTAGGTGATCTTTATGGCAAACTATCTGCCTTTGGTTTTCTCTATTTCCATTTCAGTCAAATTCAAGCTTAATCATTAATTTTTATCCTAAGACCATGGTCCTTGGTCCAAGTACATTAAGGATTTCTCCATGAAGTTTGATATCTTCAGTGGGCCCTAGGTGGGACATGGGATTATTATAGGCCATGGCACAAAGAGGTTGACCCATTCTGATAATGGGTCTTCTTAAGCAGATAAGCCACTATATTCATTAAAGAAGAAACAGCAGAACTCGGGTGGGAGGTGGGGAAGATGAACACAGAATACAACATGACTCTAAGGTTTAGTCTACACAATGTCAAATAAGAACAATTCAGTCAAAATGGTTATTTAACATTACACTGACAAGAAAAAACACAAAACAGTTATTTTTGCTGAACTTAACCCACATGGTTATTCGAACCTGTGACTCTAAGATGTATAGCATGACTGTAACATTTTCCACTCCAGTTACATAAAGAAAAGTTATGTATAGATTCTTATGGAAGATACTTCATCCTTGGTCATTCTTTCCAGTTTGGAACATAGAATATATTAAGGGGTATAATAGGAAATAAAACTGGAAAGGTAGGGAGACCATTTAAAAATTTCAGTCAGTAGGGAGCCTTTGAAGATTTTCGAATATGGGGTTGACATGATTAGATTTATCTTTTAGGAATATCAGTTGTGCAACTCTGTAGATGATAGATGGGAACCAGAAGGTGCTGGAATCAGGGAAACCAACTGGATGATTATTACAATAATTTAGACAAGAGGTAACGAGGGCTTGAACTAGGTTAGGGGCTTGTGAATGCAAAGAAAGGCATAGATGAGAGAATCTTTGTGTGGGGCGGGGTGGGAGTCACAAAAATTTGTGATAAATCAAACATAACTCTAAGGTTGTCAGCTTGGACAGTTAGAAGAATAGGGGTGCTAGGTTTTGGGGAAGATCTCATTAATCACTATATGAAGATTTAGTTGCAATGAACTGTCTCCTGGTCAACTGTCTTTTTTAAAATTTGAATTCATTACCTGTATCACAGTTTTCTCTCTATCCTCAAATTCAGCCTTCCTTTTTGAGGACTTAAAAATCCATGTTGAAGTCTTTTTGAACACTGATCTCTCATTCATCTGCCTCTTCAACTTTTATGAAGAGTTTGGAATCTAATTCAGCTCTCCAAAAGTATGGTCACACCTTCGACCTCAATGTCATATCAGACTTCTTTCTTTTTCTCCTCCTCTTCCTCCTTCTCCTCTTCTTCATCCCTATTTCACTTAGGCTGGAAGCATAGACTATGGACCCAATCCCACTGGTGATTATCATGGGAGTTTTTATTTACTAGGTTTCTGACCTTATCCTATGTGTCTGTCTTTATGTAGCTTGGTAGTCTTCTCTCTTGGGAACTAAACATGTTGGTGTTAGTTTTATCACAGACACCCAATTGACTTACCATTCCATAGCTCAGAATTCCTGAACTCAAGCAATCTCACAGCCTCAGTTCTAGTGGCAGGAATTACAAGTGTGGACCACCATAACTGTTGTGATTCGATATATTTCAAGAAATTCATTCAATCATACAGACTGGATCTACTACAAATTCAAGTTATCTAATCTCAGTTGGCTTTTTCCTGCTGTATGACAATCCTTTCATTATCAATGG
Organism: Vombatus ursinus; assembly: GCF_900497805.2. Classification (NCBI taxonomy): domain Eukaryota; kingdom Metazoa; phylum Chordata; class Mammalia; order Diprotodontia; family Vombatidae; genus Vombatus; species Vombatus ursinus. Next base: position 14,050,326 of record NW_020954619.1, read on the forward strand.
TTAGAGATTTTGTTTTTTGTTTTTTTAATTTTTAAAAATTACTATTGATCTCATAATGATTAAATGCAATATTCATTTCTCTGTTCCCCATCCTACTTAACCTCTTGGTAATCTTCGATGCCTTCAGCCAACCCCTTCTTCCTGGACTTTCTCCTCCCTTGGATTTCATAATAATGCTATCTCCAGGTTTTGTTTTGCCCTAGCTGTGTGCTCACTTCTTATCAATCTCCTCTTCTAGACTATCACCTCTCTCTATTCCCACAGGGAATATCCATAAGAATGTGCATTTTCTATGGCTCTGTCCTCTATGGCCTTTTTGTCTATGTCCCCCTTTTTATATATGTACTTTTTCCCTTGGTGTTGTCATCTACTGGAATTGGTCCAATTTTAATCTCTAAGCAGATACTTAACAAATCAATATATCTAGTTCTAATCCGTCTCCCATGTACTGTATCTCCAACTAGCTGCTGGATGTCTCTGCCCAGATGTTTTTAGTGCAACAAACTCAATATATCCCAAACCGAATTCATTAGTTTGTCCTTTAGACTCTTCCCTTATCCAAACTCCCTTGTTTTTGTTGAGAGCTTTGTCATCTTCCCAGTTGTTGAGGTTCATAACAACAGAGACCTCTTGACTCTTCCACCATAACCAAACAGTTCAGCCTCTAAAACCGAACAGTTGCCAAGTCCCACATATTTTACCTTTATAACAGTTCTCACAGTTTTATGTCCTCACAAGGCTGCCCCCGGCTTCCAAACCTCCCTTCTTGCCTGAGCTATTGTAATAGTGACGTGAATAAGCATTTATATAATGCCTACTATGCACCAAGCACTGTTAAGTACTTTACAAATACTATCTCATTTAATATTCACAACAGCCCTTGGAGGGAGATGTCGTTATTATTCCCATTTTCCAGTTGAGGGAACTGAGGCAAACAGAGGTTAAGTGATTTGCCCAGGAACACACAGCTAGTAAGTGTCTGAGGTCAGATTTGAACTCAATTGGTTATTGTGCTTCCAGGCTGTCCCTTCTCCAAACTAGTTTTCACAGGCTACAAAATGATATTCCCAAGGGACAAGGTCTAACCATATCCATTCCCTGTTGAAAAAAATCTTCCATGGCTTCCTCTTGTCTCTAGCATGAAATACAAATTCCTTAACTTTTAAGGCCCTTCAAAACTTATCTACAATCTCCCTCTCCAACCTTATTTTTTAATGCATTCTCTTTATAGCTTCTATATTAGAACTAAATGGAACTCCTCACTGTTTTCTGAACTCTGCATTCTATTTTCCACCTCCCCACTTTCTCTATATTTCTTCAAAGTCTTATCCATGTATCACCTCTTCTGCTTAGACTTCTCAGGTTCTGCCCAAACATTAGTTGCCTTTCCCTCCTCAAATGTTTATAGAGCTCTTCATCAAAGCTCTTCTTGTCTCCTTTGCGTCATATTCTGCCCTATACTTTTTCTGGATGCAAGTAGTACCCTCTCATTAGAAGACTTCAGGATAGTAAACGATTTTATCTCTTCATTCTCTGTCTAGCATAATAGTTTGTACATAGTAGGTGCTTAATACATATTTAAATAAAGTTGAACTTGAGTCAGGCTTGGAAGGTAGTTTAGATTTGGACAGAAGGTGAGGAAGGGGGCTGGGGCAAAGCATTCCAGATTTCAGGAACACCTTGAGTCATGCATGAACACAGTATATTCCAGGAACAGAGAGCAGATGAGTCTAGCTGGCAAAGAACTTCAATCAGAGAATGGGGGTGGGGAGAGATAAGACTGAAGAATGGAAGCTAGAGGAGAGCCTTGCAGAGAGGAATTGTTTTTCATTTCCCTTTTGGACTGGGTCTGTTTTTATTTTTGTTTTCTTAACTAGTCCCTCCTGTCCACATCACACTCATCTTTCCCCTCAGGCCTGATCCACCTGTGGCTCATTTGGATACTCAGGATAGAAAGTAGGGCTGCCTTTTCCTTCTTTCTAGTTAATGATTTGGAGTGTTGGATGCCAGATTTATTAAGAAACAGATGAAACCAGATTTTGTATTTTGTAGGTTGTATAAGAAAAAAAGTCAATGTGGTAATCAGCACCCCTTACTCCTTTTTCTCCCTTAACAACCAAAAAATAAAATATAACAAAAACAACTGAAGCAAAATACTTCAAGGGCTTATTTACCACATTTCTATGCGCAAAGAAGGGGACATCGCTTGCTGAATACCTAGCAGGTGTTTTTGCTTACTGCTGGCTTCTCAACGAGTTATTTTTCAATCTATGCTGGTTTTTTGACTCATGATAATGCATCACTAACACTCTACTTCAGGTTAAATAATGAATAGTTTTGTTAGTCATTTGTTAGGGGAGCAGAAAATGGGGTAATGGTAAAAATGAAGTCACACATTGTCAATCAGTCAACAAGTATTTATTGAAGGCATACTACATGTCAGGCATTATGGTAAGCGCTGGAGATGCAAAGAATAGGGAAAAAAAATAGAATCTGCCCTTAAGGAACAGACATTCTAATGGGGAAGGCAATGTAAAAACTACATACATACAGGACATACATTGAGCAAATGGGAATTCATCTCAGAAAGAAGAAAATAACAGTGGGGAATGAGAGGCAGAGGATTGAGAAAGGACTCTTACAGAAGATGGGATTTGAGCTGAGTCTTAAAGGAAGCCAAGGAAATGAAGACTCAAAGATGAAGAGGAAGAGTATTGCAGGCATGGGGTGAAGCCAACATAAAGTCATGGAGTGCCATATTGGAGGAAGGGCAAGAAGCCATTGTCACTGGATCTCAGAGTAAGCAGAGGTAAGGTATAAGATGACTGATAGGTAGGAAGGAGCCAAATTACAAAGGGTTTAGAAGCCAAATAGAACATTCCATATTTGATCCTAGAGGTAATGAGGGACCGTTGGAGTTTACTGATTAAGGGGAAACATGGTCAGTTCTAAATTTTAGGAAGATTGCTTTGGCAGCTGAGTAGGGGGTGAACAAAGACTTGAGGCATGAATTAGAGAGCTATTGAAATAGTCCATACAACTATCCCCCCCTTTTTTTCTTCCCTTCTCTGCATTTGTGGCTTCATGCCCAATTATCATTTTTTATTCTAGTATATTATGGAAATACTTGTTTTCTTTCATAAGTTCAAAATAAAATAAAGAACTTTTTTTTAAAAAAAACAAATAGCATGTTGATAAGGGCCAGTTGTGTGTTGATAAGGGCCTGTACTCAGATGATGGCACTGTCAGAGGAGAGAAGGGAGCATATGTGAGAGATGTTGCAAAGGTAGAATCAATAGGACTTGGTGCCAGATTGGGTATGGGAAGTGACAGCATGGGAGAAAGTGAGGATAACACTAAGATTTTGACCCTGGGTAATTGGGAAGATGGCAGTAACCTCCATAGTAACAGGAAAATTCAAAAGTGGAATGTCTGTGGGGAAATAGAATGAGTTCTATTTTGGACCTACTGAGTTTAAGGTGTCTATGGGACATCCCATTTAAAATGTCCAGTAAGCATGGTAGTAGAGGTCAAGGGCAGAACAGGGCTGGATAAATAAAGATCTTGTCTATAGTGTCTACTAGATGGGATTAGGTAATAGATTTCAGTGTATAGACTACTTGGAGCTCCTCCCACATATCCAATCTTCTACCTTACAGCCTCACTCCTCATCTTTATAACTTTCAAAATCAAAGTATCCCTCCTTGATTATCACTCCCTTTTGTGTATTGTTTCTACCACTATTAGAATATAATCTCTTTGAGATCAGGGCCTGTTTACAGAAACAGAAGGGTCTTAGAAAATTATACAAGACCAGGTCATTGCCACCAGAAATGATAGAAAAGTTACAGAGATTAGATTTATTGATCAATGCAGATAATACAAGGAAATGGTAGAAACTATATAATACATCACAACAGGTTGCAAAACTTAGCACATTCTGAAAAATACAATAGTCATGATCAAGTGACCAAAATGATATACCAGAAGTGTTTTAGCCTTCATAAATTCAAAAGTGACAAATATCACTTTAAAAATCCCAAAACCTTCTTGAGAATTGAAAAAAATAAATGGCAATGGAATCAGAGCATTATCACAGACAAAATCGTTGCTCACCATTTTTCAGGATTATAACATTTAGGCCATAAACATTTAAGAACAAATAAGTATCACCATGCCAAATATTTACAACCTCTAAATTATATGGAATCAAAAAACCAGCTCTCAAAACATAAAACCTTAGTAAAAGAAATCAAATCAAATCAGGAACAGGATGAAATATATATCATATTCTATATGTTATTAGAGCTGAATATGTCCTAAACATGCTTCTAATTAACCTGCAGAAGACGAGGACCCATTCCAACATTTTTTATCCAATAACAAAAGGGATCCTTTTATACATCCACACAATAGTCTACTGAGCACTAAACTGAAAAGAACAACAAGATAGTCACTTGCTTCAGCATCCCTTCTATGTGAACGATCTTAAGAGATAAAATGAGAATAGGAATAATAACTGATATGTACTTAGTATATTATGTTTTATATGAATAAAATCTTACAAGTGTCATCTAATTTGATCTTCACAGAACCCCCATAAGGTAAGTATACTTGATACTTAGACTCAGTGGGGTACTGGTAAATAACTTGCTCTTTGGGGGAAAATACACTTGACACACTTATAAGTTTAATCTGCATTCTTGACATTTTCTCCATCAGTTTTTTAAACCTAGAAAGTCAACAAAACAGCAAATTATGCACTCATTTGGGGTGTCTGTTGATTTCCACTATGTAAATATTCATACTGAAAGTTCAGCAATAGGCCATTGTATGCCATTAGGAGTTGACTCTAGCACACCCCTGTGTACACTCCATTTTACTACTTGTGTGACGTTGGGTGTCAATAAAACCATATGGATTTTACTTTACCATCTAAACAAATAAAATAATTAGACCAAAACATCTCTAAAGTCTCTTTCAGTGTTCAACGCTAGGAGTCTATGATCTTTCAACCCAACCTGGTCATAGTATATGTACAATCTTTCTGATGTGTTGTTATAGCAAGTAATCAAAAGATCAATAAAATCAAGGGGCTATTTGCCCAAACATTTCCCACCTCTCACCCTAACAAGGTAGCACAGAATGATCAAATTACTCCATTCTCACCCAAAGTACATATTTTGAAGCCAAAGTACTCTCTTTTATAAGTCAATTATAGCAAATTATACTACTTTATATAATGGTACTTTTTAATCTATCTAAATAACCATTTATTTTATTTAAAAATTTTGCTTCAATATTTTTTATGGAGAGTGGTCTATTGTTTTCTTTGATTTATATCTCTCTCTAGTTTAGGTATTAAAATTACATTTGTTTCAAAGAAGAGTTTTGGAAACATCTCTTTTCCAATTTTTGTAAAATTTATATAATTTTGGTATTAACTTTTTAATATTTGGCAAAATTCTATTGTAAATATATTTGGACTTTTTTTCTTTCCAAGTTCATTTATGACTTTTTCTTTTTCTTAGACTGTTTAAATTCTCTACTTCTGTTAATCTAAGTATTTTATATTTTTGTGGACATTGATCCACTTCATTTAGTTAATAATTTTTGTTGGCAAATAATTGTATTAGTTTTGCATAATTTCTTTTATTTTTTTCTCATTTGTCATAATTACTCTGCTTTTACTTATTTTTATATTGGGAATATGATTTTCCTCTTTCTTTTAATCAAGCTAGCCAATGATTGATCTATTTTATTGATTTTTTCAAAAGTCTAGCTTTTATTTATTATTATCATGATTATTATTTGCTTTCAATTTTATCTCTTGATTTTTAGAAATCGTTTTGGCATTTTACTGGGGTTTTAATTTTTTTTTTGTTTTCTGGGGATTTTTTTTAGCTTAATGTTCAGATCAATAATTTATTCTTTCTCTTTGTTGTTAAAATGCTTAGAGATTTAAAATTTCTTCTAGAAACAGTTTTGACTGCATCTCAAAAGTTGATGTATGTTATTTCAGTATAGTCATTTTCTTTGATGGAAAGTTTCTATTATTTCTATTGCTCACTCTTTGACCCCAAAGCTTTTAGGATTACATTATTTCTTCAATTAATTTTTAATACTTTATTCAAAGGTCCTTTACTAAATATAATTTTTATTGCCTTGTGGTCAATAAAGGACATGCTTATTATTTATGCTTTTCTGCATTTTTGTGAGTTTTTTAATTCTCTGATATACGGTCAACTTCATGTAAACATGCCACTAAAGCTGAGTATATATATGTATATATATATATATATATACATATATATGTGTGTATATATTCCTTTTTTCTTCCCATCTAGTAATTTCCATAAATCTATCATATTGAACTTCTAAAATTCTAGTAGTAGGCAACTTCTCTCTTATCAGTCTTTTTGTTTAGATTTGTCTAGATAGGACAGCTAGGTAGTACAGTGAGTAGAGTGCTGGGCCTGGAGTCAAGGAAGATTCATCTTCCTAAATTCAAATTTGGCCTCAGACACTTACTAGCTGTGTGACCCTGGGCAAGTCACTTCATTCTGTTTGCCTCAGTTTCCTCATCTGTAAAATGATCTAGAGAAAGAAATGGCAAATCACTCTAGTATCTCTGCCAAGAAAACCCTAAATGGGGTCACAAAGAGTTGGACATGATTGAAACGACTGAAGAACAATAAGATAAAAAAGGAGCAAATTGAGGTCCTCAATTGTTATGGTTGTGTTGACTCTTCTTATAAAGGAAATATTTTCTTCTTTTTATAGGTTTCCTTCTCTTTGTCTCTCTCCCTTCACAACAAAGGAGGGTTGACAGAGAGGTGTGCTCAACACTAGTGATCTGTGTTTTATGCAAATTGCTTCCATCCCACCATTCCTCCTTCTTCCTCTTGTCCAATCCATGCTTGCAGCTTCTTAGCCTTTCTTTCCTTTACATTCTCCTAATGCTTGCTGTTGCTGTTGTTCACTTGTTTCAGTCACGTCCTACTTTCTTTGTGACACCATTGGGGTTTTCTTGGCAAAGATACTGGAGTGGTGTGCCATTTCCTTCTCCAACTCATTTTATAGCTGAGGAAACTGAGGCAAACAGAGGTTAAATGACTTGCCCAGGGGTCACACAGCTAGTAAGTGTCTGAGGCTAGATTTGAACTCAGGAAGATGAGTCTTCCTGACTCCGAGCCTGGTGCTCTATCCACTCCACCACCTAGCTGCCCCTAGGGGAAGTAGTGGAGTTGTTAGTAGAGAGAGAGAGAGAATGACACTGGCCACCCTGAGAAATAGAGGGGAAGTACTGGGAAAACTGGACTCCTGAAAATAATCAAGCAATAAGCATGTAAGTGCCTACTATGTGCTAGGAACTGTAAAAAGTTCTGGGCACTGTGATAAGCGCTGGAGAGGGCAAAGAAATGGGGTAGAAGTTCAAAAGACAAACTTTGCTGACCATTCATTTTCTGAGGTCTGACTCTCAAGATTATATATGTGTGTGTGTATTTGGAAAGTTTTTATTATATTTATATGCATGTATATTTGATTAGACTCCTAATCACAGAATGTCCGAGCTGGAGGAGAATGTAGAGTTACTCTAGCCTAACTCCTACATATTACAGATAAACCAATAAACCTACACAGAAATGCAAAGAGAATCACCCAAGGTAATACATCTAATAATTTGCAGAGCAAGGTTTCAAATCCAGGTTTTTCAAGTCCAACATTCCATCCATTAAACCATATTGCCCTCAGTGGCAGGGTGTCTAACCCAGTGCCCTTCCACATCGTAAAAATTCAAAAAAGAGATATTTAATGAATAATCAGTAACTCTATAATAAATCAAATATGTATTTTCCAGGACTTGGCTTTTAGGTTATTTAAAGTAATATCCATCTCATATTGAAATTTAGATGCTCCTGACTTTGTACCTTCCCTTTCCCCAACTCCCATCTGTGCCCTATCACTTCCTAAGGTCCCAGACATATCTATAATTACATTGCCCAACAATGTTATTTGCCTTGTTGTCCTAACACATTGGGCAATAAACCAGTCCTGACTCTGAAAGATTTTTATAGTGGTTACCTTTCACCTTGACTATATTGTTCCTTGTTGAGAAGTTGTTGTTTTGTTGCTTGTGTGTGTGTGTTTTTTTTAATTTGGGGAATGAGGAGGGATAGGGGGAGTACAATCAATGTAAATTCACTTCCAAACATCCCTCTAAACTAGGGACAAAAATCATTTCCAGACGTCTCTGCAGGACATGGTAACTTAACAGCGCACTAGGTGTCACTTAAGGCTTTTTATCACTTGCTGGAGGCTATGTCGCACATAGTTAAGCCAAGACCATGGCAAATCAATGTGGATATTCAGGAACTGAAAACATATTTAGCCAAATAGAGATCATTTCACTCTTCAGAGTGATTAGAACTAGGCTTTGAGCAATTTAATGTAATGGTTCATTCCAACCTCACAAACGTTTATCACCTCGATTTTAACAAATTGAAGGGATCAAATCCTTCACTGAAGAGAGAGGCACAGTCATATACAAGTAACATCACATCTCCGAGCCCATTTCAGAGGTGTGGTGGTAAATTTTTTAACAACCAGCTTTCTAAAAAAAAAAAAAAGTACACATGATATGCTTTTAAGTTTAGTCTTCATCATTAACATATTACCATTACTTTCTTAAGTCTAGACAATCAACAAATAGTAAATCAAGCCTAATTTGTAGGATTTGCAGATTTCTGAGTTGTAAATGATCACAATGAAAATTTAACAATCAGCTCTCATGAGCCATTTCAACCTGTCTCCAATACATTCCTAGTCTTTATCTATAAAATGAAGAAATTTCACTAACATCTTTAACATCTCTTCTAAATTTAACAGAATAATGAGTCAGCAGTTTTATATATCTATCCCAAGATTCATCTTTTAATACTATAATGGACTTGTAACCTTATCCATGTGGGAATTCCCTCCAAAAATGCAGATTGTGACTGCCCTGTGACTTTCCAGTGTGATGACCCTTGCCCATGTTCTCTTGTAACGATCTTCCATGGATAGTCCACCTAACACCTTGGCGGCTTTCTACCAGATTTCTTGACAGTCTATGGATGCCAATGAAGCAAATGGACCCCTCAATAGTTGCTCCTAATTCTTGTCACCTGAATAGTCTACCTCTTTTTACAGTCATCCATTTCCTTTCTCTGGTGACAGTTGCGATTTTTGTTGAGCAATTCTTGGTCCTTCATGGGTTGCCACTTATTCGTGTCTACCATATATATCTCCATTGACTTTGGATTACTCTTAACATTGATTCTTTGGGAATGTGGTATTGCAGGACTCACAGCTATATAGCATCACTGGAAGAACGTGACTGAGAATCTTAGAATCATTAACAGAAGAATATCTGCACAGACACACACACACACACACACACACACACACACACACTGATGTATACTTTGGAGAAAGACCATGGCCACCACTACCACCACCTCTAAAGTCTAACTTCATATCATTATCTGGGTACTTGCTTTTCTTTTTGTTTGTTTGTTTCTTCCCATTTTTGATACTTAGGCTGAAAACCTTTGAATTATGATGGATCTTATTTAGATACTCTGCAGTATTCCACATATGTGTGTGCATGTGCATGTGTGTGTCTGTGTATGTGCAGAAATTCTAGAAACTCTGTGTGTGTGTGTGTGTGTGTGTGTGTGTTCCTATTTAACCACTATTTGCTGGTACAGTAGATAGAGCACTGGGTCTAGAGTCAGGAAGACTTGAGTTCAAATCCAGCCCTTAGACACTTGCTAGCTGTGTGACTATGGGCGAGTCATTTAACTTGTTTGCCTCAGTTTCCTCAACTGTAAAATGAAGACAATAACAACATCTACCTCCCAGGGTTGTTGTGAGGATCAAGTGAGATTTACAAAGCACTTAGCAGCGTCTAGCACATAGTAGGTACTATATAAACATTTGTTTTCTTCCTTTTGAGAGCAGGGTTGGCTGGATGGCAACTCACTTCTCACTCCCCTTCCTAACCAGGAAAGGGACAAGAAGACAATCCACTCAGACCACTACCCACTCAGGGACAGCTCAAGGCAGGGCTCTCCCTTTTGGCCACTGCCTTCTCCTTCTATTCCCTTCGGGTCGGTGTTGGAGACTTGTTGCCTCACAGACCAAGCACAGTGCTTTCCTTCTGTTCACATTTAGGATTTGAGATATCACAACTATCAGTAGGCTCACTTATGTTTAGAAGTGAAGGCCCCAGATTTACACGGAATTTGTACCCTGCTCTTGAGAGAGTTTACTGGATTATTAATAAGACACAGAATAAACTAACTCAGCTCACTCACCCCTCAAGTCAGAGAAGAGACTTTTCTCCTCTAATCACTGATCAGAGACTGGGATCTCTAACCTAAACTAGGAAGGAAACCTCCTGGACAACTTTCTTGTGTATAATTAGAATAATTAGAGCTTTTCCTTGGTTGCATCTTCTTTGCTGTTGTTCAGTTGTTTTCAGTTGTGTCTGACTCTTTGTGACCCCGTTTGGGGTTTGCTCAGCAAAGATACTGGTTAGCTTGCTGTTTCCTTCTCCAGATCATTTTACAGATGAGGAAGATGAGGTAAATATGTTTAAGTGACTCGCTTAGGGTCTCAAAGCAGTGTCTTGAGGCCAGAGTTGAACTCACAAAGATGAGTCTTCCTTACTGGGCACTCTATCCATTGTACCACCTAGCTGCCCTTGTTGCATCCTCTGACCTTGACCAATTCTATATCTGTAATAAATAATATAACAATGATGATGATTAACATTTTTATAGTGGTTCTAGGTTTGCATAGTATTTTACATATATATTCATTTGATCCTCAGGACAACCCTGTGAGGTAGTTGCCATTATATTACCATTTTACAGATGAGCAAACTGAAGCTGAGAGAGATTAAATGACTTGCCTAAGGCTACAAAGAGAGTAAACATCTGAAGCAGGAATGTAACTCAGACCTCCTTGACTCCATTTCAGCATTCTATTCACTCTCAAGTCTGGGTCAACCGCAGATGTTTTATATGAGGAGAGAAAGGGATTATAAATATAAAACAATTAGAATATAACAAAAAGAAGAAATCATCTTGGCTGTCTATCAGCCAACAAGCAAGGGGAAATTTCCGGGGATTAGAGAAACAAGTTTTAATGGAATTTCCTCACAGTTCTCATAAAGGGAAAATGTTTCCCAGAAAATATAGCCAATGCTCTTTGTCATAAAGTGGGAAGCTGAGGCAGACTGCATGAGCCTCTACCCTTAGTCCACAGCCCTACAGTTTTGTCTCTCCGGCCAGTGCTCTGGTCCCTAGCTCTGTCTGTCTGTCCTTCTGTCTGTCTGTCTCTGTCTCTCTGACTATCTCTGTCTCTCTATCTGTCTGTCCATCTGTCTGTCTGTCCATTTGTCTGTCTGTCCGTCTATCTGTCTCTCTGTCTGTCTCTCTCTCTCTCCTCCCTTTCCCTCTCCTTCTCTCTGCTTTTTTTCTAAGATACTAGAAATAAGCAGGCAGCTGCCATCACTCAAACTACATGCTTGGTTCCCTGTCTTCATTGCTACTCCTGATAGTTCTTCCCAATCAGTACTCTCCTCCTTTAAAATCTTCTCATGGAGCTGAATAATCTCATATTCAATCCCCAGATTAGTGACTAGTTCCATTAACATTTTGAGCGATATTTACTAGGCTGCTAACCTAGCATTCAAATTCTTTGCCTCTTCAATGGGAATCTGATTCTGTCCAAATACCTGTTACACACAGACATACATAATAGCTTTAAGGTTTGTGAAATGTTTTCATTTGAACCTCACAACCCTGAGAGGTAAATGCTATTTATAAGCCCATTTCACAGATAAGGAAACAAGCTAGGGGAGGTTAAGTGACTTGCCCAGCATCATACAGCTTATAAATATCCAAGACTGGATTTGAACTCAGGTCTTCTAGCTCTGGGTGTGGCAATCTATCCACTGAAGCATCTAGCTGCCTATATATAGATGCATCAACATAACTTTCTCAGGATATACTTACTTCAGTACTTCAAAAATCATAGGATTATAGATTTTGACCTGGAAGAATACTCATTTTACAAATGAGGAAACTGAGGCACAGAAAATTTAAGTGATTTGCTGAGAATCATATAGCTAGTGACTATCTGAGGAAGGATTTGAAGCCAAGTCTCTCTAATCCCCAAGTCCAATGTCCTCTTTACTATACTGTATTTCCTCTCTTAGGTCTTTAATTTCATTTGTGTGACTACTCCCCAGATGCAATACCCTTATGAGGCGGCTAGGTAGCTCATTGGATAGAGCACTGAACCTGGCATTGGAATACAGCCGAGTTCACAGATTCCTATACTTACTAGTTGTGTGTGAATGTGGGCCAGTATTTGAACCTCAGTGATCCACAATTTCTTCATCTGTAAAATGGGATTAATGATAGCACCTACCATACAGAGTTAGTGTGAGGACTAAATGAGATGACTTTTGAAGTGCTTTGCAGAAATTAAAAGTGCTATTGAAAGCTTACTCCTGCTATTTTGATTATTAATGGAGATCACAATCTCTCTCTGCCTTGACCACTGTCTTTCATAGGTTGCTATAATTGACAAAAAGAAAAAAAATCACCACCTAGTAATCAGCCATCTGGTGATTAGTCTTCCCAGATTTAGCTTGGTTGAACTCAGATGACTAATAGTCTTTTTCTGGCATTTGAAAACTTGTCATGTTCCCAGCTTAGCTGGCCCTACCACAGTTTGAGCTTAGGTCCCATAAGCTTTGAGTACACAAGATCACCTCCATTCTGCAATGAGGTATTTGAATAGAACTTTCATGTAGAATCTCAGAATGATACATCTTTACCATCACTCCGTTGACCTCCAATAATTTGTCCAAAGATATAGTTTTTTTTTGTTTTGTTTTTTTTATATTTTATTTCTTTTGACCCTGTCCCTCCTCAGAAGTATTTGCTTCTGATTACCCCCTTTCCCAATCTGCCCTCCTCTCTATCATCCCCCTACTCTCTTGTCCCCTTTCCCTCCTATTTTCCTGTAGGGTAAGACAGATTTCCATACCCAATTGAGTGTGTATGTTATACCTTCCTTAAGTCAAATCCTATGAGAATAAGATTCACTCATTTCCTCTCACCTTCCCCCAGTTCCCCTCCACTGTAAGAGCCTTTTCTTTTCTGTTTTTTTTGTGAGATAATTTACCCCATTCTACCTTTCCCTTTCTCCTTCTCCTAGTATAATCTTCTCTCACCCCTTAATTTTATTTTCCAGATATGATGCCTTCATCTTCAACTCACCCTGTGCCCTCTATCTATCTATCTATCTATCTATCTATCTATCTATCTATCTATCTATCTATCTATCTATCTATCTCTCTCTCTCTCTCTCTCTCTGTATATATATATATACATACATATAATTTTTTCCCTCCAACTACCCTGATACTGACAAAGGACTCATGAGTTACAAATATCATCTTTCCATGCAGGAATGTAAACAGTTCAATCTTAATAAGTCTCTTATGATTTCTCTTTCCTGTTTACCTCTTCATGTTCCACTTGAGTCTTGTATTGGAAAGTCAAATTTTCTCTTCAGCTTTGGTCTTTATGAGAAATCAAGACACTGTAAAACAAATCCAAAAGAATGAAAAATTAGAAAACAATGTGAAATATCTCATTGGAAAAACAACTGACCTGGAAAATAGATCCAGGAGAGAGAATTTAAAAATTATTGGACTATCTGAAAGCCATGATCAAAAAAGAGCCTAGATATCATCTTTCAAGAAATCATCAAGGAAAACTGCCCTGATATTTTAGAACCAGAGGGCATGGAATATAATATTCCGGAGGGCAAAGGAGATAGAATTACAACCAAGAATCACCTACCCGGCAAAACTGAGTATAAATCTTCAGGGGAAAAAATAGTTATTCAATGAAATAGAGGACTTTCAAGTATTCTTGATGAAAAGACCAAAAGTCCAAATGATTATTGAAGAAAATACTTCCTTAAAAATTGGAATAGAGCAAAACAGTGACTTTCTGAGAAATCAAGACATGCCAGCGCTCCTCCTCGCCCCAGGACCGCCATGCAGAACTGTGACCCAGATTCAAGTAAAGGTAAAGCAAGACATTCCTGCCTCAGCCCTGGCAAAGAGATCCTTGCAATCTTCCTCTGATCAGTCACTCGATTCCCCCTCAGTCTGTGGCCCAGAAACTCAGAAGTCAGCCGCTGCCCTCAGGGCGGCTGAGATCTAGCTTCTTCTCTCAGCGCAGTGACAGACTTTTCCCACTGACCTTCTAAGATGCCTTTGGTGTTCATGGGTTGAGAAGTCTGGAAACTGCCACAGCTGCTCGCAATTCAGTCCTCTGAGGCCTGCTCCAGGTTCGCTGCGGCCTGTGCGCCCATGCCGAACTGCGCTCCTCTCCCAGCCTGGCACAATATACCTTTCTGATCAACCATCCAGGTTGTCTTGGGCTGGAAATTTGTTTTACTCTGTTTTTTTGTGGGTTCTGCTGCTTTAGAATTTGTTTAGAGTCATTTTTTATAGGTATTTGGAGGGGTTTGGGGGAGAGCTCTAGTAAGTCACTGCTTTCCCTCCGCCATCTTGGCTCCGCCCCCTCCGAGTGTCTTGTTCAAAGACATAGAAAGCAAATCTCTTCCTTTTCTGATATATTTGATTTCCAATGCTTTGGGAGGCAGAAACTAGAGCTGAATTCCTTCATCTCATTCATCCTGATAAACCATTTTTTTTGTATTCCCCCCCACAACTGCATTTCCTTTTCTTTGTTCAGTTTTCCAGCTCTTTTCCACAGTAAATCCTTCCTTCCCTATTTCCTTCCCTTTAGCTGAATTGGTTGGAAATTCTCCTCTCTAGCTAGAGGGTAAGTGGATGCTGAAAGAAAAAAAAAGTTTAAAAGGGATGTTTGTAGTTTTTTTAACATTTGAACGCCTTAAAATGAGATGTTTCTGAAGATCTGAAGGCTAGAGAGAGACAGACACCATAAATATTTAAAACAGGAGCATATTGTTTCAGTTAAAATTTATAGAGTGATTCACAACTCCTAGTTCAATTTTCAGAAATACACATAGTAAGCACTGATGGAAAATGTGCCCTGAAATGACTATGTTTGCTCTCTAAAAGATGAGCCTTTTAGATATGCCTTCATTTCACTTATCAGAGAATTTGTGACTTAGGACCCAAACAGATCCACCATTTTCACAGCCCTGACCCTGGTTTATTTATCTTTTTGATCTTTTTATAAGCTGTTCTGATGAAGACTCGTCTGTCACCACCTCCACTTTCAAAGCTGAACAACCAAGCTGACTGGGAAAGCTACATAATCTCCCCAAGAAAAAAAAAACTGATTCAGGCTTTAGAAAAGTCCATTTGGCTAACCCTTTTAGTCCTAGGCATTTCCCAAGAAAAGCTACAGAAAAATCCAGAAGCAACTTTTGGATTCAGGCTACACAAATTAGTCAGCTAATTCCATTTTTAAAAAATGATATTGATTTACCAAGACAGTCAAAAAACTGGTTTAGCTAATTATTTCACCAAGTTAACCATTTATGTTAGCATTATCCAGATACAACATAAGAGATTTTTACTAAATCTAAAGTATGTGTATGTGAAGATTTAGTTTAATGTGTCACATATAGTTTCTGAACCTTATAAAGCCTAAGGTTATTCAAAACAAAGTGGCCTAACAATCCATACAGGAAAAATTAAATGGATGAAAAATATTTATTTTCTTTATTATAGCATGAAAATTAGATGGCCGATCCATTGAGTTAATAGATTAGAACTCACATTTGGGACAGGTACTGAAGAGAGAGAATGAGGTCAGTATAGAATTAAACAGAATGAAGAGAATGGATGGTTCACTTCTGAGCAATTTTACAGCATTTTTAATAATACCAGGCTGCTCCCCTTTGCAAAGATCCCCTTTTTGAGGATAAATGTTAACCCAATGATTCTCTTTAATTGCAAACTACAGATCATCATGGAGTCCAAAAAATTAAATATGATCCAAAGGGCAATGCAGAAATGCCTAGTTGGCACAAATAGGTTAGCGTATTTTCAAAATGTGACGTGTTAAGAAAATGAATGATTATAAAAAAGGTGCCTATTACCTCTTTGGGTTGGCCCTGGAAATCTGGAAGACTTATGGGGGAAGAGCAACTGGGCAAAGAAACAGAATTATTCTTGAACCCTCCAGAGAATGTACTAGCTATTCCCAGACACTTTTTGGAATCTAAATGGAATTTGACCCACCCCAAATCCTCTTAGATCAGTGATCATTTACCTGTTGTCCATCAACTTCTTTTTTAAAAATATTTTGATAATTGTGTTTAAACATAATTGGTTTTCATTATAATCCTATGCATTTTAATTTATACATTTCAAAGCATTATTTTGAAAAGAGATCATTAGGCTTCCCCAGACTGCCCACACACAAGTTAAAATTCCCTGCTTTAGAGTGACTTTGAAACCCAGGAGATTGTTTGAACTGCTCTATCTCCAATAACTGGCAAGGCCTAAACTAGACATCTCTTCACTCTCATGGCTGCTTTGTGTCCTTCAAAGATCCTCTACTGTTGACCTATAGCTCAAGGGCATTCCCATAATATCCAGTATTTCCTGCTGTACTTTCTTTGGCTCCAGCCTTGCTCATAAAAATGGCAGGCCACTGGGCACTCCCTGGATGAGGCCAAGATCACATAAGACTATTTATGAAAGTGGTTTTGTAATTCACTTAGGAATGTGAACAATTAGACTATACTTAATATAAATTGTCTTAAAAACATTTAATGTTCTTTTATACTATTTTCTGCTTTCACTTTTAATAGCAAGTTGGAAACCTAGTTCTCATACTATTTAGCATTATGTTTTAGCATTTTTAAAACATTTCTATCTTCAAATATTAAGGCATTACTCTCCCTATGCAAAAAAAAAAGGCTATTAGCTCTTACTCCTGAGTCATATTTCAATTTGACTATGTTGATCTCATAATGGCAAACAAAGCAGGCCAAGATAATTATTTTCCCCCTCTTTTGCAAACTTTTGATAGCTTTTGTTTTTATATCACCTTAATTTCCCAGTATTTTCTATCCCCCAACTGACAGCATAAATAATTAAATAGAAAGAGAAAAAAAGAGGAAAAGCATTTAAATCAAACTAACCAATGCATTAACAAAGTCTGACATCATATACTGTTTTCTACCTTCTATATCCCCTACTTCTGCAAAGGAGAGAAATTCATTTTTTTCCCCTGGTCTTCTCTGGACCCACACTTGTTCATTATAATTTCACATCATTAAATTTCCATTTTATTTTATTGTTCTCATTCTTTCCATCTACTTTACTCAGTATGCATATTATTTCCCTGTCTGCTCTCTTCCCTTTGTATCATTTCATGTAATTCTTCCTATGTCTCTTTGTAACTGGTCAGTGATTGTTCCTTATAATGCAATAATTTTATGTTTGGCCATTCCTTAATCAATTGGCATCTACTTTATTTCCAGTTCTTGGCTGCTACAAAAAGTGCTGCTATAATTGTTTTGTTGTATTGTAGAATCAGGTCTATTCTAAAGGAGGCACACGGAGAGGATGAGACTGGAAATTAAGAGATCTTGTAAAGATGTGACTCAGTCACACTTTATTTCCCTGATGCTGTTTTGCTTTTTTGTTAATTTACAAAAAAAAATAATTCAATAAACATTTATTATATGCCTACTATGTGTCAGGCACTGTGCTAAGCTCTAGGGGTACAAAAAGAGGCAAAAGATGGGTTTAGACTAGAGTACCCAAAAATTCTCGTCCAGTTCTCACTTTTATTGATCATAAAGTCAATTAATAGGTCTTACTTCTGAAATACGGATTTTTATTATTTTAAAAATGAACTTGGGTCTGGTTGCATCATTCATAAGTGGATTTTAACACGACAGGAAGTTTAGGGATAACAGCATAAGTGCTGTGAGAGTCCTCAGCCAAAGAAATAATTTTTAGAGGGGCATGAACAGAAATACATTTATGAACTGAGAGAATGGCCACCAGCCCAGCCTTACTGGTGTCCAATTCTTTGCCCTTTGATAATCTTGGGCACTTTTGTCCCTGGCTACTGCTGCAAATTCTGGTTAAAAAGTAAATGGAATTCTGCAGAAGGGCACTAAGATCCTAAGCAAATTTTCCAAACTATCACTGAATTCTCTCCATCCCTTCTGTAGCACAGACACAGTTAACTCTCCCAGATGACAACTAAGATTTTGCCCAAATACCTAGGGAAATAGCTTATACTGTTCAGATTTTTCTTGTGGAAGGAGGAAGGGAATATTAATGGTCTAACAACTGTACAAGCTCTGCTAAGTGGTTTGGCGTTATGGAAATCTCCACAGGCTACCCTCTAAAGATCATCCTTTAGTGGAATTACCTCCCTTTTCTTTATAGTTTCAATTGTCTATGGCTGTCTCATTCACTTTTTATCATCAAAATTATATCCAAATATACAGTTGAATATCCAAATGTTAAATCAAACGTTCTGTTCTAATTTAATCGTATTTTGGAAATATCAAAGGCTTTCTCCCACTGCAGCTATTTTCACAATATACTTTCTTTTTGTCCACTCATTAGCAAAGTGTTTGGCATACAGTCAGCATTTAATAAATGCTTCTCATTCATTCAGTAATTTAGGAGTTAGTACTCTTGGAAATGTCTCTAAAGAGTCAAAGAAATCCTTGCCCAATAAAAAGTAATAAAATAACAAAAAAATGCAGGCTCAAATCAGTGAAACATTTGGTATGAATAAGTAGATGTTCCTGGAAACATTGTTCAAGGTCTTAGAGATCTGTAAAGTTAATTAGCTCTTCTTGCTACTCTGAGCTCTAATCATAGTATTGTTTTAGGAATACTGCAAGGCCTCTCATGACCATGAAAAAGTTATGTTAGACTGGAATTCTCCACAGCTTCTACATTGAATGTACTAGAAAAAATAATTGGTCTACAATTAGTCCTGGGCACTTGCAGGCTGATTAGAGATTTGCTTAACCATCTGGTCTTCCTTCAGATTCAGAATGCTCTGTCCAAACTTTAGCTATTTCAATGGAAAGGGCTGTGAATTCAGCTATGTCAGAGCTAGCTCAGGCACAGATAGATGTCAATCAAGGCCAAGACTCAGATCAAATGGGTACCTCCTACCCAAGGCCTCTCTCCCAGTTCCCCTACCAGGATCCCTCAAGTTACATCCTATCTACGAAGCGTGTATTTTGGATTTATTTATCTAAGTGCATGTGTTTCCTCTCAGTAACCTCCTCGAGGACAAGAACTAAATTTTTTCTTCCTATACTTCCTAGTACAGTGAATTGCACATAGTTAGCATTTAATTAATATTTATTGAATTGTAATCAATTGAACTGAGTTGAATATAGGTTAAAGTTAGAAATGAAGGTGGAAATTGAGGGTGGGAAGTTGCCATCCAAGTGACTGAGGAAAAGATGAGCTAGGATTAAGACCCACATAATACATACTTAACATGACTTCCATAAACGTGGACTAGTCATTCCCCAATATATATATGTATATATAACCATTACTTCAGCATCAAAAAGGAACAAAAAGCCTTAAGTTAAGCCATAATATTTTGAAATTCAAGTCAGGCTAGGTCAGCAAGCGCTTAACAGGTGTTTACTGTGTGCTAGTCATTGTGTGCTACACTCGGAATGCAAATACAAAAAAAGAAACAAAAAAATTGCTCTTAAGGAGTTATCATTCTAATAGCAGAAGATAACACATAAAAAGAAGCTAAAACATAGGCGGGGGATAGGAGAGGAGGTACTAGGAAGATATTAGTTCAAATGTTCTCTGACCTGGTCAGATCTCATCTGGAGAATTGCATTCAACTCTGTACTCCATATTTCTGGAAAGGTTTTGATATGCTGGAAAGCATTCACTGGAGGCTAACTGGGAGAGTGATAGGGGCATCAAGGTTATGGCATATGAGTCTTGGTTGAAGACACTGGGATGCTTATCTCAGAGAACTGTAGATTCAAGGCATACAAAATAGATGTTGTCAATTATTTGTAAGGTTATCATACAGGAAAAGGAATAAATTTATTTTGTTTGGCTCTAAAAGGCAGAATCAGGAACAGTTGAGTAGAAATAGCATGGAGGCAAATTTAAGTTTGATATTCAGAAAATCTTCATAACTAGAGATACACAAAATTGTAGTGAGCGTCTTCAGGAATAAGTGTGTTCCTCCTCACTGGAGGCCTTCCAGCAAAGGCTGAATGACAATCTTCGTGGTGTATTTTACAAAGAAATATTTTCAGGCATGAGTTTGAAGAGTTAGCCTTTGAAGACTCTTCCATTTCTGAGATTCCATGATTCTTTGACCTTGAACAGGTCATATAACATCTCACCATTTTAGTTTACTGATCTTCCTGTGAAATGAAGAGCTTAGGTTAGATGAGGGGTCAGTAAACTATGGCGCAAGGGATAGCTTGCTGCCTGCTTTTATGCAGCTAAGAATGTTTTTTTTAAAAACTTTTAACTTTTAAACTTTATTTAAAAATGCAAAAACAATTCTTGGTTTCTGAGTCATAGAAAAGCAGGCTGTGAACTGGATTTGGCCTGCAGGTTGTAGTTTGCTGACCCCTGGGCTAGAGAATTTCCAATCTAATAAGAGACTGGGCAATGAGCCCAGTCATTTGGAGCATGCTCAGAATGTTCAGCTGTTGCAGTCTTCACATGGGCTTTGGAGCATATGGAGACAATCTGTGATTGGTTCTGGAGCAGTGCTTCCTAAGAGTGTGGCAAAGAGAAGCCTCTCTGATTGGCTGGAGCCAGAAGAGAAGAACATTTAAATGTCACTAGTCAATCATGGTCTATGCCTTTGGTGTTGTCTGAATGTCGGTGAGAGTCCTCTCTGTCTGAGGCCAACACGTGGCCTGGGAATATGGGCCTCTGATTTTACCTCCTTGAATTTATTCTTCCTACTTTTAGGTGAAGAAGATTAGATACAGCTGCTACCTGATAAGCTTTGAAAAGTCGAGAGACTGAGCAGTCAGGAGGTCTGGGTGTAGAGTACTTGCCAGTTTTTGTAGACAACCAGTCTACGTCAAAGGGCTTTGGGACCCAGCCCAGCAGTATTTCAGAGAGAAACTCATGCAGGGGCTGTGCTGCATTTGGAAATGAACATAGTGGCACCAATGCTATATAGAAATCATGTTGTTTAGGTCTATTCTCCCCAGGTACCAAAGTGGTATAGGGAAGCAATTCCCACTCACAGCTACCCCCCAAGTACTGAGGGGAAATGTAGATATTTCTATTCTCATTATATTTTCAAAGTAAAATATCCCTTTGTAAAAAGCCAATTAATTAAATAGACTTAGGGTATTTAATCACTGGCAGTTACTGGCAGGGTAATACTCCAGAATGGGGAATTGAGCCAGTAATGTAAGAAAAAGTTAGTCCAATACCTCTCAGGAGTGCTCCTTTAATACGAAGAGGAAGAGGTCATCAGCCCCACTCTGGACGGATGAGGTCAGAATATCAATATGCTAATATTCCTTCTCCCTCTGAAATTCCATTATTCTATAATATAAAATAATTCAAATCCTATTAAAACGTGTATTGGATAAGAAAAAATGGTCCACTATGAGGACATTGACATAGAAAGCAAAATGAATTCATGGTTCTGCCCAATGCTTTAAGGGGAAATTTATATTTCTGAAATTCTTAGTACTAGAATTCAAATAATATGGTTTTTTGTGTTGTTTTTTTTCACAAGAAAATTCTAAACAAACAGACTTCCTTCTATTGTATTCTTATAGACTTTGGTTCTTATTCTGAAGAACTGTTTCTACAAGGCACACAACTTAGTTTCTAGGCCCTTATAAAAATGCCAACATGTTTCCCTATGTTGATAGAACAATGATGTCAGGATAGGATGAGGCTCTGGAGCCTTTGTGATTCCATCATTTCAGTCCTGTCCGACTCTTTGTGACCACATTTGAGGTTTCCTCGACAAAGATATTGTAGTGTTTTGCCATTTCCTTCTCCAGCTCATTTTACAGCTGAGGAAACTGAGGCAAACAGGGTTAAATGACTTGCCCTGAGTCACACCATTATTAAGTGTCTGAGGTCAGATTTGAACTCAGGAAAATGAGTCTTCCTGACTTCAGGCCCAGCACACACTGTCCACTGGATCACCTTGCTGCCTCCTTTGGAGCCCTAACATTGGACAAGTCATGAAGTGAGTTAAGGGATTTAGAGATGAAAGGGAAATGAAAACTTTCTAGTTCAACCCTCTCATTGTACAGATGAGGAAACTCAGCCTCAGAGAAATTAAATGACTTGTCCAAATAGCAAAGCCAGGATTGACCTAGGTCTTCTGTCTCTGGATTGAGTGTTGGTTGAAAGGTGAAAGACTCAAGATCCCTTAAACACCCTTTGGATTACTTTGCACCTCTGGGATGAGTATGTTCTGACTAGGACTGGTGAAGATCCATAACCTGGGGTCATATTTGTTTTGCCCCCAAAGAAATAAATTCAGTGGCCTTTTCACATCTACAGGACTCCGAGCAGGATATGACCATATCTGAAAGCTGACCACTGAGTCATCACATCCCATTGATTCTCCTTCCCTTCTTTCTAAGCTGAAGTCATAAATAATATTTAAGGGAAACAATGCAAAGCCACTTTACTGTTTCCTCCTGATAATAGCAGAGATATTGAGACTAAGAGCTATTGTGGTAAAGAATCTGAAGATTAAGTGCTCGGGAATTTACTTCTCTACATAAACCATCTTGACGGGTGGCCCTGCTGGAGGCTGCCGGGCTACACTTAAAAGCAAAGGACAACAAGGGGAAGTAACAATGATTCCAAGGAGATTTATGGGAGTTTATATTTAAATGAGATAGTTAAACATGTCACAATGTGGGAAAATAAATTGACTCTGTCTCCAAAAGGATTCTGTTTACGTTGATGAATGATCACTTTTGGCTCCTTAAAGCATATCCATCTAATATTTGAATATATCCACTTGTGTGTGGGTATTTTTGTTCTAGACATGTAACTTTATTAGTGCAGGGAACTCCCTGTGTATCAACTCCTTCCACTGATGCAGATCAGCAACTTGTCTGTGTTAAATAGTGATTTGCCTAGGGCACTGAGAGATTGAGTGCACGGTTATCACGCATAGTCACACGGTCAATGATAATGACAACAACAACAATTGTAATTATTATAATGATGATGATCGCATTTATACAGTGCTTTGCAAAGTGCTTTACAAATAGCATAACATATGATCTTCACAACGACCCTGGGAGGTAGGTGTTATTAATATTCTCATTTTACATTTGAGAAACCAGAGATGTACAGAGCTGAAGGAACTTGCCCAGGGGTCACACAGCTAATACATATCTGAAGTCACATTTGAACTCAGGTCTTCCTGACCCCAGGTCCAACACTCTATCCCCCTGCGCCACCTAGCTGCCGTTAAAGGCAAGGTTTGAACCGAGGTCTTCGTGACTCCAAGGCTGGCCCTCTATCTATGCCTTCTAAGACACACTGCCTATCTCTCTATATATTCATATTCATATGAAATATATATATATACACATATATATGTATACATATATATTATATGTATACATATAATATATATGTATACATATATATTATATGTAACTTTTAAAATCAAACCTAACAAGAAGTAACTTGATCTTTCTCATGACTGTTTCTGGGTTCTGGTGGCGAGTGCCTTTGAAAGACTAAATTATGATCGTTTCCATACTACACCAATTTTAGTCTAACTAGGGGTTGCTGCCATTGGCAGAATATCCCTTTGAACAGAGCTGGCAGCTCAGCAGGTTAGATTGCATGCACATTTTAATAACTCCCAGTTAGTGTGACCTTTTTTTAAAAAAATAATTTTGGATTCAGCTCATTATAAGACAGGCCTTTGAAACATTCAATATTCTTATTCCTAATTTTATTTCTCCTTCCCCTCAAATATTTAACATGGAAGCCTCACAAATAATGATGAGGACTATTAAGTGGCAACTGTGAAACAGCCTTTGGAAAAGTCTGATGGGGACTCCACTTTCAATCAAGTGGATTCTCAGTGGGAGTGAGGAGGAGAGTTGAACGCAGTGTTCCTGGAGAAGACTTGAATCTCCTTCCTAGCTCTGGCCGCAACTTGCTTTTCTCCTGGGGGAATGGGGGTGGGTGGGAAGAACTACCGCTAAGCTTCCTACCAGGACCAGGCAACATGTAAGGGTCATAAGAATCATAGGCTCATGTGATAGCTCCCTAAGCAGAGCCCAGAGTGCGTAAGAATGGGAAAGTCAAAGACTGGGCCCTATTGCCTTGGAAAAGCCTTTCTTTGCCAAGACCTCCTTTCTAAATAGGCTCCAATATCAGCAATTTATACCAATTTGTCAGTGTACTATACATCACAGGAGTATTCTTATTTTAAATTGTGGAATGAAAGATTTGTTCTCTGGGCAGGAGATTTCAGAAGAATGTGAAGTGAAGGTACCTGGGGGTTGTGAGAAGGGGGACAAAGAGATCGCTTCTTAGAGCTCTTAAAATCACACTGGCTGGGCTCCCTGCCCCTCTCCTGACTATGCATAAAGGCTTTCCTTGAGAAAAAATGAGCGAAGAATGTCAAAATACTCACAATCAATCCAAAAGCCTTCTGAAAGCCTTCCTCAGAATACAAGCTAACTTTTTATTTCTTGTGCCTCTCTTCCCAACCCCACACCCATCTGCATCCAGTGAATACCCCGCAAGGTTAGCTCTGCTGGACAAGCATAGGAGCTGATGGCTAGTATATCCAACCCCAGTGTTTCAGTCAAGGGAATTTATACATTTTATTTCCTGTCTCAGAACAAACAAACTCTAGGTTAAAGAAAAACAGGATCTGAATTTTTCCCCCTCTCTACAAATTTATATCCAAGATGAGTTAGTTATTGGGTTTGTAATCCTTCTGACTGAATTTAAGGGCCCTTCGGGGTAAATACCTTTTATATCCTCACCATGCAGGAATAAGTCACCAAAGCCAAATCTAGGATCAAGAAAAGTCAACTATTAAATATGAAGAAACACTACACTATTTCAAAATAAGCCCAAGTTGGCATGAACTGATCCATTAATAAATTACGCTTTAACTGCAAACAGATTCTCTCTCAATGCCAATTACTTCTTACCAGAATCACAGGATTTCAAAAGTGGAAGGGACTTCAGAGACCAGTAATCCAATCTTTACCTAAACAAGAGTACAGGTTGAATTCACATGTACATAGATATGTAGGCACCTTTACAACAAAGCATCTAGTGTTGAACCTGGAGTCAGAAAGATCTGAGTTCAAATCCAGATTCTGGTTACTTTCTAGCTATGCGACCATGGCAAGTCACTTAACATTTGTCTGCCTCATTTTTCTCAATTGTAAAATTATAATTGTAAAATTATACCAGGATCTACCTTTCAGAGTTGTTGTGAGGATAAAGGGAATTAACTTAAAGTACTTTGCAAACCTTAAAGCACTACATAAATGCTATTATTGTTATCTGTGTGTGTGTGTGTGTGTGTGAAGCAATTGGGGTTAAATGACTTGCCCAGGGTCACACAGTTAGTAAGTGTCAAATGTCTGAGGTCAAATTTGAACTCAGGTTCTCCTGACTCCAGGGTCAGTGCTTTATTATTATTATTATTGTTGTTGTTATTATTATATTATAAGTGATTATCCAGCCTTTGCTTGAATGCTTCTAACAAACTAAAAAAAAAAAAAAACAGTATCAATACTTTTCATTAAAACTGGCAGGCAGTCCTGATAAAAGTACTATGTTTGGTGGCATTCACCTATCATTTTTCTTTGAAGAAATAGCCAAAGCAAAACACTCCCTTCAGGTTGAGATGAGTCTGCCTTCTTAACAATGACTAAGGAAATCTTTTTTAATTGTTAGGCATTGTTGTCATCACTTCACCTAGCTATTATGTGTCGCAACATCTCATGCATGGACAATCAACACGTAGGACCAAAGACATTGTGCATTGAAGTTTAATTTGAGCTCTAAGTTCACAAAAGGAGCTAACAATTCTAAAATAATGACCATCACTGTCTTGCAGACTGTTTACTGTCCTTCAGTATTTTCCTCAAATCCCTCATTGACCATGCCCCAATTCATCAGGCCCCTTTCTTCTCCATTCACGTTGATCACGGATCCAGAACGACAGGAACTTCAGAGGCCATCTAATTCAATCTCCTTGTTTTATGTAAGGCTCAGGGATTGTCATCAGTTACTTGCCCATGGGAATAAATATCAGAAATCTGTTTTGAACTTAGGTTTTCTAGCTTTACTTTGCCATGGGGAACAGGGAAGGATTCAGGAAGGGGGTGGTTTTTGAACTTAAAAGATTCATAGTAATTAAACAGGTAGAGATGGAATAAATAAGGTATTCTGGCTAGAGGAAAAATGAGTGAAGTTACAGAGATGGGAAACCATAGGATATGCTCAGATTTAGCAAATAGCCTAATTTGGCTGGAGTCTAGAATGTATGAAGAAGAAGAAGAATGGGAGATAAGCCTGGGGAGATATGTTCAGCTAAATTAAGGTGGCCTTGAATGTTATACTCAAGAGTTTGGACTTTATTTCACAGGTAATTGGGAGCCACTGATGGTTTTTGATCAAGAGACCAACAAGATTAGGCTTTAGGAAAATGCCTGATGATGGTATAAAACAATTATTGGAGTGAGTAGAGATTAGGCAGGAAGACCAGTTAGAAATCCGATTCACTTGTCCTATGATGAAGCAAAGAGGGCCTGAACTGGAGTGGTGGTCTCAGGACTTGGAAAGAGTAATATTCTTACTACAGAAGGCATAACAACTAACTAGGTATTATGGGGCAAAGGAGAAGAAGTTAAAGATGATTCTTTTGAACCTGTGCTTACAACACCACTAAAAACAGGGAAATCAACCAGTTGGACAAGAAGTGGGGCGGGGAGATAATGAATTGGATTTTGGACATGCTGAGGTCTTGGCAGAACATACAAGTAGGGATATCCAGGAAACATTAGAAGATGTGGTCTAGATCTGGGAAGAGAAGGCAAGGCTGGCAATGCAGATTTGAAAGTTATCTTCATGGAGATAATAGTCAAAACTTTCAGAGTGGATGAGATTAATGAAGGAAAAAGAAAAGAGAGCCAAGAACAGAATCCTTTTCTGTCTTGCCTGATTTTTATCCATTATTCAATAAATATTTATTGAGTGCCTACTATATATAAAGCACAGTGAGTTATTTCCTTTAGACCTACTTGGTTGATTTTTTTTTAAACTTAAAATTGCTATTTTATTTTGATGTACAAGATCTATTCCATCTAAGCATATAAAAACAAGCTATAATTTTCTTTTCTCTTCCATCCATTTAAATATTTGTATGATATCCCAATCATCTTCAGCCCAATTGGCTGTTAGTCCTTTTCAGTATTCTCATTTTAGAGATAAATAAATTGGTAATAGTAAATGGCTCCAAGTCACAACAGTCTAGCAAAGAATCAGGAGTAGAATGCTTAGTCCATTAATTAATTTTTAACATTTTTTTGTTAATGCAATGCTGCACAAAGATAGGAACTTTCATGGTGACATTTGATGATTTTCTAAATACCATATGTCCAGCATCATGTTATGTATTAGAAGCAATATAAAAATAAAGCATGGGCATAACTGCTAATGTCAAGGACCTTGCAACAATCTTAGTAAGACATGACTTTCATATCTGAAACACCAAGAAGATACAAAACAGAACATTACAAGTTGTGAAGTTTAGAGTGTAAATGATACAGCAATTGAAAAGTGCATACACACACAAACATATGTATATATTACATGTATACATATATAGAGAGATATATAATTTAATTTTACATGCATTTATAATCTGTCCCTCCCACTACCCTTTCCTACTGAACCAAAAAAGAAAAAGAAAGTAAAAACAAAACTGTCATCACAAACATGCATATTCCAGAAATATAAATTCCCACATTGACCAAAATATATGTCTTTATCTGCCTTTTTAGTTCATCATTTCTCTGGCAAGAGAAAGGTGAGCGGCATGTTTGATCTCCTCTGGACTCGTAACCTTGCATTGATCAGAGTTCTAAAGTCTTTCAAAGTTGTTTTTCCTCTGCAAGGTTGTTGTTATTGGATAATTGTTCTCCTAGTTCTGTTCACTTTACTCTGCCTCAGTTCATAAATGTCTTCCCATTTTCCTCTGAAAATATCATTTTCATCTTTTCTTGTGGCAAAATATTTTTATATTCGTAATTGTTTTAGCTATTCCCCAATAGGAAGACAGCCCCTTATTTCATTTTTTTGCCAACTATAGAAAGAGCAGCTCTAAATATGTTTGTACATATTCCCTTTCTTCTTTCTTTAATCTCTTTGGTATATGGACATTGCAGTGGTATAGCTGGATGAAAGGGTATGCATGATTTATCTACTTTGGGGCATAGTACCAAAATGCTTTCCACATACAGAGCTCATACCAACAATGTATTAGTATGCCTATTTTCCCACAGCCCCTCCAAAATTTGCCATTTTCCTCTTTTGTCATCTTTGTCAGTCTAATGACAGTGATGTGAAATATCAGTTACTTTAATTTGCATTTTAAAAATTATTAAATGCTTACAATAATTTATTTGGTTGTTCATAACTTGGATTTCTTCCTCTAAAACCTGTCTATTCATATCTTTGGACCATGTATTTATTAAGGAAGCCTTTTAGTTTTTAAATTTGAATAGTTCCATCCATCCATCCATCCATTCATATATATATATATATATATATATATATATATACACATGTATGTGTGTATGGAACTATTCAAATATATAATATTTACTTTGTTTCCTTTATAAAAAAAGGAAAATTTTTTAAAAAAATTTGCTTTATAATTTAACCACATCAAATTTATTTGTACAAAAATTTTTAAAATTTTATATAATCAAAATTCTCCATTTTAATCTCCTGTAATCCTTTCAACTTTTAGTTTAATCATGAATTGTTTCTCTTTCCATAGATCTGAAAAGCAATTCCTTCCTTGCTCCAATTGATTTTCTCTAAATTCTTGGTATGTGCCATCTTTCAGGCATTCAGATATTCAAGCAGATTTGTGATCTCATTAATGTTAGTATTCACTTCAACAATGCAGATCAAAACCCATTCATACCTATCCATCCAGTGTGATTCTTGTCTATTTCCTTCCATGATTTCACCACCAGAGGGAAGTACTTATTGAAAATGCCAGGGGCCTTCCTTGCTCTATCTTGACATCAAAACGGTAGCAGGGGGCCACATAGGCTTCCCATCTGTAATCCATTATTCTTGCCTTGTTATAAGACCACCTTAGCTTTGTGTTCAGATATTTTTTGGATGACATTCTTTAAGCTACTTCATTGTTGTTCAGTCATTTTTTGAGTCATGTCCGATTTTGTGACTCCATTGGGTACTTCCTTGGCAAAAATACTAGTGTGGTTTGCCATTTCCTTCTCCAGCTCATTTTACAGATGAGGAACTGAGGCAAGCAGGGCTAAGTGACTTACCCAGGGTCACACAGCTAGTAAGTGTCTGAGGCCAGATTTGAACTCAGGAAGACGAGTCCTCTTGACTCCAGGCCCAACATTCTATCCAATGGGCCTACCTAGCTGCTTTACCTTGTCTATAATGTGAGAAAGCCCATTCTTATATAATATATACTTCTCTATTTTTCTTTGGTTGATCCCCAATATCAGTTCTTTGGAACCATGACTCACAATAATATAACAGTCCTGAAAGAACACTAGTGTTAAAAAGATGGCTCCTTGAAAATTGGAACATGAATGCATTGTTAGTGGAGTTGTGAACTGATCCAACAATTCTGAAGAGCAATTTGGAACTATGCCCAAAGGGCAATCAAATTTGCATACCTT
The DNA here is from genome assembly GCF_900497805.2 of Vombatus ursinus. NCBI lineage: Eukaryota > Metazoa > Chordata > Mammalia > Diprotodontia > Vombatidae > Vombatus > Vombatus ursinus. Next base: position 14,080,338 of record NW_020954619.1, read on the forward strand.
TTGATCCAGCAATACTACTACTAGGCCTGTAACCCAAAGAGATAAAAAAAAGGAAAGGACTTGCATGTACAGAAAAATTTTTAGCAGCTCTTTTTGTGGTGGCAAGGAATTGGAAATTGAGGGGATGCCCATCAATTGGGGAATGGCTGAACAAGCTGTGGTATATGAATATAATGGAATACTATTGTTCCATAAGAAATGTCAAGTGGTCATCTTTCAAGAAATTATCAAGGAAAACTGCCCTGATATTTTAGAACCAGAGGGCAAAATAGAAATTGAAAGAATCCACCGATCACCTCCTGAAAGAGATCCCCAAAGGAAAACTCCTAGGAATATTATAGCCAAATTCCAGAATTCCCAGGTCAAGGAGAAAATATTACAAGCTGCCAGAAGGAAACCATTCAAGTATTGTGGAAACACAATCAGGATAACACAAGATTTAGCAGCTTCTACCCTAAGGGTCCAGAGGGCATGGAGTATGATATTCCAGAGGGCAAAGGAGTTAGGACTACAACCTAGAATCACCTGCCCAGCAAAACTCAGTATAATCCTTCAGGGTAAAAAATGGTCATTCAATGAAATAGGGGACTTTCAAGCATTCCTGTGGAAAAGACCAGAGCTGAATAGAAAATTTGACCTTCAAATACAAGACTCAAGTGAAACTTGGAAGAAGTAAACAGGAAAGAGAAATCATAAGAGACTTATTAAGGTTGAACTGTTTACATTCCTGCAGGGAAAGATGATATTTGTAACTCATGAGTCCTTTGTCAGTATTAGGGTAGTGGGAGGGAAAAAATTATATGTATGCATAGGTAGATAGATACAGGGCACAGGGTGAGTTGAAGATGAAGGGGTGATATCTGGAAAATAAAATTAAGGAGTGAGAGAGGATTATACTGGGAGAAGGAGAAAGGGAGAAGTAGAATGAGGTAAAATATCTCACATGAAACAGACAAGAAAAGGCTTTTACAGTGGAGGGGAAATGGGGGAAGGTGAGAGGGAATGAGTGAATCTTCTTCTCATAGGATTTGGCTTGAAGAGGGAATAACATACACAACGGGGTATGGAAATCTATCTTACCCTACAGGAAAATAAGAGGGGAAGGGGACAAGAGAGCAGGGGTTTGATAGAGGGGAGGGCAGATTGAGGGAGGGGATAATCAAAAGCAAACACTTCTGAGGAGGGACAGGGTCAAAAGAGAGAATAGAATAAATTGGGGGTAGGATAGGATGAAGGGAAATGTACTTAGTTTTTCACAACAGGACTGCTATGGAAGTGTTTTGTATGACTGCACATCTGTAACCTATACTGAGATGCTTGCCTTTTCAATTAGGGTGGGTGGGGAGGGAGGAAGGGAGAAAATTTGTAACCCAAAGTTTTAAAAACACATGTTAAAAATAAAAAAAAAATAGAAATGTTAAGTAGGTAGATTTCAGAAAAAACCTGGAAAGACTTACATGAACTGGTGCTGAATGAAGTGAGTAGAACCAGGAAAACATTGTACACAGTAACAGTCACATTGGGTGATGACCAACTTTGATAGACTTAGCTTTTCTCAGTAATACAATGATCTAAGACATTTCCAAAAAAACTCATGATAGAAAATGCTATCCACATCCAGAGATAGAACTATGGAGTCTGAATACAGATTGAAACATACTATTTTCTCTCTCTTTTTTTAAATCTTTTTTTGGTGTGTTTTTCCCTTTTGTTCTGATTCTTCTTTCACAACATGGATCATGTGGAAATATGTTTAATATGATTGTACATGTGTAGCCTATATCAGATTGCTTGCCATCTTGGGGAGGGGTGGGAGGGAGTGAGAAAAAAAGAACTTGGAATTCAAAATCTTATAAAGGTGAATGTTGAAAACTATCTTTACATGTAATTGGAAAAAATAAAAAAAGAAAAATGCCAAAAGAAAAACATAAAAAAGATGACCTCTTCTTTCACAGAGAAGCCTGGGGTCATTAACATAACTATAATTTCCCAAAGACAATTCAGCTCTTTCTCCTTCTGCTATTTGACTCCAGACCAAATTCATTGTCTTTTTGAATGATTGGACCAACATATAAGATATTAAGGGATGCACTCCATAAGTCGCCATTCAAATGCATATCATAGCCTTGATAAGAGACAACTTTTACCCAGCAAGGGGTCCCACCATCACATGTCAAAGTCATCCAGGATTCTTTAAAGACTATAACAGCAGAAATAGTGCTGCTTGACAGACTTCTGTTAGAATCAAAGCAATAGAAGAGCAGTGTGAGACATGTTCAGCAGTATCACGAAGGAGATCCAGCACAAAGTCCGCATCAAGGAGGTCTTCTTTGTGAATGGCACAGTCTCCCACATGGTCCTGCACGCAAATGACATCATCTTATTGTCAATCAAGCTCCAGAATGTTGCGGAGCGTCCTACATGACAGTGTACTATGTCAAAACAGGGTATTCACACAAGAAAGACCAAGTCCTAACTAGTCTGACAAATAAATCCTAACATCTGGCCTCTTTATGAAACTTGGTAGAACCGGTGCTTGGCACATAGTAGCTGCTATAGAAATGCATGTTCACTCTGCTCTTCCTCTCCAGGCTCAGGTTTCCTGAAGCTGAAGTGAACTGAAAAGAACAATTACTAGTCTTAGGCTCCTGAGATTGGACAATCTCACGCTTAAGAAAAACTAAATATTTTTGCACCAAGACTGATCTGGTCCTTCTCTGACACCCAGAAATTAACTCATGGCAGTGTGTTCCAGGACTCCAGAAAACAAAGGACCTTGCTTCAGTCTTAGTGCCTTTTCTCTTCTGTAATCTAATTTAATGTAGGATGTGAGAGGATGGAGTGTAGGCAGTAGGGGTATAGTTATGTGTGGGAGGAAAAGAGGTACATAATAAGATTAGTGGAACCCCTGAATGCTGACTCTTCTACTTACTGTTTTAAAGATGTCGTATCACTTATCTGGGCCTCAATTTCCTCATATATAAAATGAAAATGTTAGAATAGATAGCCTCTAAAAACCCTTCTAGCTCTAAATCAGTGATCCTCAGGGAACTATACTGAATGTCACCATGAACCTCCCACCTAGCTACAAGGAGAGGACTCTAAGGACCCCTGCTTACTAAGTGACAAACTAGAGGAATCAGAGAAATAACTTTTCAGAAGTTGTGAAGAAAATCAAGGGTGGTGTCCAGACTGGAGATTTACATTGAGGTCATCTCAGTCTTAGGCTCTGGTAGGTAATAAAACATAATCACAGTTTAGAGGCCACAGATTACAGTCTTAGGTTGCCTTGTGGAAGATTTAAATACCACAGAAATCAGGGATGTTGGAGAAAAGAAAAAAAAATCCACCCATATTTCTATTTACCATACTTGCATTACATCTGTCACATGGGTTATCACGGCTGCTTCCCTCATCTTTTACCACACTAACTCCAATTCATAATCACATAATTTCATCTGGATCTTAAACAATGATACTTAAATATGGAGAGATAAGAACTTGGGTGGGGCTTGTGAGATGAGTAGAAGTAGAGGAGATTCTCAGGAAGTGACTTAATGGTGTTCAGTGCTGAGGAAGTGAGAACTGACCATACTGGGAAATGGGGAAATGGAAAGAGAAAACTCTTTATGGGACCTTTGGAAAATGGATCAAGATTTGGAAGGAAAGTGTTATATTGTCTTGCAACAGTGGCAGTGGAGGAGTTGGGAAGATATATATGCTCCAATAGCATCAACTTTCCCATCTTACTTTAAGGGTATCACCTGGCCTGGATCTAAGGTGTCTTCTCCAATATTTCTAAAGTTTAGTGAAATAGCTAAAAAATCTTCCAGAGGCTACAGTTGGTCTAAAATTCAACAAAGCATGTAAATTTGAATCCTGAGAAAGGTGCCATCAACTGAAAGGCTGAGAAACATGCACAGAGAAACTCTATGGGCTGATTAGAGGTTTTATAACCCAAAGTTCGACCTTTTTTTTTTCTTTTGAACAGCATGAAGCATTCCAGAGCGTGGAGTGTAGCCCAAGGTTCACACATATATTTATTTAGTTAGCAGGAGCATTCCTCTTTTTATAGCTCTAAGTTTTTAACTTTCTTGTTAGTAATGTTAACAAGGTTTAAAGTGTATAAAGTGAGCTGTGGCATGTAAAAAATTTTGGCCTAACTTGGTTCCCTTCCCCCACCTTTTTTTTAAAAATACATATGTTCATTGAAAAACTCCTACTGACAGACAAAATGCATTTCTATGTCTGGGTGAGTTTATAGATAGTGTTCCCACCTCCAGGCCACGAGGTCACAAATTTGTTTCTGATTCTATTAAAAAAAACACTCAACAATGGTAAGTTTGTGTGTGTTTTTATGAGAGGGGACTGCTTTATATGATCTAAGATCTTAAAGATACTCCAAGGAACCTTGCCTGGATGCTGATCTTTGCACCCACAGGGCCTGACGCTCTAGTTTGCTGCAGATTTGGGGAGCCTCATTGGATCATAAGCTCAAGCCAACTACCATAAATCTCAGGGCCTGTGTCTACACAAGGCCAGAAAGCACTCTATTTTCATAGTACTTACTAAGCGGCTTAGAAGACATTTCAACCTGCTGCCCCAGTTTCATTTAACCAGTGATCAAACACTGGGCAGTTTAAAAAAAATTAAAAACAACAACAACAACAGAGTAGAGGAGAGCAGAGAAAATATTGCTCTAATTCCGAACAGATTTTAAAAGTACAGAAGTCTTCCTGGCTATTGTGGAGGTAGGATGTGGTGGAGAGGGGGGCGGGGAGAGGGGGAGAAAAGTGATTGTTTTGATTAATGTCAACATTGGCAGTTTTCTGTGGAAACCCACAAAGAGAAAACAAGAACAAGCATGAATGAAAACAAGTAAACTTATATTTTCCTCAGAATGGAAGAAATTTGCTTCAGTTGAGAAAATATCTTGAATTTTTGACGGTAACCAAACCACTTCATCCATGCAGGGCGGCTCGGTGGTATAACAGAAGTGGCTTGGAGTTAAGAGTCCTGAGTTTGGGTGTTGTCCCATCTAATAAATAAGCCATTTGTCCCTGGGTGATCCTTTAACTTCTCTATGCCTCACTCACCTAACCCACAAAATAAGGAGATTGGACTAAGTGGCCTTTACATTCCCTAAAATTACTAGGATTCTGTTTAGCAGTTATTCAATTTCCAAATGGAATTGATAGCTTTAAAAAAATTCAGGTTTATATCAATGCAGTTACTGTTAACTATTCCTGTTGCAGATATCATAACCTTTGTAGGCATTCATGTTCACAACCTTGAAGTCATCTTCAACTTTGATCTTTCCATCATTCCTCATATCCAATCAGTTGCCGAGAGATGTCTGCTCTCTTGTATTGGTCTCTTTCCCTTGACTCACACTGTCACTATCTTAGTTCAGGACCTCTGACCTGCACTATTTAAATAATCTTCTAATTATTATACTAAACATCAATCTCTCCTTTTCTCTGGATCATCTTCTACGCAGCTGCTTCATTGATATTCCTAAGAGCATATATATTGTTCCCCTACTCAGAAAGCTCCATGAGCTCTCTCTGACTTCTAGGATCAAAGACTAACTTCTCAGTTTGGCATTTGAAGCCATTCTCCATGTGGTTGTAACCATGCACATTATTCTCCATGCACTCTACATTCTTGTCACACAGACCTGATTGGTCTTCCCTCTACACAACATTACATTTTTCTTCATCTTCATCCCTTTGCAGGGGCTTTTCCTCATGCCTGGAATGCACTCCCCCTTCAGCTCTGGTTTTTGGAGTCTCTAGATTTGTTCCAATTGTCCCCTCTTATTCTGCCTGTTCTGATTTTCCCACTTTCTAGTGCCATCTCTCTGGAAATCATTTCATCTATATTTCATATTTAATTTTCTGTATACACATCTCCTTCCCTCTCTACCACAATAAAATTGTGGTGGTTATCCTTCATTCTCAAAGACAAAATGACATCACTATGCTAGAGTGAATTTTCACTGTATCTGTCTATGGCTGATCAGACCCATACAAGCTCCAGATGCTCTACCGCAGGTCGGGCACAAATAGTCCGTGTGAACATTTGGAGTGAATTCTCTAAATATGTGCATCATGCATTTCCTTTGAGCTGTTTCAATTCTGCTTTGCTCATAAAACACAGCACTCTCTATGATGTGTGCATGCCATGCTGAGCGGTCCTGTGCTGGTGTCTTCCATGCCACACAATCAATTCCAGAGTTCTTAAGAAAGGCCTTAAGAGTGTCTTTGTATCGCTTCTTCTAACCACCATATGAATGCTTGCCCTGTGTGAGTTCTCCATAAAATAGTCTTTGGCAAGCGTACATTTTGCATTTGAACAATGTGGCCAGTCCACTAGAGTTGCACTCTCTGAAGCCGAGTTTGAATGCTTGGCAGTTTAGTTTGATAAAGGACCTCAATGTCCACTATCTTATCCTGCCAGGTGATCTTCAGAACCTTCCTAAGACAATTAAATGGAAGCAATTCAGTGTCCTGGCATGGTGCTGGTGTACTGTCCAGGTTTCACAGGCATACAACAATGAGGTCAGCACAATGGCTCTGTAGACCTTCAGTTTGGTAATCAGTCTAATACCTCTTCTCTCCCATACTTTCCTTTAGAGCCTCCCAAACACTGAGGTAGCTCTGGCAATGTATGCATCAACCTCATTATCAATGTGTACATCTGTGGAAAGTATACTGCCAAGGTAAGTGAACTTATCTACAGCATTAAAACTTTTCCATTTGTGATAACCAATGGTTCCACATATGAATGGTGTGGTGCTGGCTGATGGAGCACCTGTGTTTTCTTGATGTTAATTGTTAGGGCAAAATTACCATAAGCAGCAGAGAAATGATACATACTTTGTTGCCTCTCAGCTTCAGAATAGAATAGAAGCTTCCTGAAGACAGGGATGATTTCCTTTTTGTCTCTAGGTAAGAATGTCCCATTAGAATAGCTCAAATTCTTCAAGATTTGCAAGGTGTTTATCTCCCAACAGCTGTGTGAGACAGTATTATTTTCACTCTCATTTCAAAAACTAGAAAACTGAGGCACAAAGAGTGTCCTGCTGCTCATAAATATCAGAGTCAGGGATTAAACTAGATCTACTAACCGAGTACAGCCTGTTCTCCCCTAGACCACGTCAGCCCTCAACTCTTCTTCCTAGACAGCCAAACAAGCTGTTTATTAAGCCTTAGTAACAAATGATGTCAACAGTCTGTGTTATGCCTTTAAATGCTGTAGTAGACATTGGTTCACTTTATAGCTTTCTTGGAACTTGGAAGATCTGAGGTTGGAGAAACAGGAGTCCTTTGAGGTTAGAATTAGTTTAAAGTTTCAATGACATTTCCTGGTTTGAAGTGGAAGGGTGATGGAGAGCTTTAAAGGATCAAAAAGGTCTTGGAAGATTTAACTGGACATCAAACCATCTCTTTCAAGCAATATTGTTTTTAAATATAAGCACAAATGATAAAGCAAAAATTCAGATTGTGTTTCTCCTAAAATACACACTGACTAAAGAATTGAGGGTGGTTCCTTGATACACACAGAAACACATGCACACATGCACATGCACAGAGATTTTTTTTTCCCCAACATTATGTTGAAGCATCTAATAAACCCAGCAAAGAATGACTACCCTGTTAGGCTATACTCAATGAGAAATTTCCCTTCCTGGAATTCTTGATATCTCAGTTTAAAGGGACAGTCCTAGTTACAAATCTATAGAAACAAATCTTCCACTGTATTTATTTTGCCAAAAACTCTTAGAAGCCAAATGGCCCATGCCTACCCTATTCCACAGCTGTCTGATCATATTAAACTCTCTCAAGTTTAACCAAGAGTTAAACAATTGAACAATTAACTGGAAACACTTTGATAATAAGGACTCCTTTATACTAATGAAGGTTAAAGAACATCTATCTATCATGGGAAAATCTTGGACATAAATCAGAAATGGTTCACCTGCGCACTCAGATAACCAAATGACATATGTGGTCACTTATATCATATGCACCCCTACCCTTTTTATTTCTCTTTGTTTTTCAAAGTTTCACAACTTTGGATAGTTGGTATATGTACTGCCTAGCAAATAGAAAATGTTTCCTAAAGTTCTGTCAAGGATAAGACTATTACTGATGTTGTGACATATGTTCATCATTGCCCAAACCTTCTATGCCTAAGACCTCAGGTGTCTCACAGCATAGCCCAATGTGCAAAGCTTCTCCAGAGAAACATATAACACAGGGGAAAATCACACAGGGGATAATAAACCTTCAGAATTCATGTCTCTTCCAAAAGTTTCATTTGGCTCATTATCTCTTCCTCCTTCCACAACAAACAGAATTGAAACAAGAATATGATGACGCCCTAGTCCAGGGATGGGGAACCTGAGGCCTTGAGGCCACAGGTGGCCTTCTAGGTCCTTGGGTGTGGCCTTTTGACTAAGTTTTATAGAACAAATCCTTTTATTAAAGGGATTTGTTCTGTGAAGTTTGGATTCAGTCAAAGGGCTACACCTGAGGACCTAGAGGGCCATATGTGGCCTTGAGGCTGCAGGTTCCCCACCCCTGCACTGGTTCCAAAGTTCTGGCTCTCTAAGATTTGATCTACTGTCTGCAAGCAGCCTCAGAGTTTAAGAGGTTTCGTTCTATCCTCAGGGTTATCATTCACAGCTATTGCTTGCCAGCCCCACAGTTCAGCTGCCCTGCATTCCTTAAAATGGTTTTATATTAGAAGTCTTACAAGTTTTATATTAGAAGTGGCTTTATATTAGAAGTTTATTATTGATAATAACAATGATAATAAATTATGCAATATAGTAAATCACAAATTAATATAATTAATCATATTTTTATTGTAATTGTCATCAACTAGCATAATGCTTGGCACACCGAATATGATTAAGTACTTTGAGTTGGTTCATTTCATTCTCCTTCCCTCCTTACATCCTTTTCTACACTCCTGCTCCCTTTTCTTCCCCTATGTTACCAATATGTAGAGTTAAGCAAACGGTAGCTAGGTGGCACAGTGTTTAGATCACCAGGCCTGGAGTCAGGAAGATTCATCTTCTTGAGTTGAAATCTATCCTCAGATACTTACTAGCTGTGTGACCCTGGCCAAGTCACTTAACCGTGTTTGCCTCAACTTCCTCATCTGTAGAATGAGCTGGAGAAGGAAATGGCAAACCACTTAAGTATCTCTACCAAGAAAACTCCAAAGGGGTCACAAAGTGTCAGATACAACTGAAATGATGAACAGCAGAGCTAAGCAAAATAAACCACGTTCAAAAATAAGAACACCTCATTTTGCATTCTGAGTTTTTTGCCTCTCTGTCAAGAGGTGGGTAATACATTTCATCATTATTCCTCTTCATGGTTGGACATTTCACTGAACAGAGTTCCTAAGTCTTTCAGAGTTATTTGAGTTTATGTTGTTGGCTTTGTTTAAACTGTTCTCCTGTTTATAAGCACTTCATTCTGTATCAATTCATATAAGTTTTCCTATGTTTCTATGAAAACATTGCCTTTATAGTTTCTTATAATACAATAATATTCTATCATATTCACACATCACAACTTGTTTAGCCATTCCCTAATTGATGAGTTTCCCCCTCAGTTTCAAATTTTTTGCCTCTGTAAAAAGAACTATAAATACTTTTGCGTATCCTTAGAATTTGTTTTGCTTAGGACTAATCTTTCCCTTAATTTCCTTTCCTCTAATTTCCCTTTTTCCCTCCTATTTCCCTATTGAATGAAACATATTTCTTTGGCCAACTGTATGTATGTATTCTTCCCTTCTTTGAACAGTCCAGATGAGAGTAAGGTGTAAACATTGGCCACTCCTTTCTACCCCTTCCTCCTTGTTTCTACAGACTTCTCCTTGGGAGTCTCAATTATGAGATTTTTTTTTCTAACTTCCCTTTCCCTTCTCTCTCCCTCACTATATTCTTCTTATTCTTCCTTTTGATTCTTCTTTTAAAATCATTAATACATAACAGAACCACTTCTAGGACTTCTATATAACTAGACTCTAACTTCCCTAATGATACCCTTAATGGTAAGGGATACATGTATTACCTCTTCATATTAGAAATGTAACAATTTTTTCTTGTTTAGTCCCTTCAGATTGTTCATTCATATATATTTTTTTGTATTTATCTTGCTTCTTATGTTTGTATATCAGACTTGTTATGTAGCTCTGGTCTGTTCATCAGGAATGATTGGAAATACTTTATTTTATTAAAGGTCCATATTTTCCCCCTGTATGATTACATTGTTTTTCTAGGTAAATTTTTCTTGGTTGTAAGTCTGTATCCTTTGATTTTTAGAATATTATATTTCAAGTTGTTGTCTGCCAACATATGTGTGATCCTTATTATGCTTCCTTGGTCCTTAGACACTTCCTTTCCAGATGCCTGTAGTACTTTTTTTTTTTATCTGAAGTTCTGAAGTTTGGCTATAAAATTTCAAGGAGTTTTCAATTGGGGTTTCTTTCAGAAGATGATCAATGAATTCTTTCCATTTCCACTTTGTCCTCTACTTCTAAGAGATCTGGACAGTTTTCTTTCTATGATTTCTTGAAATATAATGTTGAGGTCCCTTTTTTTTGGTCACGATTTTCAATTAGTACAATGATCCTTAATTTTTTTTTTCCTTGATCTGTTTTCTAAGTCAGTTATTTTTGCCCTGAGATAACCTACATTTCCTTCTTTATTTCAGGCTTTATTTTAATATTTCTTCTTGTATCATGAATCATTGACTTCTATTTGGTCCATTCAAATTTTTAAGAAATTTATTTCAGAGATAGAAAACACTATGAAATACAAAATGGATAATTTTGATTACATTAATTTGAAAAGATTTTGCACAAACAAAGCCAATGCAACCAAGATTAGAAGGGAAATAGAAAGCTGGGAAATAATTTTTACAGCCAGTATCTCTGATGAAGGCTTCATTTCTAAAATATATGAAGAACCTAGTCAAATGCATAAGAATACAAGTCATTCCCCAATTGATAAATGATCAAAGGACATGAACAGGCAGTTTTCAGATGAAGAAATTAAAGCTATCTATAGTAATATGAAAGAATACTCTAAATCATTATTGATTAGAGAATTGCAAATCAAAATACTCTGAGGTACCACATCACACCTATCAGATTGGCCAACATGACAAAACAGGAAAATGTCAAATGTTGGAGAAAATTGGAACACTAATGCATTGTTGGTGGAGTCTTGACCTGATCCAACCATTCTGGAGAGCAATTTGGAACTATGCCCAAAGGGCTATAAAACTGTGCATACCTTTTGACCCAGAAAAACCAGTTCTAGGTCTGTACCACAAAGAGATCATAAAAATGAAAAAAGGACCCACATGTATTAAAAAATTTGTAGTTGTTCTTTTTGTGGTGGCCAGGAATTAGAAATTGAGGGGCAGCTAGGTGGCATAGTGGATAGAGCTCTGACCTTGGAGTAGGGAGGAACTGAGTTAAAATCCAGCATCAGACACTTCTTGACACTCACTAGCTGCGTGACCCTGGGCAAGTCACTTAACCCCAATTGCCTCACCAAAAAGCAAAAAAAAAATTAGAAATTGAGATGTCCATCAATTGGGGAATGGCTGAACAAGTTGTGGTATACGAATGTAATGGGATACTATTGTGCTATAAGAAATGATGAGCAGACAGACTTCAGAAAAACCTGGAAAGACTTATATGAACTGATGCTGAGTGAAGTGAGCAGAATCAGAAGAACATTGTACACTATAATAGTTGCATTGAGTGATGACTAACTTTCATAGACTTAGCTCTTCTCAGCAATGCATAGCTCTAAGACAACTCCAAAAGACTCATGATGGAAAATGTTATCCACATCCAGAGAAAGAACTATGGACTTGAATGCAGATCAAAGCATACTATTTGAACTCTTTTTTCTTTTGTTGTTTTGTTTTGTTTCTTCTTTCTCATGGTTCGTCCCATTGGTTCTAATACTTCTTTACGTGACTAAAGTGAAAATGTTTAGTATGAATGTATATATAGAGCCTATATCAGATTGCATGCCATCTTGAAGAGGGTGGATGGAAGGGAAAGGGAGAAAATTGAAAACTCAAAAGCTTATGGAAGTGAATGGTGAAAACTAAAACTAAATAAATAAATTAAAAAAAAGAAATTTGTTTCTTGGACAAAATTTTGTATTTCTTGTGCTAAGCTCTTTTTTCATACTATCATTTCTTATTTCAATTTTTTTCCTAGAGCTCTCATTTCATTTATAAAAAAAATTTTAAAACTTAAAAAAAGAATTTTTTATTAATTTATTTTGATTTATCAATAATCACTTCCACGTGCTTTTGAGTTTAAAATTTTTCTCCCCCTTCCTCCCCACCACCTTCCACAAGACAGCGTATAATCTGATATAGGCTATACATTTACATTCATATTAAACATATTTTCACATTAGTGATGTTGTAAGTAGAAATTAAAACCAATAGGAGGAACCATCAGAAAGAGGAAACAAAACTCAACAGAAGAGAAAAAAAATAACAATTCAGCTTCCATAGTTCTTTCTTTGGATGGGGATGGCATTTTCCATCACAAGGCCTCTGGAAATGTCTTAGATCCTTGTATTGCCAGGAAGGGTTAAGTATATCAATATTATTCATCATGCAACGTGACTGTTATTGTGTACAACGTTCTCTTGGTTCTGCTCACTTCACTCAGCATCAGACCATATAAGTCTTTCCAGGTTTTTCTGAAGTCAGCCTGTTCATCATTTCTTAGAGCACAATAGTATTCCATCACATTCATATACCACAACTTGCTCAGCCATTCCCCAATTGATGGGTATCCTCTCAATTTCCAATTCTTTGCCACCACAAAAAGAGCTGCTATGAATATTTTTGTCCATGTAGGTCCTTTTCCCATTTGTATGATCTCTTTGGGATATAGCCCTAGAAGTACTATTACTGGGTCAAAGGATGTGCACATGTTTATAGCCCTTTGGGCATAGTTCCAAATTGCTCTCCAAAATGGTTGGATCATTTCACAACTCCCCCAACAATGCATTAGTGTTCCAATTTTCCCACATCTTCTCCAACAGTTATCATTTTCCTGTTTTGTCGTGCTGGCCATTCTGATAGGTGTGATATGGTACCTCAGAGTTGTTTTGATTTGCATTTCTCTTATCAATAGTGATTTAAAGCATTTTTTCATAATACTATAGATCGCTTTAATTTCAAAAAAAGAATTTCAAAAATCTCTTGTTTTGTCTTATCCAGGAATTCTGGTTGAATTTATGACTAAGCTATGTTTCATTTTGAGGCTCTGCTTGTAGATGTCTGGAATCATTGTTGTCTTTAGGCCTGTATCTTGTACATCCCTAACCCCTCTTTTATAATGGAATTCATTTTTTATTTGTTAATTCTTATAGCCTACTTCTTGACTTCAAACTTTATGGTCGGGCCAGGGATCCGTCTCTGTGCTTCTGGGCGGGGGCGGGGGTGGGAATGTCTGGGCTGATCTAGTTGCTGCTTTCTTGGGAGTATTGTTTTATTTCAGGATCTCAGTGGCAACTCAGGCAGGGAACCTGCAAGCTTCCAGTGCTCCCAAAGTGGTCTGATTTATGACATGTTTTATCAGCTCCTCTCCTTGTCTGAGCTCTGCAAGTTCCTGGCCAGAGTAGGAGTCTGAGTCACTGGCCTGTTGACTTTGGAGTTTCAGTAAACTGCCACTCTCAACCAGCTGGAGAGCTCTTTTGGTTCAGTTACAGAACCCTAGGCTTGCCTTTAGCCTAGAATTCTTTCCCTGGTTATTCCTTTGCAGGCTTCACGCTTGGCTGAAGCCTGGAGTTGAGACCCTGCTCTGCTCCTGAGGTCTGAGCCACATAGCTCCTTGTTTCTGAACTTGCTCCTGGCTCAGTACACAGGCCAGGGACTGTGACTGCTTCCCACCCTGAAACACCTCCTCCTTACTTCACTTGCCCCTCAGTTTACCCCCTCAGTCTGGCTTAAGTTTATGATATTGAACTAGGTTTGTTGTTGTTCAGTTGTTTCATTCATGACGTCATTTGGGGTTTTTCTGGCAAAGATTTTGGAGTGGGTTTGCCATTTCCCTTTCCAGCTCATTTTATAGGTGAGGAAACTGAAGCAAATAGGGTTAAGTGACTTGGCCAGTGACTTACAGTTAGTAAGTATTTGAGTCCAGATTTGAACTCAGGACGATGAATCTTTCTGACTCCAGGCCAGATACTCTAGCCACTGTACCACCTAGCTGCCCATATGGGTAGTCAGTGACAGAGTCACCAATCGGCACCTCTTCCCACATCTAGCACAAAGTAGAGGTATCATGGTTCCCTGGTACGGGTCTGGAACCTTGAGTTGTTAAGGTTCATAGCCTTGGTTCTCTTTCAGTCCCTGGGCCCTTTGCTGAATTCTTTCACACACACCTTTTGACAATATCCACAAAACACTGTTGAGCCTTAATGGCTAGTGGGTAAAGAATGTTCTCTCTCTCTTCATAAATTACATGACTCATAATTCTTTCTGAATAAAAGTCAAATTACCCAGTTCTGTGCCTTTCATCTATATGCTCAGCATTGTGTAGTGGTTGTAGTGGTATACAGAGCCTCAATGTCAGGAAGACCTTGGTTCACGTCTCACCTCTGACACATGGATTTGTGCTCCTGGGCAGGTCACTTAACTTCTCAGGGCTCTAAGCAATCCTTTAAGACTAAGTTACTGAGAAAGTGCCAGCTTGCTTTGGTAGAGGGAAGTCCCTCACTAGGGAACTAGCTATACTAGTGAAAACATGGGTTTAGTACTTAGTCTCATCACCAGGATAGTGTGATATGACAGTATGAAAAGCCCCACAAAATCTGTAGCAGAAACAAATGTCTTTTTAAATAAACTGGCATATCTATTTTTTAAACCCCCCAAAAATTATGTCAAAAAATGAATACCAGAATATTTTCCAACTGGTTTTGCCAAAGCTGTCACAATGAATATAGGTGTAGAAATCAATCATTTTGCAGCACTGTTCTGGTCTTCTACAAGGTTAATTAATATTGAAGCATTTGTTGTATTAGGAATGTTGGCAAGACTCCTTTACTGAAGTAGCTTTCTTTTTCCTTCAGAGAAAACCAACAGGATTCAAGTTTCTTGACCTCCAACAACATCAACTTGTCAACACAGAATCAGATTTAGCTTAGGAGAGGGGATGGCAAGCATCTACATTTTCTTATTAATTTCACCAGCAGGATCCTTTTGTATTGTTTCCCATTACCTCTTGGTCACTTTTGGAGAAAAAAAAAAGGAAATATATGACTTTTCATCTTCAACATACTTGTTTTTCCTTAAATATTTCTCTTTAGATGTATGCCCTGTGGAATTCTTCCCCATTTGTTAGTTATACATTTGCATGTGTGTTTCTAAGGGGTGGGAGAGAGAGGAAAGAAAAGCTAAAATATCAAATAAGTGACATCAGCATTGACTGAGAAATCTTTTCTACTGTATGTAATTCTTTCTTACACCATTATTTGTTCAACTTTCCTAGATCAGTGGGAAGAAGCAGAGAAGATCCACATGTGAATATCTGCTTTATGACTTTTGAAATAATGCATTGCAATGGTATTTTCAAATCAAGTTTACATGTATGTGTGTGCACACATGTGTGCATGCATGTTTGTGTGCACATGGGTGCGCATGCATGTGTGTTTGTGTGTTTGTGTGTGTGTGTGTGTGTGGTAGCACATTATTTTTTTCTGCTCAACTCCAAGGTCATAATCTTAAATCTCACCTGCCTTTGTCCCGTTAATCATCCCATCTTGAAAATGAGCCAGTCCAAGAGTTAGAGCAAGGATAAGGAACCTTTGGTACTCAAGGGGATACCCAAGATATTAGTGGCATCTTGCTGCTCACAGACTTCTCATTTTCATTTTGAATCTTTTTTCCTTTTTCCTTTCCAGTACTAGGACTCCAATGACAGTTGTACCCAGCATTCTGGACTTTTTCAATCTAATCCATCAGTAACTCATATAAGAAAACGCATGTTCAATTCCCTTTTAATTTCTGTGAGATCACTCAAGCCACATCTCGTAGGAATGGCCCTAAATGTAAAGTCCTATTGCCTAACTTCCCTGGTAGTTATACAATAATCACAGAGCCAAAATTTATGTATCTGATTTAACATTTACAAAACACTGGGTAGACATTCCCTCATAACAATCCTATGAGGCAGGTACTAAAGTCAGGTACTTATTATTAACCTCATTATACAGGTAGTCCTCAAATTCTTAGTTCAGTTCATAGCTTAAACTGCCCTAAGACTTTTGCTGTTTTTTGCACTAAGACTTTTGGGACATGCTGTACTGTTAAGGAAATGGAAACTCTGAGAGGATAAGTGACTTAGAGAGCTAGTAAGTGTCCAAGACAGGATTCAAACCAAAGTTTTCATTTGCTCTTAAGTTTAGAGATCTTTTCCCTAAAGCTTCCTGTCTGAATGTAGCTTCTGAGCCCTGGGTGAAGTTAACATTATCAAACAACCAACATCTATTAGGCACCTACTATGTGCCAGGCACTGTGCTAAGTTCTGGGGACACAAAAAGAGTCAATTTGTTATCTCTCTTAACCACACATATGCCTTAGTACCAGAGCAGCTCAAAACCATCACAACAAAATTGGGGTCCCTTCTGCAGCTCCTCTAAAGCTTTCCCTCCACTTCCCCCACCTCCACCTCTCTAATTAAAAGTTTGTTCTCTAATTATAGGCTGGGCCTTGGTGCTTGGTAACAGAAGTTACTAAACAGGATTGATGGGAACTTTCAGTTGGAATGACTGGATTCAGTCCACGAACATAAACCCATGCTTAGGAGTGTCCAGTCATTCTGATCACGCTGCTTGGTGACAGGTTGTACCACCAGAATTGGAGCTATGTGGTGGTCCTGGGACTCCATGTGGACAAAGTCATGGGTTTGAGCTCCCAGGCTGGTGGGGCTCATTGCCCTGAGAATTTCAGAAGTGTAAGTGCGACATGCCTCTATTTTATAACAATAATAGAAAAAAAATTGTAGGCCACAGTGCTCTAAATCAAGCGTGAATTGCTGCTTTGAAGTCAGTGCCAGGAAGCCAGATCCAAAGGCCATTTAAAACAATCCCTATCCCAAAGGGAGTGACACAGATACTTGAAAGATGAGCCTCTTCCCTTTGTCGAAGGCTATGCCAAGCGGTGCCAAGCACACTCAGAACTCATATCCTCCCAACAACAACAAAAGCCTTGGATGAGCTTAGAAATTTAAAGGGCAAGGATTGGTAGAAAGGACAGTGGGAGATCTCTTAGGAAACCACAGGTTTGAATGCTCCACATCTCTCCCACCCTCACAACCATCCCCCATCCCCACAGAAAGAAAGAAAGAAAGAAAGAAAGAAAGAAAGAAAGAAAGAAAGA
>NW_020954619.1:14097800-14104522 GCF_900497805.2 Vombatus ursinus
AGAAAGAAAGAAAGAAAGAAAGAAAGAAAGAAAGAAAGAAAGAAAGAAAGAAAGAAAGAAAGAAAGAAAGAAAGAAAGAAAGAAACCCTTCCCATCCAATAGGAAAGGTAGCTCCTATTGCATTTGCTGCTAAGGAGAAGTGAGCTGGCATTATTTAACCTGCCCAGCAACTCAAATTTGATACTCCACTAATTATATCCTTCAATCACTGCCTGAGCAACCAACCTACAATTACATTCGGCTCTTCTTTTACATGGACTAAAGGATCATCTCCAATCCTACCACCTTTGTTCCCATCCCCAGTGAAAATTTTCCCAAGTGAAGGGTTCTAAATCCTAGAGTCTGTGTGAGTGTCTGTCCTTGCTGCAATCAAGGGTAAGATTCATTTGCAGGCCTCTGGCCTCCTTTTGGTTACAATCAACACCTTTAGGGCTCCAGTTACCCACATTCAAGCAAGCTGTAGAGCACTAAGAGGTAAAAACAACTTCTAACCTCAAATCAGAGTTGAATCCTCCTCTCTGGTGGTACTCTTAATAGGTTCTCTGACTCTCTATAGTATAGGGCTTGCCCACCAGGACCTAAGGTAGCTATCTGTCCCTCCCCCATCCATATGCATTGGCTAACCCTCCTGGTTTGGACTTCTTACCTATTTAAACTTGCTTATTTGTCAAAGGCTCTCGTATTTAATGGGGTTCTTGGACGTTTTGTGGGAAGGCATAGAGATGAGTATGGGGTACAACTGGCAGGCTAGTTTCAGCAGAATAAAAAGTACGCAATGGGTAATGTTATGATTAAAACTGGAAAGGTAGATGGGAGCCAAATAGCAGAGGGTTTTCAAAGCCAAGATAGAGATTTTGTGGGTAGCTCCCAGAGGCAATCCCCCTCCCCCATTCCAACACAGTAGTTTCCTTAGACAGGGCTAACTAGTTATAAGGTACTTATGAGTCTTTACTTACTCAAAACCATAGTTTTGATGTGTTTACCTTTAGTAGTTAGCTGAAGGACATCTAGGTGGCTAGCCTGGAATCAGGAGTTGAAATCTGACCTCAGACACTTACTACCTATGCTATCCTGGGCAAGTCACTTAACCTTTATCTGCCTCAGTTCCCTCAACTATAAAATGAGAAAAATAATAGCACCTAATTCCCAGGCTTACTGTCAGGATCAAATTAGCACTTAGCACAGTTCCTGGCAAATATTAAGTACTATGTAAATGTTAGATAGTATTTATTATTTTTATTAAAACCCAAGAGTTTTATTGTTTCAGCTATTTTTGAAAGGCAAAAGCTCTGAAAACCCCAATTATTGGACAAGGAAGGATAATTCTGCATTGGTTTTGTTCCCCAAAAAGAAGACTGCCTGTTTCTCTGAACCTTGGCTAGAATGGGCAACTCCTTTCCAGAAGGACAGTCATCATGTTGGACCAAGCTCTTTGGAACATATTCAGAGAGGTTTCTAGTTAACTACTGCTTGTAGTCTTAAATTTGTCCTTTCATCTGTAATTCCTAATCAAGGAGGGCAGGGTTTCTCTCAGAAGTATCACTCTGACTCAAGGTTAGAAAGTTCTTGTGGTTCTCTGTGTTTAATGCCTATTTGCCAAGCTGTACCCAGGCAGAGAATTTTAGAGACTACCTTCCCAATAGCCTGCCAAGAGTTCTCAGGATCAAGGGCTCCCTATTTTTCAACTTCAAAAATTGCTTGGTCTTCCATGAAAATGAACGAGATGGAGCAAAGGCACAAGAATGAAATTAACATCCCAGGGGGGTAAGGTCATTTGACTTCACCCTAACCAAATTTTTGACCAGAAAAATCTTTGAAGGCTTTGAGCTGTTTATCCTAAAGGCAAAAGGGCATCATTTAAACTTTTTAAGTATGAAGTGAGATTGTCAGATTTATGTTTTAGGAATATTAATTCATCTACTTCATTGAGGATGGGTTATAGAGGAAAGAAACTATAGTCAGAAAAATCAACTACCTAGAGATAATGAGGGTCTAACCTAGGGTAGAGAATATGTTGTTATAAAATATGTTACAGATTGGACATAGGATTTATAAGAATTATACTGATTGGATATGGAATTTAAAAGAAAGGGAAGAGTCAAGGTTCACTTAAAAGTTGTAAACCTGGGTAGCTAGGATGTTATCGCTAGAAATTAGGAAGTTTGGAGAAGTATGGTTTTGTGTTGAAATATCATGAGTTCCATTTTAAAATGTTGAGTTGAAGATGACTATGGGGCATCCCATTGGAAATGCCTGACAAGTAGGTTGTACTGGAGTTCAAGAGAGAAAATAGAGTTGGTTATATAGATTTGGAAGATAGTTACATAGAGTTTCTAATTGAATCCAAAGGAATATATTAAATCACCAAGGTACAGAGTGAGAAGAGGTCTAAGAACTGAGCTTTTAGGGACTGTCATACTTAGTGAGAGGCAAGAGGAGAAAAACATAGCAAAGGAGTCTCTAAAGGAGCATTAGTAGGAAGAGAACCAAAGTAGAGAGCAGTGCATTGAAGAAAGGGTGTAAGAAACTAAGAGGGGGATAGTTTTAATAAGGTCAAAAGTTGGAGAGATGGCAAGAAGAATGAAGACTGGAAAAAGGTCATGAAATGGAGGCATATTGGATATTACCAAACCCTGGTTTTGGATAAGCATCCATCCATCCATCCACCCATCCATCCATTCATTCACTCATTCGTTCATACAACAAAAATTCATCAGTGGCCAGTTACATGCCTACATTGTGCTAGGTTCCAGGTATGTCTTAAGAGCAGGGAAAACAAATGTCAGCATACATTCTTCCTTACAAAATTTTGACTTAGGAAACATGGTGAAATTAATGAACTTTTGTCTTTAATCCCTAGTCTCTCCTTTCTTCTCCCTTTTCTTTTACTCTATAAGGCCCTTTTAGGCACTTCATGATCTGATGCTCTCTCCCATGAGGGATCTAGGTGGTGTGAGGGATAGGGTGCAGGACCTGGAGTCAGAAAGATCTGAATTCAAATCTAGTTTCAGACATGTACTAGTTGTATAACCCTGGGAAATCATTTAACCTCTCTTTGCCTCAGTTTCCTCAAATGTAAAATGTGGATAATAACAGTACCTATTTTCAGGATTGTTATGAGAATCAAATGACAAAATATATGTAAAGCTTTTAGCACAGTGCCAGTAACACTGAATGCACTTAATACCTTTTTTCCCTTCTCTTTCTTTCCCCTATCAAAATCTAACCTTAGGGAAGAATCTATGACCGGTCATTTTTACATTACTATGGATGGAATCCATGTGTTACCTCTCCCAGGTAAATTTGCAGAATCACAGTATCTCAAGATTGAGGGGAATTCATGGGCTATCTAATTCAACCTATAACTGGATAGGGATCCTCTCTATGATATTCCTGAAGAAGTGGTCATACAGACTCCACTTGAAAACTTCCAAGTGGGAACCTATAATTTCCTAAGGCAGTCCATTATAATTTTGGACAGTTCTAATGGTATCATATGGAGACAAAACCCAAGCCTTTAGAGCTTTTATGTACTTGTTCTTATTAATCTAATAACAGTAAACATTTATAAATTATTTTAAGATTTACAGAAACTTTACATATCTTTTTTTAAAAAAATACTCCTCACAGCTCCCTTTCAGGTAAGTATAAAAGTTACCACAATTCCCTCTTTAACAGATGAGGAAACTGAGGTACAGAGAAGTCAGATGGCCTTCCCATGGTTACACAGCTAGGAAGTAACATGGGATTCTTACTTAGATCTCCCCTGACTTTATGCTTTAACATATTGGTATAAGATTTATGATTTTAATATTGTTTTTAAATTTTTATGGTTCAGTATTATGCCTGAAAAAATTTTACCCAACAGTTTTATCTGATGATGCTTTGATTATAGTATGCTTTATTTGTTAAATTCTCATCTATATTTTGGGATCTAAATTTGTAGTATAAAGATTTGACCTCTATGAATTTATGAAGGAAAGCAGCCTTCTTGTATGTAATTATGGCTACTTAATCATATAGGTGATCAGAAATGTACTACATTTTTACAACATACAATGATATGATGTTATACATATCTACCATTTTTATTGATATATTACATACTTACAATTTCCTTCCAAAATAAGCATTGATTAATAATATAACCTTTCTGTTATTTCTAGTAGCAATGACTGGTTCTGTACAACTCTTCCACACCATTCTGTTTCTATAAACAAGTCCAAGTGAATCCAACATTTGTTCAGCACTTCTTTATGGACATATTGTTGATTAAGTTGTTGAGGATGTCACTCTTAGAGGTCCTTTTGATTCTCTGATTGGAGCCCAGTACTAAAGTCAGTTAGCCTATGTCTATATCTGCATCCTTGGCTCATCTCAGGTTGGAAAATTATTCTCAAGCTATGCTTGGCAACTTGACTAATGCTCTAGTGACAACTATGTACCAAGGCAGGGTGGAGAAATGGAAAAAAAAATGCTAGGCTGAGATTCATGTGAGACTTGGCTTTGGGTACTTTCTAGATATATGACCATGGACACATCGCTTAATCTCTCCCTTCCTACTCTATAAAATGAAGATGATAATACCTGTAGCACCTACCTTCCAGGGTTATCATGAGGATCAGAGAAGTACAAAGTGTCAGACTTAGAAAGACTCTTAGTGACCATCTAATTCAACCCATATAAGAAAGAATAATCCGTGCAAAATTCCTGAAAAGTAAGCATCTGCCATTTCTTTGATGGATCAAATGAGAAGACAGAGAGACAGACAGACAGACAGAGAGATAGATAGATAGATAGAGATATACACACATATATATATACATACATTATATATTATATGTTATAGCCCCATTTTATATCTATCAATCCATCTAGCTATAACTTTACAAACCTTAAAAATACTAAAAAAGGTCAACTATTATTAATATTATCCTAGAGTTAAGAAGTCCTGAAATACAGACAAGGTCAATACTATATATGCTCCTGTCTCATCTCCTTCACCTAATAAATTATAACTTGATTTG
This sequence comes from Vombatus ursinus, assembly GCF_900497805.2. Classification (NCBI taxonomy): domain Eukaryota; kingdom Metazoa; phylum Chordata; class Mammalia; order Diprotodontia; family Vombatidae; genus Vombatus; species Vombatus ursinus. The sequence goes on from NW_020954619.1 coordinate 14,102,828, forward strand.
ACTTTTTAATAATAAGTTTGCAGTAGCTAGGTGGCATACTGGATAGAGCACCAGGCCTAGACTTATGAAGAACTGAGTTCAAATCTGGCCTCAGACACTTACTAGCTGTGTGACCCTTGGCAAATCACTTAACCCTGTATGCTTAAGTTTCCTCATTTGAAAAATGAGCTGGAGAAGAAAATGGCAACCCACTCTAGTATCTTTGCCAAGAAAATTCCAAATGGGATCACGAGGAGTTGGACACAATTCAAATGACTAAACAACAACACCAACAATGTTCTTTAATTCAAATTCTGATACCTGAGGATTAGTGGCCATATCAAATACATCCTCCTTCAGACATTCTCCAGTTTGGCAGTGCCCTAATTCAAATACTGCACTCCAAAATAATAGCAATGATAGCTTGCATTTACACAATTCTAGGATAGGCAGACACTGTGCTAAGCACTTTACAAATACTATCTCATTTGATCCTGACAACAATCCTGAGAGGTAGGTGCTATTATTATCTCCATTTTATAGGTGATGGTACAATGATCTGAAGCAGACAGAGGGTCAGTCACACAGCTAGTAAGGGTCTAAGGTTAGACCTGAACTCAGGTCCTTCTGATTCTAGGTCTAACACTCTATCCACTGCACTACCTCTGAAGAACACAAGACTTCTTAAACCTTGTGTCTCATTGTAACACTGACCCTTGAATTGCTCCCCACACAAAACATTATTTCTCCTGCCCGCCCCAATCTTTGGGATCTACTCCACCCTTACTTCTCTTCTTAGAAACCTTAACTTTTTTCAAAGCACCACTCAGGTGCCATTTGTAACTTGAAGCCTTTCCTGGCTCTGCTGGTTGTTAAGTGGTATCTCCCTTTTAAAATTAGTTTGTACAGGCTTTCCATTTAATTGTGCAGCTTCCCCCTTGTTGTCCTTCGTCTTCGAAGAGGACCAAAATGACATCACCATGCTAGAGTCAAGTTCAGTGTGTCCAACTGTGGCTGATCAGACCAATAAGAGCTCAGAATGTTCTACCACAGGTCGGACACAAATGGTCCATGTGAACCTTGGGGATAGATTCTCTAAGTCTGCAGATCTTGAGTTTCTCGAGCTATTTTAATTCTGCTTTGCTTATAGAGCACAACGCCTTTTCTGATGTGGGCACACCATTCTGAGTGGTCCTGTGCCAGTATCTCCCATGTCATACAATCAACTCCAAAGTTCCTAAGAGAGACCTTGAGAGTGTCCTTGTATCACTTGACCACCATGTGAACTCTTGCCCTGTGTGAGTTCTCCATAAAACAGTCTTTTTGGCAAGCATATGCTTTGCATTCAAACAACGTGGCCAGCCCATTGCAGTTGCACTCTCTGAGGCAGAATTTTAATGCTTGGCAGTTTAGTTTGAGAAAGGACCTCAGTGTCTGGTATTTCATCCTGCCAGGTGATCTTCAGAGCTTCCCCTTACTTAAATGTTAGCTACCTGAAGACAAGGATGGTTTCATTTTGGTCTCTGTATCTTCAGATCCTAGCATAATACCTTGCTCAGAATGGGCACTTGACAAATATGTTTGTTGAATTAATCTAAAATGAAAATGTTTGTCCCCTAATAGAAAATGCTTCTGTCATCCACAGAGGTATTTAGGGTGTGTGTGTGTATGTGTGTGTGTGTGTGTGTGTGTGTGTGTGTGTGTGTGTGTGTGTGT
>NW_020954619.1:14104532-14281723 GCF_900497805.2 Vombatus ursinus
GTGTGTGTGTGTGTGTGTGTGTGTGTGTGTGTGTGTGTGTGTGTGTGCAGAATAGGCTTTCCATTGTCTTTTGAAAATCATACCATGTAGATGGCTACCTCATGAACAGTAAGACCAGCCCTACCCCTGCCCCCCGCCAAATGTTCATTTACTTAGGATGAGAATATCCTCGTTAAGATGACAACCTGTCCCAGTCACCAGTGCTTGGTGATCACATTTGTGATGGGGGCATCACGTTGCTCTTTACCAGTAATTCTCAAAGTATGGGCTGGGACTTCTAAGGGGTCTTCAAGAGCCTTTTAGTGGAGTGTATGAAATCAAAACTGTTTTATAGTAATACTAAGACATTTTGATTTCTAATACAGAAAATATTGGTAGATATAATCCATATAAACAAAAGTTCTTCAAGGATCCTGCATAATTTGCACAGTGTAAGTCTTAAGACCATAAAGTTTGAGAATTGCTACCCTAGACAATGGAAAACTACCTAGTTTTCAGATAACCTTCTAAATCCTAGCTTCTTTTTGTGAGGGAACCATAGAAATGGAGCCAAACACCATGGAAACCAAGTAGCACAGATCATAAGAAAAACAAAACTCTCTGGCATGCCTGAGGCTTTTGGCTTTTTTCTAGTCATCTAGTATTAACCCAGGACCTCCCAGAGCCCATGTCAGAGTCTCACCTGCATGGGGCCCTGTAAGGTCCCATCTCCCAGGGTTTAAGGAATGGGTTTGACTGCTTGACTCCATCCTATCTCTTCTGGTTTGCCATGTGTAATCATCTCCTTCAGCCCACACTGTTCTCCCAGAAGAGCTAAAAAAACTCGGGTCCTCAAAGGCAGCAATAGCAGCAGCTAATACCAGGAGCAGTAGATAGAATGGAAGCTCCTATACCAAGCAGCCAAGCACCTGGCACATAGTAGAACCTTGATAAATGCTCATGGACTGATTGATCATGATCACAGTGGCCACAGCTGATGTTTACATAGTGCTTTACATTACATTATCTGATTTTAGGCATCTCCCAATGGTAGTTCTCTATTGCTCTGGACACTGGGAGGCCATGCTGTAGCCTTCTACTAGGGGTCTCTCATTCCCACGCTGGCTGCCATCCTACCACCCCTACTCTTCCCCCGGTTAAACCCTGAGTTCCAGGTTCCCCTCAAATTACGGTAGGGACATTTTTATTTTCTATCTCCCCAAGCTCTACCCATAACAAGCTGACACTTTAATTTTTCATAAGGGAGAGTTAAGCACACAGCAAGTTTTGTTATTTGCATTATGTAACTAAGTTAGGTCTATACATGACTATTGGATTAACTACTATGAATAACTAACTAAATGACTTCAATCAACAAAAGCCAACATCCAGTTTAAGTGACATTTTTTAACTGAGCTAACTGAATCAGCTCATTGTCTTGCCATCACATAGGTAAACACAGTTATAAAAAAGTGAGGGCAAAAAATGGAAATGTAGATATCGATGTAGATCTATCTATCTATCTATAGCTATCTATCTAGATGTATGTGTATATTATATATATATATATATATATACACACATAGGTGTGTGTGTGTGTGTATTTGTTTCCTCTAGTCAATCCATAAGGATCCTAGGAAAATAATTTTGGATTTAATGAAACTTAGTCCAATTCCATAAATTATAGAACCACTTTCTTCCCTGGTTAAATGTGTGTATGTGTGTATGTGTGTATGTGTGTATGTGTGTATGTGTGTATGTGTGTGTGAGACAGATTGAGAGACAGAGAGAGAGGGAGAGAGACAGAGAGAGAGGGAGAGAGAGAGAGAGGGAGAGAGAGAGAGAGAAGTCCAAAAGTCTCCTTACCAGGGGTTTGCTAGAGCTCTTATGGGATATGGAGAGTTGATTGTTAAATTTTCAGTGTGAACACTTATACTTTATTAATTGCCAAATACTACAAATTGGGGCTTGATTTACTGTTTTGTTGATTGTCTAGATTATGAAAGTGATGGGAAAATGTTAATAATGTAGATTAAATTTTAAAATGTGATTTGGAGAACTGGTGGTTAAATATTCATTAGCACACCCCTGACTAAGATTGTATTAACATGTAAATACCTATTTAGGCAAGACATCAATTAGTCCATATGGTTGTTGGAGTCATTCTCTTACACTCTGGCCAAGTTCTACCTTTGGAAACTTTTTTCCTTAAACTTTTGTTTAAAAATGTTATTTTCTGACTTAGCACCAGAGTTTTAGACACAAGCTCCTAATTGACTGCTCATGAATCATTACTGGGCATGTTTCCCTCTTGCATTACCATCTTCTAGCATAGGCAAAGATATGGAGAAAGAGCAAAATAGATTTGAGGTCAAGCAATACAGTTTGGTTTGAAAACCATTGCCTTAGGTAGACCCAGGCCTAGGCTAAGCAAAAAGTATTTGAGGGATCAGAGACATCCTTGTCCTTCCTACTTATCTGTCAAATTCATATTTATTATCTTGTGTTCATAGACCATCAAAAATAATCCTCTATAAAGTGAATAATGCATCTAATCCTTTTCCATGCACTCAGATTGGGAGTCAATGTTTGTGGATGGAAATGATGATATATTAGAGATTAGTTCAGAGGTTTTCAACCTTTCCTGTCCTATGGACCTCTTTGGTAATCTATCCTAGAAACTCCTTGGTGGGGGGAGGGAGAGAAAGCTTTTAAATACACAAAATACGTAGTATTACAAAGGAAACCAATTATATTCAAATATAAATATCAAAATATTAAAAGTTCCAAGCTCATAGACATCTTGAAATCTCTCCCTGGTTCCCCTGATGGGATGTCTGTGAACCTTGGGTTAAGAAGCCCTGATGCTGTCCAAATCTCTGTGGCATTGTTAATTAGAGCTTGGATATAGCCCTGAGAAGGTCTGACCAAATAAGCAGAATAGACTGACTGTCCTAATTATGCACTTCCCTGTAGATAACAAGAATATTGATTCTCTATCCTATTAACAATGCATACAGCACCATTAATGACTCCTAGGCAAGTGACATTCAGGTTGGCCTTATCTTCTCCTCAGTCTATGAAGGCTTGTATCACTGAAGAATAGTTTATAGTTTTGCCTTACTTCTGGAAGATGTCCAATGGGGTATTTCTGAAGCCTTGAAATTCTAACAATTAAATGGATGTATTCTCCATGTGGGTGTATTTTGGAAGCCAAGAGTTAAGGAAGCAATTGAGCTGATACCTTCAGACTGTTTTCCTCCCAACCAGAGAGATAAACAATGCTTCAGGTTCTTGCTCACCTGAGGGAAGTTTAAAAAAAAAGGAAAGAAAAAAATAGCAGTCTTCAGAGAGGCACATGCATGGGCTTGAAATGGAAATTAGTGGTATCTCTCCATGGGCAGGCTTTGGCCCCTGAGAACTGATCTCTCTAGATGTCTCAGAATGGCATATCCTGAGGGGAACGAGCTACACAGGGAAGCTTTCTGATTCTGGTTGGTAACCAGAGGAGTGTCTGCCAAAACATAAACCTCAGAAGCTCTGCTTGAACATGAGTTTGACTGAGTGAAAATACTTTGGACGGTGTTTCTGTTACCTGAGCTGACAAACGATCTGGCTGGCTCTTTATCCCAGCAGAATGCTCCAGGGTATTCCTATTGCTGAAATGTACTGGGGCAGCTGTGAACTGTTCAATGGCATGAAGCCCTATCGTTTCTGAAAGGAAGACTGTGAGCATGAGAACCTGGAATTCCAGTGCCCCCTTTATTTGAGGATAAAGTCAAAGCCTTCAGTGGCCACACTCACACTCCATTCAGAAACAACCCAGCCAGGGGTGACCATATTTTTCTTTTCAGAAGAATGCTGTGGACTTATTAATATGCTTAGGGCCACTAAAATGAAATGAGAATCTTGTTTTGAAGGTCATGTCAGGGGTGACCATCTGGCAGATACATTCTTCACTCAACACATCATCCTCGGTTAGTGATGGCATGGTTGGTTGGCATGAAGGGAAGAGGGAAAGCATGGACATAGCCAGAACTTCTGTGCTTTTATCCAGGAGAAGCAAAAAGGCATGGGGATCAAGGTTAAAGCAAGATGGCCAATGACCCTAATAAAAGGCAGAATATTTTTAAAGCAGAAATCTGACTGTTACTTCTCTGCTCAAAAGTTCCCAGTGGCTTCCTATTACCTATAAAAATAATATAAAATCTTGAGTCCAGTATTTAATCAATCAATCAACAAGGATTTATTAAGCACTTATTTGCTATGCACTGTGTTAAGTTTTGAGGATAGAAAGGCAAAAACATTCCTTGCCCTCCAGTAGCTTACATTTCTAATCCGGCTTCCATCTACCTTCCTGGATATTTCATATCACTCTCCTTTACACACTCCAAAATGCCATCTTCTCTGCTTCCCAAATATAACCTACCATCTCCCATCTTTGATGTAATATATATCATAACTCCCTTATGTACATGTTGTTCATAATGACATCAGCAGATAAGGATCATACCTTTTTCTGTCTAATAAATTTACATGATTTTAGTAAGAGAGATGGATTTTGTCTAATAATATATAATTTGATCCTCAGTATAATGAATCCCTCCACCAATGTCCTACTCCAGTGCCTCATCATGATAGGAAAGTAACACTAAGTTCATACGGACAACGCCACTGGAGCACAAGTTCAGACACATCCTTCCAGCTTTGGAGGATGGGCCCAGTAATAGACTGCATGTCTGTCATTCAAGTCTGGAGAGGCTCATCACCACGTTGGCTCCAGGGTGATAAAACTTTTCGAGCGCTGCATGTCCCAATAATAGTTTATTAAGACTAAGGGGATGGTGCATCTAGGTGGTGCAGTGGATAGAGCACTGGCCCTAGAGTCAGGAGGACCTGAGTTCAAATCCAGCCTCAGACACGTACCACTTATTAGTTGTGTTAACTCTCAGAAAGTCACTTAACCCCAATTGCCTCATCAAAAAAAAAAAAAAAAAGACTAAGAGGGAATATGTTCTAAGCATGGAGGGAGTACTCAGACTAACCAGATAATTCTTCGAAGTATTAAAATAAGTATAGCTGAATCTTTGAAATGGGGGCATTATTGTATAGTAAAATAGTGAATGTTTAAATAGGAAAAAATATCTCTTATTTTCCTTTAAGCACCTAATAACTGCTCAGAATATCCTTGGTGTCAGTTTCCAAAAGAGTATATAGTCATCTATAATTGTGGGAGTCTTCCTCCATTAAACACGGACCGGGTTCACTTCCTCCGTGAAGCCTTCCTAATTCCCCTCCCCAAACTGGGCAGGATTTCTTTCCAATCTCTGGAAACATTTTGTACCTCTCTTTTTGTCTTGATTGTGGTCAAGTCAATTAGACTTAACAGATACTTGACAAAAGGTTACTGCACTATTATGTATAAGATACTGCATGAGATACTATGGGGAAAAAAAAGACACAAACATAACAGTACGTCCTGTCAAGGAGCTCATGGTCTTTTGAAGCAATATAACTTGTACTCAGATAAGCAATGCAAATTGCTGTATGACAAATGGAGGTCTCACTGAACGCCTTACTGCAATGGGGAGCACCCAAAGTGCAGTGCAGGGACTCTAAGGGGTACAAGTGAAGAGGGGTAGCATCCCAGGACACCAAAGCAAAGAGAGGTGAGATGGTGTGTTACATTTGGCAAACAGAAGCAGAGCAGTTTGGAGCGTGTAAAGGGAAGGAATGTGAAATACTTGGAAAGGTAGGTGGGAGACAGATTAGAAAGTAAGCTTCTTGAGGGTAGGGTCTGTTTTGTCCTTTCTTTTTATCACTAGTGTATAGCTCAAATCCTGGCACACAGCAAGAGCACTTAATAAATGCTTGTGGATTGATTAAATATTAGGCTAAGGAGTTTGTATAATTTTATAGATAACTGAGAGCCAATGAAGAATTTTGAACAGAGAGTCTTGGTAACCATCTACTTTTTATTAGGATCATCGGTAAACTTTCCTTATCCCCAGGCTTATTAAATTATATGATATTTGAGGGAAGTACTGAGTCTTCTTTTTTGTATCTCCAAAATGAATTTCGCCTATTATTATTATAATAGAAAATTGATATATTAATTGAACAAATGACTTTTTGAATGAGGTTTTCAATAGAATACAAATTCTACTTAAAGGTTAACATGACTTTAAATTAGAAAAAAGGGGGAGGAGGCTTTCTTGTTGCTTTCTTTGTGATGAACTTTTTCTGTAGTCAAGTAGAAAGAGGACTGAAAAAGAGGATAAAGGATCGTAGTCCAAATACTGGCTCTGATGTTTATTAGTTGGATGATTCATAGTTTCAATTTTGTCATAGTTTTCAAAAGGGGCTTGGATTAAATGCTTGACAACATCTTTTCTAGTTCTGAATGCCTATATAGTTGGAAAATTCTTTGATTTGATAGAATTCAGACATTTCTATATTGTAAGCTCCATGAGAACTATATATACAGTACCACTAGTATCTTCTAGCATGAGGCCTTGCATACAGTAATTACTTTAAAAATGTTTATAGATAATGCTGACTTCTAACCACTGATGAGGATATACATGCAATTTGTATCTTTTCAGCCATTTGGGAATTAATTGAAATTACTTCTCAAGTGGCTACTTGGAATCAGGGGTGTATTTGATTAAATGGTGACTGATGGGGTGTTTTGAGGAAGTAATTTATAGAGAATAATTCAAAGGAGAACTAAATCAGCTAGGTCCATGTGAAAACAAATCTGAATAAATGGAGTCTGGTTTGTTCACTAGCAAGGTACTTGAAGAAGCAAAGAGTATTGAGATGCCAGGTTTACAATGGCCACTTCAAATGTTGGTGTTGACAGAATGAGTCTCTCTCAATAACAGATTTACTTGAGTCCTGTAATTTATTTTTAGGCTTTTGTGTCACTAATTTGATTCCAATTTTTGTAGCCTTAATGGGATTATTGCACTCCCCTCTCCCGCAAAAAAAGCTCAATAATTTCATCTATAATGTAAAGCAAAAATTTAAGTGCTCATTCTCTATTATGAATAATGACCAAATAACATCACTACAACTCATCTGTTAGAGATTAAATTAAATATTGTAGCCTAATCCATTTACGGGCTGAGAGAGTCAAGAAGGAGCATGTTTTAGCTGACTTTCAAGACACCTGAAATGATATTTTCTTATGATTGACCTAATCTGTGACTCTTTAAAAGAAGTAACATCTAAAAGGAAAAAAGAAAGAATAAGCCTTCAGCAGTGTCCAGGGCCTAAATTTCCAAAAGATAAGATCTTTTCAATACCTTGAGAGCTTTGTTTTAAGAAAGATGAAACTTACATGATATAATGCCTTAAGATACTTATGAGGAATTTTCTCCTTTACTCAAAATTTTTCCAAGAATTGGGAAAGGAGGTTTTATGGTAAAATTCAGAGAGTAACAGAAATTAAAGGTAAGAGATAAGGAGGGAGTATAGGTTAGGGAAGAAGCCTGAATTCCTCTCTCACTCTGTTCTACCACTTACTATCTATGGGAACTTGACCAAGTTTATTTACCCTTGGCTTTAGTTTCCTCATTTGTGCAATGGAGGTGAGGAAGATAATTCAATTCAATTCCACAAGCATTTATTATGCGCTTAACTATGTGGAAGTCATTGTACTAGGCACTAAGAATAAAAAGTAAAAAATGACAATGTCAATTACACCATGCCTGGAATTTTCTCCTTACTCATTTCCATATCCTGGCTTCCTTCAGGACCTAGATACAATCTGACATTGTATGAGAAACCTTTTTCTGGTTCTTCTTAATGCTTATGCTTTCCCTCTGTTGATTCTTTTCAATTTATCCTGTATACATCTTGTTTGAACGTGGCTCTTTGCATGTTGTTCCCCTCTTCTACCACCCATTAGACTGTGAGTTCTTTGAGAATAGGGACTCTTTCTTTGAATCCCTAGTGCTTAATCCAATGCCTGGCACATAGTAGGTGCTTAATAAATGCTTCTTGACTGACCAAGCCCCCATTTTCCAGTAATTTGCAGTCAGATTAGATAACTTCAGATGTCCCTTCCTGCTCTGGCATTATATAATTTTAAGCAGAGGAGATGGAAGACGCTTTCTCAAGATTTTAGGGCACAGGGAATAGAGGAAGTCACTAAATTCAAATACAGATTAAGTGAAATTGAGCCTCTGTGAAACCTCTCATGCTTTAGTTAGAGTCCATAGAAGAAGAGGTTTTGTGAGTACTGCCTTAGGAATAGAAACCAGGATTGTCACATTTGGCTTCTGGATCAGGATAAGAGGTCTGTTACCATGGCTGGAGCCACATCTGGGCTGGGTAGATTAGACTTTTTGTGATAATTGAGGAGGCTGACTGCCAGTTAAATGTCACAAGGAAACAAGATTAGTAGGAATCTCCTGCTGAAGAAAGGGTCATGGGCACCAGAGATTTTTTTTTTAATTCAGTGACAAAAGAATCTCTAAAGTGGGTGAGAACATGTGGGAACAACATGCCTGTTAAAAGGCAAGCTGCTGAAAGGCTGAGATGGTGCCACTAAAACTCCAAGCTAATTACTCAGATTTCTGGTTACCCAGCTTACTATAGTGTAGACAAAGAATCCCAAGGCCATGAAATAAAAGACCCAAGTGACTCCATCAGAAAGTAAGACTCAAGAGAAAAGGATGTTTGAGTGGTCCCTGAAAACACTTAGCAATGAAGAGAAACAACAGCGTTGTGGAAAGAGAAGCAATGAGACAATTGGATAAGCTCAAATTGAGTTTTTCCTCTGTACCCAGGTCTTATTCAAAACAATGAGTTCTCTTAATTGGTAAACTTGATTATTTGGATTTGTTGAATGTCAAGGGTAATTTTCCACCATTGGAAACTGAACTGGACTTAGGAGGACTGATTACAACACCAAAATAAAGCATTATATAGTGGTTAAAGACTGTTCCCTAAGAAATATCTTAATTACAATATACAAACCAAAAGCAACTATCACAGGAGCCTGGCCAAGTCTTGATGCTTCTGAGTCTCAGTTTTTTTTGTTCATCTACAAAAGGGAAATGATAATACTTGTGTTATCTACCTAACAGTTCATTTGTGAGAAATTTGCAAAATACTATCTAGAAGTGAATATCCAACACAAAAGCTGGGACAGCCACATTTGGCTTATGTAGAAAAAGATCTGCTATATGTGGAATATATTGGTAATTGTGAAGGGTTTCCAATTAACTCTCTTCCAGTAGGTAAGTTCATCCCCAGCACCTTTACATAAGGACATGTCCACACCAGTTATATTCACTCCTCTTTTGACTCTCACTTCTGATTATATGGACTTCTTAACCTTACCGCCTGACCTCCCCCCATGATTCTACCCTTCTCCCTCTCACCTCTACTTTTTAGCTCCTCATGATGTATTGGCTTCCTCCATGAGATTGTAAAATCCTTGAGGGCAAGCACTGTCTTTCTTTTTGTTTGTATGTGTATTCCCAGTGATTAACACAATGATACATAATAAGAACTTAATAAATGCTTTATCAATCTATCTTATCTCTCTCTCTCTCTCTCAATGGAATGACCTAGCAGTTGAGAAAATAAGTTCAAAACTTTGGTAATAATTCTTTGTGAATTTTAAATCAGCTTTTGTAACTCATAACCAGCAGAATTGTATTTAAGTATTGTATAGAGATTGTACTATCCACCTAACCTGATTACCTGATTTTTTAGTATTCTTGAGCAATTAATGTTACTTCAGGTGCTACTTTGGAGTCAGGAATACCGGTTAAACTTCTGTCTCTCCCAATGACTGATGACTTTTTAAAAGCAATTTTTGATATCTTTTCTTTTTATATCATAGTCTTTTCTGGACACATTCCCACCCCACCCTGAAACTGAAATGTCCTTACAACAAAGATAAAAAGCTAAGCAAAAAAAAATGAATAAAGTGCCTAGTTCTGACAATGAAAAAAAATTAACATAGTAACTAGTTCAGCATTGTACCACTGTAATCCCCTGCCTTTCTTCCAAGAAGAGAGAAGGAGGTTCACTGACTGCACCTTAGGAATAAAATTGGCTATCATAATTACCCAGAGGTCACCTTTTTAATGTTTTTTTTTCATTTATAATACTGTAGATAATGTGTATATTTTTTTTGGTTCTGTTAATTTCATTCTATATCAGATTATACAAATCTTTCCACTTTTTTTCTGAATTCTTCATATGAATAAATGACTGAAAAAATTTAATAAGTGCTTATGATATGCCTATGGCTATAAAATGCACTAGAGATTCAAACCAAAAAAAAGCCAAGAGGAGGGAGGAGAATCATTTAAGTGGATGTATAGATAGAACATAATTTGAGAAACAAGAGAAAACAGTAATTGAAGGTGGTGCAACCTCCAGTCTGTACCCTCCCCTGTCCCTATCTTCTTTCATCCCTAGTTTTCAGATGAGGAAACTGAGAAGCAAACAGACCATATACAGGGTCCTTAACCTTTTTGGAGTCATGGCTTCCTTTGGCAGTCTGTTGAAATCTATATTTGCACTTGTGCTTCTAAGTGATTAACATGCAGTACCTGATACCTAGTAAGCACTTAATAAATGCCTTATCTATCTATCTATGTCAATGGAATGAGCTCGCAGTTAAGAAAATTAGTTCAGGACTTTGGAAATTAATAATAATTCATTGTACTTCTTTATTGTTCTCAAAACAATAATCAAAAGAAATGTCCATTTAAGACAGAGGCTAATGAAAATAAAGATGTAATTTGTTTCATATCCAAGTTCACAGACCCCCTGTGAGTCCATGGATCCCAGGTTAAGATCTCCTATACCAGATTAAAGTAAAAATAAGTTACCATTGGAAAAAAAAGAGTGCTAATCAATTAAAGAATGATTTTAGAATTGTGGCGTATGAATGCATTAACGGAAAGTAACTTATTCCCTTCTGTCCAATCAACTTGTCTGTGACATTTTCACCAAATAACCTCTCAGCTCATACCAGAGACCAAGTCCTGGAGGGACTTTGGCCCTGGTACCATGTTTTCCTGATTATTAACTCCCTCACTATCATTTCAAGAAAGCCCCAACCATTCATCATCACTTTACTCCTTCCTCATTAACTCCTCCACAGCCTCCCCAAGAACTGCCTCACAGCCTTTCTTCTTCTTAGTCACTCTCCAGCAGTGGAACCATAAAATATGATCAAATCAACTTTTTCACTGTTCCAGGATGGGATGTATCAATCTGTTCCACTAGGGTTCTACTTACCATCCCTCTAACTTTTCATATGAAAGGGCCTGATGACAACTTCCCAGTGTGTGCTGTTACCATATTAGAATGTAAGCTCCTTGTGGGCAGAGATTTTTTTTTGTTTCTTCGTTATATCTCCAGTGCCTGTCATAGTGTCTTGCTCATAGTAGACACTTGATAAGTGTTTGTTAAATTGAAGAAAATTGAATTGATTGCCAGTCACTCCTTATCACAAACATATGCTGCAAAAATCTGTTGTAATAATAAGGATGAATATTTAATTTGGCTAGGGAAAAATAATGTTCTCTCCAGAAAAGATGCATTGGGATACATAGAAATAGATTTTGAAAGTCCCTAGTCTAAAGTCAAAAAAAAAAGTCACTTTCTTTTGGAAAAGGAGCAACTTCTAGGTCATGACCAATAAAATGACAGTCTAGACAGTCTTTCCAAGAGACATGGAGGTAAAAGTAAGAAGAGTGAACAATTGCTTTCTTGTGGGTGGTAAGTGAAAAGAAAAAGTTGAAGATGTTGCTAGGATTGCAAAGTCAATGACTGGAAATATTGTGGCATCTCCTATAAAAATAGGGAAGTAAGAAGCAGTCATGGGTGAGGGAGGGGAAAGAAAAAATGAGTACTGCTTTGAGTATGTTGATCTTGAGATAACTCTGAGACATACAGATGTCCATCAGTTGATGATATAGAACAGGAGCTCATGAACTAGATGAGGGAGGGTATGTAGAGATGTATAGAAATGATAGGTGAGGCCATCAGAGCTGGTGAGATCACAAAAAGAGAGAGGGAATAGAGAGGCAATGGCAGAATAGAGCCCTATGGTACAACCATTCTTGGGGTATGGGACATGGATGACAATTCTGAAAAAAAAAAAAAACTGAGAAAGACCTGTCATATAAGCAAAAGATAGCAAGAAAGAGCAGTGTCACAAAAAAGAAGAAAATATACAAGAGAAAAAAATGGTCAACAATGATGAGTGCTGCAGAGAAGTGAAAAAGGATGATGTGTGAGAAAAGGCCACTGGATTTATCAATTAAGAGAGAATTAGGTGAAATATCTCACTAGAAAAACAACTGACCTGGAAAATAGATCTAGGAGAGATAATTTAAAATTACTGGAATTCCTGAAATCCATGATCAAAAAAAGAGCCTAGACAGTACCTTTCAAGAAATTATCAGGGACAACTCTCCTGATACTCTAGAAAATGGAGGGTAAAATAGAAATTGAAAGAATCTACCCATCAACTCCTAAAAGAGATCCCAAAATGAAAACTCCCAGGAATGTTATAGCCAAATTCCAGAGCATCTGTGTCAAAGAGAAAATATTGCAAGCAGCCAGAAAGAAACAATTTAAGTATTGTGGAGCCACAGTCAGGATAACATAAGATTTAGCAGCTTCTTCATTAAAGGATTGGAAGGCTAGGAATATGATATTCCAGAGGGCAAAGGAGCTAGGATTATAACCAAGAATCACCTACCTAACAAAATTGAGTATAATCCTTCAGGGAAAAAATGGATATTCAATGAAAGTGAGGACTTTCAAATATTCCTGATGAAAAGACCAGAGCTGAATAGAAAATTTGACTTTCAAATATAAGATTCAAGAGAAGCATAAAAAGATAAACAGGAAAGGGAAGTCAGAAGGTACTTAATAAAGTTAAACTGCTTACATTCCTACATGGGAAGATAATACTTATAACTGATAAGAACTTTCTCATTATTAGTGCAGTAAGAAGGAATATATATAGACAGAGGACACAGGAGTGAGTTGAATATGATGGGATGATATCTTAAAAATAAAATTAAGGGGTAAGAAAGAGAAATGTACTGGGAGAAAAGGAAAAGGAGAAGTAGAATGGGGTAAATTATCTGACATAAAAGAGGCACAAAAAAGCTTTTACAGTGAAGGGGAAGAGGGGAAAGGTGGTGAGAAATGCTTGAACCTGACTCTCATTGGGACTGGCTCAAAGAGTGAATAACATATACACTTAATTGGAGATAGAAATCTATCTTACCCTATAGGAAAGTAGAAGTGGAAAGAGATAAGAGAAAAAGGGAGTGTGTGCTAATAAAAGGGATGGTGAATTGGGAGAGGCGATCGTCAGAAGCAATCCATTTTTGAGGAGGGACAGGGTAAAAGGAGATAGAAAATAGAATAAATGGAGGGAAATAGGATGGAGGGAAATACAGTTAGCAGTCATAACTGTGGAAAAAATTTGAAGCAAATTTCTCTGGTCAATCTCTCATTTCTCAAATATATAGAGAGAAATGAGTCTAATTTATGGGAATAAGAGTCATTCCCCAATTAATAAAATATGAACAGTCAGTTTTCAGATGAAGTTATCAAAGCTGTCTATAGCCATGTGAGAAAATGTTCTACGTAACTGTTGATTGGAGAAATACAAGTTAAAACAATCTGAGGTACTCCCTCACCATCTATTGGATTGGTTAATAGGATGGAAAAAGAAAATGACAAATGTTGGAATGGGGGGAAATTGAGACACTAATACACTAGTGGTGGAGTTGTAGACTGATTCAACCATTATGTAGAGCAATTGGGAACTATGTCCAAAGGACTATAAAACTATGCATAATATTTGACCTAGCAATACCACTTCTAGGTCTATATTGCAAAAAGAGATAAAAAAGAAAACAAAAAGGAAAAGGACCTAGATGTAAAAATATTTATAGCAGCTCTTTTCTGGTGCCATAGAACTGAAAATTGAGGGGATGCCCATCAATTGGGGAATGGCTGAACAAGTTGTGGTATGTGATTATGAAAGAATACTGTTGGCTACAACAAATGATGAGCTAGATGCTCTCAGAAAAACCTGGAAAGACTTACATAAATTGGTGCAGAGTGAAATAAATGAATAGAATGAGGAGAAAACTATACAGAGTAACAGCAATACTGTAAGATGATCAACTATGAGTGACTTAGCTGTTCTCAGCAATACAATGATCCAAGTCAACTCTGGAGGACTTATGATGAAAAATGCTATTCCTCCCCAGAGAAAGAACTGATGGTGTCTGACTGAAGCATACTTTTTTTTTACTTTATATTTCTTGGGTTTTTTAAATTTTGGTCTATGTTTTCTTTTACGACATGGTTAACATGGAAATATGTTTTGCATGACTGCACATGAATAACCTATATCAAATTGCTTGCCTTTTCAATGGGTGTGGGAAGGGAGAGAGAGAATTTACAACTCAATTTTTTAAACAAATGTTGAGAATGGTTTTTACATAATTGGTGAAAAATAAAATACTAAATTAAAAAAAGAAAGGGAATGGGTAAACATGGAGAGAAGAATTTAATCTAACAATGAGCTCAGAAGCCACATCACAAAGAGCTGAGAACTAAATGAGAAGAATCAAGGCAATGACAGAAGATGCATTTTTTTTTCTAGGAATTTGTCAGTAAGAGGAGAAACTGAAAACAGCAATATTGAAATGTTGGTGGGGCCATTTAAGATGAAGCTATGGGTCCTGATCTAGTGCATATAAGGAGCTTATAAATCCATTCCAAATTTTCCTCATCTCTGAAGGCTTTTCCTATCTGACATTTCAATGAAGGCAGATGAAAAAATGAGGCTGAAAGGAGGATTACAATTTTTGCCTCCTGTGTGTTCCTTAAGGCAATGAACTAGCAAAAAAAGACTTATGAACTGGAAATTATGATAAAAACTCCATATCAATTTTTTTCTAGGGTGAATAGAGTTATCAGCAGTCTAGCTGCAAAAAAATAATAAATTGATCCCTTCAAATAAAACATAGCTAACAGAATGATGTCATTTTTAATTCAACAATTACTAGATGTAATCTGCTTTATGATAACTTGAACACTAAAAATCTAGATTTATGAAAAGAAAAGATGACTTAGGGATTTAACTCCATTCAATAGGCATTTATTAATATCTGCTTTGTGAAGAAAAGCCAGTGTGATACAGTAAAATTCTGGCTTGGAGTCAGAAACACTTGGGCTCAAGTGCTGCCTCTGGAAAACATTGGTCCCCCAGGTTCACTACCTAACTGTCATTCATAATTCTTCAGTATCTCTCACCTCCTATATCCAATACACTTCCAAGGCCTGTTGATTTCACCTCTGCAGCATCCTTCAATTATACCTCCTTCTCTAATCTGACACTGCCCCTACCCTGGTGCAGGCCTTTATCACTTCACGCTTAAACTATTGCAACAGCCTGCTGGTGGGTCTGCCTGCCCCAAGTCTCTCCCCACTCCAATCCATCCTCCATTCAGCTGCCGAAGTGATTTCCCTAAAATGTAAGTTTGACCAGGTCAGCTCATACTCAGCAAACTCCAGTGGCTTTCTATCACCTCCAGGATCAAATACAAAATTCTCTTTTAAGCTTTCAAAGCACTTCGTAAGTTTGCCCCCTTCTAGCACCTTACACTCCCCCTATGTAAACAGAGGGAAGGGAAAGGAAAGGAGATATTCTATATGTTTGAAGGATATATTCTATATGTTTGAAGAGCTGAGTGCTCAGATTTTATTTTTTTTAATTTTTTTTAGGCAATCTGGGTTAAGTGACTTGCCCAGGGTCACACAGCTAGTATGTGTCAAGTGTTTGGTCTGAGGCCGGATTTGAACTCAGGTCCTCCTGACTTCAGGGCCAGTGCTCTATCCACTGTACCACCTAGCTGCCCCAGAGTGCTCAGATTTTAGACATTTCTTCTAGAGAGGAGAGGGGCCAACCTCTCCCATGCCCTTGCCTCCCCACTACTCCCGGGAAGTACTAGGATGACAAGATGCTACCTAGAGGGATGAAGGTCTCTTAGTTCTCTCTTCAACCAATGATAGCAATGAGTAGAGCAGAGGGGGACAGGCTGCAGCAAAGGTTTAAAAAAAAGAGCTTCTGTTTCAGGTTCTTATTTTAATCCTCCAGGTGGCATCAGGAATCAACTATTATGTAAAAATCCTCTAATAAAATGTCAGCTCCTCCATTAAAGTACAAGTTCATGTATGTGCATCACGTATGTGTGTATGTGTGGCACTATAGTAGATGCCAGGTGTACAAAAGCCAGAAAAGTCCTTATCTCCTAGGAGTTTATACTGTAGGGGAGGAGCTGCCATTCTCTTGAGTGGTTTGCACATACGAGATTCATCATAAAAGTTTGTTGAGTGAATGGTTATTTTTTAAGTATAGTTTGATTTATAAAAATGATTCATACATCAATCAATCAACAAATATTTATCAAACACCTACTATATGCCAACTTCTGTTCTAGGAACTGGGGATATAAGTACAAAGAATGAAACAATTTCTACTTGCAAGACAAGTACAAATACACCACACACATATACAAAATAATGAAATATAAGGTAGTTTGGGTGGGATAGCACTAGAAATTGGGTAAATCAAGAAAGGCTTCATGCATGAGATGGTACTGGAGCTGGGGCTTAAAGGAAGAGACAGAATTTCTGAAGCTGAGATAAGGAGGGAGTGCATTCCTGGTATATAGGATTTCCAGTGTAAAGGCATGGGGATGGGAGATAGAGGATCAAGTGTAAAGAGCAGAGCAGTTGGTGTAGATCACAGAGTGCAGAGGTAGGGGTGAGGTAGGACAAGTACTATTATAACTATTTTATAGATGAAGAAACTGAATGTCTGAAAACTGAGATTTATATACTCAGACTATTAGAGCTGTAAAAACACCTTAGAGCTTTGTCTTAATTTTTTACAGAATTTTTTACAGATTTTACATTTTACAGATAAAGAAACTGAGGACCACAATCTGAGGTTGTGACTTATCCAAGACTGCAGAGCAAACAAATAGTGGAAGACAGGATTTAAACCTAGACCTTATAACTCCAATTCCAGTACTCTTTCTCCCCAACTTTGTCTCCATGGGGGAGGGAGGAAGTGATAAAATAATCTTCTCATTGTATTATGGGACCCCACGGGAGAACTATATAAGTATTGCAAAGACTTTGAGAATGTCATTTCCCATCTAATTGGAAAATCATCATATTTCTAAGAAAAGCCCTTTTAAAGAAATAAACAAGATACTATTCCCCATTCTTTTCTATCCTATTCCATCATCAAATATGCATTCTTCAGTTTCCTCATTTACACTGATTTTTTTTCATAAAGTTCAAATAAGAAATGATTCTTTTCAATTTGACATCTACTGCTGAGCTGGCAAGAGAGATTGGCATAAGTGCACACATTTACACCACAGACACATGGATATATATGTCTCAGAGAGAGTCATCCACCCACCTGCAGCAAAGCTCAGACAGGGAATTCAAGCATGATTGCTCTGCCTTTAAAATTGCTGAGGTCTCTTAGTCATCATAGAAGATAGATATGTTTGACAATGCCATGGCATTTTCTCCCCATTTGAGTCACCCACAAAAGAGCTCCATGAGGCAAATGGAAGCAAAAATAAATCAGGGCCCAATCTCTGAGCAAAGTCAGCATGAGTAAAGGTCTGAGAGGAGTTTTAGCTGTGCCTATTTGGTCTTCCTGGGCCTTCATTCACCTCCTAGCCCTCTTTCTGGCCTCCAGACTTCCAAACCATGCCCCCACACTTGGTCCTATCATTCCTCTGCACTTTCTCAACTTTTCAATTCCTTTTTGCATGCTCTTTTGCCCCATTAGAATGTAAGCTTCTTGAGGGCAGGAGCTATATATTTTTTGCCTGCATTTGTGACCTCAGCTTTTAGCATAGTGCCTGGTACAAAGTAGGTGCTTAATAAATCATTTCCTTCCTTCTTTCTTTCCTGCTTTCCTTCCTTCTTTCCTTCCTTCCTTCCATCCTTCCATTCAGCAAATAGCAGCAGCATTGCAATTAAGTCTGTCCATTATTTCACACAAGTCTATCCATGTTTTTCTAAGATCATCAAGCTTATCTTTTCTCATAGTACAGTAGTATTCCATCATAACCATATACTAAAACTTGTTCAGCCATTCACCAGTTGATGAGCATCCCTGAAATTTCCAGTTACATTCATAATAAAATAAATAAAATTTAAAAATAAAAAAGTTAATAAAGTCTATCCAAATGGAAGTATTAAATTGTCTTTTAGAAGACTTCATAGTTATTCAGAAACTTTTTGGCCACAATGTAGAGAACTGGATGTTTTTGTTAAAAATAATAATAATAATAATAATAATAAAACAAATTAGACAAGCCATTTTTATACTTGTATAGATTTTATTGGGGGAAAGGAGTAGAAATGAGAAGGTTTTGCTTTTGTAAATCCTTTATATCTTTCTAATTTTTTTTTCCATTTGGGGAATCCAGACAAATTGGTTAAGTTAAAACAAAGATTCTCTGCAAGTAATTATTCTTTCTAATTGGCACTCTGTAGGCTATCTCCTGAAACCTTAATGATTCAGTTCAAACAGCTTAAGGTTTTGGGTTTGGTTTTTTTTTTTGCTTCTTATTTTTGGCCATTTGCAAAACTGAAGTTTCCACCATGGGAAGACAAGCTTACACTCCCATCTCATAGGAAGAATGGCCTAGTGTCCTAGTACTTTCATCCATTTTGAGAGGGTGACACACTGCCCATGTTACAGCTGTACTAAGTTGCCATTCTCCAGGGATGGGAACTAGAAGCAAGGTCAGTGGTTAGAACTCTATCTGAACAGGCAGGGCTAGGTTGGATTGAGTTTCACTGCTTCTTTATTGATCCCCAAGCTGGTATGCAAAATAAACCATAAAACTGGATGAAGAAAAACAGCCACAAACACCCCCTACTCACAGACACATACATGCATGCTTAGCACAGTGCCTGGCACATAATAGGTGCTTAATAAATGTTGATTGATTAACACACACACTACAATAATGAATCAAAGGAAGGAGACCCAATCCATGTCCATTACTGGAGGCTCTGCTGCTCCATACCTCCCAGACCCTCTTGTCAAGCACACCATTAAGTCACAGCCAATAATCTGCTCCTGCCAAGTAACATACTGTCTGCAGTACCCACTCAAGCCCATGATTGACTTTGGAGCCATCACTCCACTCAAGCTCCAACCCCCATCATACTCTAAAGCACAGCCTCATCTGTGCTCACTTCTGTTTTCCGGTACAAGAGAGCCCCCAGACTCCCAACAGGGACGTTGTGTAACATACAGCAGTGAAAGGACCCTTGAACTGGGCATCAAGAGAACTGCCACTCACTAAATATGTAGCTTTGAGCAAGTTGTTTTATGTCTCTAAGTCTCTTTTTCTATTAGAATGTATGCTTCTTAAGGACAGGAACTTTACTTCATTCATTCATTCATTTATTTTTATTTATTTATTCATTCATTCATTTATTTGTTTGTTTATTTATACATAGCTTGAATCAGTCCTGGTACAAGGTAAGTGCTTAATAAGTCATTATCTATAGAATAAGTGGGTTGTGGATGGGCTAAAATCTCTCTTTCAGCTCTAAAAGTTATAATCCAATGTGACATAATGGAAAGGGAATTGGAGCCCGTAGGCCTGGACCTCCCACCAGTGAGTTGCTTTATCTCTGACAAGTATCTCACCTATCTGTGCTTCTGTCTTCTTATCTCTAAACAGAGTTCCCTTATCCTTCTTACCCCTCACAGGGTTTGTTGAGGATCAAATGTATGGGAAAGTCCCTTGAAAAACTATGAAGTAACAGTCAGAAAATTGAAACAGGAGGATCTAGGTTCTGTCAGGACCACAGGGGACAGAGAAGCCTGGAGGAGGAAGCCTCCTCTGCTATGATAAGAGTGATGCTTGCTTTCATTTACCTTTCTGTCTTCTGGAGTTGGGGGGGGTTTCTTTAATAGACTCAAGAGCTACTCTGGGACTTGACAGGATCACAGCCATGCTATTCTCTAGCTCCCTCCCTCTTTCACTTCTAACTTCCTTTGTGAACTCAACCAACTCTCAACCATTTGGATTCTTCCTGTATTATCCAGCCCCAATAAAGTAATCATAAGAATAACAATAATTTTATTATTAACAATAATAATTAGCATCAATAGAGTACTTTAAGGTTTATGAAGCGCTTTACAGACATGATCTCATTTGATCCTTATAACAGTGCTGCGAGATATGCCTTTGGGCTCTGCAGTCATTTAATGGTTAGTCCTCTTTCTAGCTCTGTGAGGTTAATCATTATTATGTGACCCATTTTACAGAGGGGGAAAGTGAGGTGTTGAGAAGTCAAGCCACCTGTGAGTCATGGTGTTAGTCATACAGCAAAACAGGAATTTACCTCCTGGAAACTTCTGGTGAGGACTAATACATTAATTTAATTTGAACTCCTGTGGCAAAATGATCTCCAGTAGCTACAAGTTCATTATGGCAGTCACAATGTATCAGCCTGTGCAATTATTCTTTTCTTTCTGCAAAGCCAGGGATGGAAGACTATGTTTTAGTCCCATCCCTTAGGTACCATTTTGCCACAGGCATTTCCTGGTCCCGCTGTCTTACACTGAGTCATCACCCAAAAGCTCGAGACTTTCTTTCCTGAATCTACACGGACAAACTCTCATTTTGAATTATTTTGAAAAGTTTAATTTTCCCTGGCCCTAGCATCAGTAGAGACTCTCCATTTATTTGTATGTTTTTGCTGTCAACTCTAAATCTTGACTGACTTTAGTTTGATCTGCTTAATTTTGACTTGATGTTGTAAAAATCAATTTCCTAGAGCAGTTTCTTAAGGAGTTAATAAGATATTATGTCCAAAGGCAGCAAGTCGGTGAAATTTTCAACTTTGGTAAATCCCTTATAATGATACAAGGGATTTTCTGCTACTCAAAGCAATGTGGAACATCACAAGTTAATCTCCTTATTATTCAAGTAAAAAATAATAAGTTTTACCTTCTGCTGTGAGCAATGTGAATAATCACCAACCAGTTAACCTCATCTGAGCCTCAGTTTCCTCAAATGTGAAATGAGAATAATAACACTTGGAATATACATCTCACAGGGTCACTGTCAGAATCAACTAAGATAATGTGTAAAAGTTTGTTGTTGGGTTTTTTTTTCACCCATAAAGATCTCTGTAAATGCAAACCATTGTTACTGTGATTATAAATAAATTAACTTTGAAATGTGGAAATGTTTGGTCCAAATAAAACAATCACTTGATTTCCTATATTTATTTATAGCTTAAGTATGATGAGCCCAACAGATGCTCTTCCCACCATTCTAAAGCCTATGTCACCAAAACAGCATCAGGAAAAAATTAGCTCATGGCAGTTATGTACTTAAAAAACATGTTGAAGAGATGGATGACCACGGTCAGATTTTAAATGAACCTTATGGTTCTCCAAACACCATCTACTTGTTTGATCTTTGCCTAAATTTGCAAAACAAGGCTAACAATCTCTGGTCTAGATTCACTTCAGGGGTGTTCTGGGGTTGAAATGATATTTCTAGAGTAATGTAATGTTGCTACTGGATCGTTAAAAACATCTAGTCCAACTCTTTCATTTGGCAGATGAGGAAACTGAGGCCCAGGCAAACCAGGCAAGAGGCACAATAACTCATTCAAGTAGCACAACCAAAATTTGACTTGTCCAAGGTTACAATTTCATTGTAGCCAATCAATCAACACATATCTATTAAACACCTACTATATGCCAGGCACTGCAATAAGTATAGGACTATAGGGGATATAAAGACAAAAAAAAAAAAACAATTCTTATTGCAAAGAGTTCACATTCTAATAGGGGAGGGGGCAAGTCAGGAGTACAAGCCCAGGTCTTCTCATTCCCAGTCCAGTGCTCTTAAAACATTGTGATGATTTTTGCTTTTATATAACAGTCATTTCAGCGCAGGGACAAGGACAGAGACTTATTCCTTCCACCCATTTTGTACCCTCCCTCATGGCACAGGAAAATAATTAAGCAAAAAATTATATATCATAGAGAGATAGACAGAGTGAGAGACAGATGTAGTAGTATAATTTTCAAATATAGAGAACATTATTTCCAAGTAATCCTTTGCTCTCTGATATGGGGAGGCTGACATGTTCTGTTCTCCAAGACCTTCACTGTTTTTTTCAGTTGCTCAGAGTTCCTTTTAGTGATCATTTAATTTACATTGTCATAGTTACTGTATGCATAATTCTCCTGGTTTTGATTACTTCATTACCTAAATTTATGTAAATTTTCCCATTTTTCTTGGAATTCCTCTTACTCGTTATTTCTTACTGCACAATAATAATCCTTTACATTCTTAGGTCAGGAATGGGAATGAACTTTGTTTTTTTATTTTTATTTCTTTCTAATGTTTTGCTATAGTAAAGAATGCTTCTAAATATATTTTGCAATATATGAACCTTTATGTATAGCACAAATGTTTTTGTAGTAACAAAGAACTGAAAAGAAAATAGGTCAAACTTTAAAAAAAGAAATTGCTCACCAATTGGCAAATGGCTGAATTATGGTATGTGAATATAATATATTATTATGCCATAAGAAGTAACAGATTTAATGCAGAAAAATAGGAAGCCTTATAAGCAGGAGCTAAATGAGAACAACTTACATGATTACAACAATAAAAATGTGAAAGAAAGCAATGAAAGACCTCAGAATGCTGATCAAAGCAGAAAAAAAATAGTAACTTAAAAACATAATGACAGAACATGTTTTCTACCTCTTTAAAGAGGCAAAATGTTGGACAAATTATCTGGAACAAGTAATAACTAAGGTGGTTTTATTTTGTGGCAGCAATGGTCATGCAATGTATGTTTTTATTGACATCAGGCTGATTCAGAACATATAGTCTTTATCAGATGAAATCAGATTGAGCTGATTTTTTCTACCTTTGTCAATTCTCTATTACTTGACTGCCTAATTTCATGTTATATTGTTCTCTTTTGTTGTATTTTTAATGTTTAAGTGTGAATATTATCCAAGCAAATGAGCAAAAGTTTTAGTTCTTGAAGAGCACACTTCCATGACTGTTAAAGGTATTTTAGTGACTCTTAGAGTAGGAAAGTCAGATGTGTCAAGTGTTATTCAAGCCCACAGGATCAGTCACAGTGAAATATAGTTGAAAACAAATGAACAGAGAACTGAAAACCCATTGTTGAAAAATAGTCTAATTAAACCTTAGGAAACAAAGACCTTGAGAGGGAACCAACAGATGAAAAATTTATTACTGATTCCACTATAGTGAAAAGTAGGTTTCATGAAGTTGGAAGAAAAGTAAAATTAGTTTTTTTTTTAAAAAGTTGTTAATTTTTCCTAGATAAAAAGAAAAGTCTCTTATAGGCAAGACAGTAAAAAGACCAACATACAAACTGAAGATTGTAAAAACATAATTTTTGCTGAGGAAACTAGCTTTTTAATTTAAGGTTACTCCAAAACTGTTGTCAAAAGAATTCCAGTTGAGCCTATAAGACCTGGGCAGCTTAATCAGAATGTAGAAGATCCATACATTTAAAAAAAATGCTGTTTTGTTTTGGGTTTTGTTTTATTTTTTTTTTTGCCCCAATGGGCCTGAATGTCTTGTCCTCATTGAGAGAATGACAATTTCTGGTAGATACATTAATGTAGCCAGAAATGGGATTGTTCTGTAACTACAGAAATCCCCAAATGGATATGGTTGTATGGCCACTTCAAACCATGCCTCAGATCACAAAGTCTTAAGACATTTATTTCAGGAATAGAGATAAAGAGATACCCATTGTCCTGAAACTCATTTGATTTAAACCCCATTGAAAACCAGTGGGCTATGAAAAGGGATATACTTAGGAAAATAGACTGGTCATTAAAGGTACTCAATATCCAATGGAATGAAAGTGTGGTTTCATGATGAAGAATTAAAGGTTTTGTGTCAAAATCTTGTGAACTCAATGTCAAATTCTACAAAAACAAACTGCAGTAAAAGAAGTACATATTGGCTATTCAAAGGTCTTTAAAATGTGATAGTTATAACATTAATTGTATGTCAATAAATTTAATCGTTTTATTCTGTACCAATTAATTTTTATTTTACTATCACAAACCATAGATGCAGAATGAGATACGTACTCTCAGACCTAATAATATTTTTGTTTTGCTTGTTTATGCCTATTTGTTGGGGGAGAGCAAGAGTTTTAGGTTAGTGAGTAATGATGAAGACTCTCTCAACCCCTGAAGGATAGCAATAAAATATTTTAATGCACAAAAGAAAACAAAAACAAATTTAAAAAAGTAAAGAGCAGAAGGGGACTCAAAGCAAATTAAGCTGTTTTGTTATTTTGTTAATTTGTTAAAGTTTTATTTAAAATAGAATTTTATTGATATCTTTTGATTTTACATTACTTACAATTCCCAGTGTTTCCCTCCACTATCATGGTCCCAGAGAACCATCCCTTGTAAAAAAAAAAAAATTTCACCAATAATAATCAACATATAAAAAAAAGTCTGGCATTGTATGCAGTATTCCACATCCATAATCCCCTACTTCTTCACAGAAGCAAGGCAGAGGTGTCTTTTTATAACTTTTCTTTGGGTACTTAGGTAACTATAATTTTACAACTTATTTTTTCATATCATTGTTTTAGTCACTATATATATTTGTTTTCCTCGTTCTGCTTACTTCACTTTGGTGAGTTTATAGATCTTCCCATGCTTCTCTGTATTGATCACATTTATTATTTCTTAAAGCAAAATAATATTCCTTTATAATAGTGGATCACACTTTGTTTAGTCATTTCTCCTATTGTTGGGTGTCTACTATGTTTCTAGTTTTTTGCTACTGTAAAAAGTGCTGCAATAAATGTTTTGTTCTATATAGAGTCTCTCCTTTTTGTGATTGACTTCCTTAGGGAATATGCCTAGTAGTAGAATCTCTGAGTCAAACCGTATGGCTATTTTGGTCATGCCCCTTGCACAATTCCATATTACTTTAAAGAATGGTTTGAACAATTCACAACTCTACCAGCAATGCTTGAGTT
Organism: Vombatus ursinus; assembly: GCF_900497805.2. Lineage (NCBI taxonomy): Eukaryota > Metazoa > Chordata > Mammalia > Diprotodontia > Vombatidae > Vombatus > Vombatus ursinus. The sequence goes on from NW_020954619.1 coordinate 14,129,670, forward strand.
TTCTCATCTTTTCATAATGTGACTCACCTTTTAGCATTTTTCCCAATTTGATGTGAGGTAAAACAAGTCATTTTAATTTGCCTTTTCATATTATTGATTTAGAGTATTCTTTCATGTGGTTTTAATAGTTTGCCATTCTAATTTTGAGAACTATTTATTCATATCTTTTGACCACTTATGTACTGGAAAATGGGTTTTGATCTTATATGTTGTGTAAAATTTGGGTATTAGACTCTTATCAGAGATATTTTATACAAAAATTTTTCCCTATTGACTATTTCACTTCTTATCCTAGTTGCATTAATTTTGTTCATGAAAACCCTTTGAATTCCATACAATCATTTTCTATTCTATCACAAAATCACGGATTTTGAGGCAGAAGTGATCTCAGCATCCATCTCGTCCAACCCATGCATTGAAGGAATCTCCAGCACAACCCAAATCCCTACTATATGCCTGACAAATGTTCACTCAGTCTCTCCTAAAAGATTTTCTAGGAGGGACAATCCACCGATTCTCTAGGTAAACCATTCTTGTCCTTTTCATCTACCTTTCCTAGATAATCCATAACATTTAAGATAGCCCTAATAAGAGATTTTTTTCCCTGATATCAATCCTAAACTGGTTTCTTTGCAACTTTCATCTTTTGTTTCTGGTTTTGCCCCTGGGACCGAATAAAACAAGAATTAATTCCTTCTCCGCCTGACACTCCTTCAAAATGAAGGCAGTTATCTCCTCTATTGGCCTTCTCTTTTCCAGGCTCCACATGACCAGTTCCCTCAACCTATCCTCACAAGACATAAACCCAGGTCTCTTCACCAGTCTGCTTGCTCTCCTCTGGCTACTCTCCAGCTTGTTTTTTCGGGATTTCTATTTTGGTGTTTCATGGGGGATTTTTAATTTATTCTTTTTTTGGGAGTTTCATGTCCAATTTGTTGAATTGTTCCTTCTTTCTTTTATTGATGCAAGCATTTAGAGTTTTAAAATTTCCCCTAAGTATTGCTTTGGCTACATCCCATAAATTTTGGTGTGTTGTCTCATTGTTGTTATCATTAATGAAATCATTGATTATTCCTCTGATTGTTCTTTGGCTCATTCATTCTTTAGAACTAGATTTTTTAGTTTCTAACTAATTTTTAAGTTATACTTAAAAGACTTTTATTCCGTGTAATTTTTATTGCATCAAGGTATGAAAAGAGTGCACTTGATATTCCTGCTTTTCTGCATTTGTTTGTTAAGAGCCTTGCACAAAGTAAGTGCTACATAAACACTTATTCTCTTCTCTTACCATCTTGGGTACCAGGTCCCCATTAGTATTCTTTGTTGTCATGTGCAATATAGAGGTCAATTCTCATTAAAAAAGGAAATAGACTCAAAATATAAATTGAGCAGATTTGTCTTCTCTCTGTTGTCAGTTAGCATTATGCAACTTAGTGCCTATCTCTTTTTCAATCTTCTTTTTTATGTCAATATAGGAAAAAAAGACTTTTTTTTTCATTGTCCTTAGCTTCCCTCACAAGTCTTTATTCATTCTGGGCTTTAGCATTCCTGATACTCTTTTTACAGAAGTTGACAAGCTCTGATTTTTCATTCTCTTTCACCTGGGCTTGCATCCATCTTCTGTACATTCCTTTTTAAAATCTGAATTGCTTGGTGAGTTCCTTGTACATCCACATTGCTCTCTTCAGACAAATTTCATTTTTTCCTCCTTATTGCTATTATTTCCTTTGTTTCTTCTGAACTTTATTCTTTAATTTTATTTCATACAGCACAAGCTGTAAATGTTTTGCATAAAGTACATGAACCTGTAGTTGACCTAAACTTGGAGAGGTCACCGCCATTCTCATCTTTTGGGAATGAGCATATGATGCCTTCTGTTTGTTAGGGAAGATGGAAATTGACCTCACAAGATGCCCCATCTCCTGACTGTGGGCATCTGTATAGGTAGAGAGTTAACCTTGGAGTCAGCAAGATCTATGTCCATGTCCATCTTGTCACATCTTGGCTATGTGACCTTGGGCAAGTCTCTTGACCTCTCAGTGTCCTAGACAGATCTCTAAAATGCTAAGTTACAGAGCAGGCACTTGTTTGCATTATTCAATGGAGTTTCTTTATCAGGAGTACCATCAATGAAATCACAGGGCCAATCTCAAAGATCCTCAAAAAATTCATATTCTGTTGGACCTGGGGTCAAGAAAATTTGGGTTTGAATTCCTTGTCTGAAATTTACTAATTGTGTAATTACAGGTAAGTCATTCAGCGACTCTCTCTAAGCCTCAGTTTCTTTATTTGTAAAATGAGGATAATAATATCTCAACAAACCTTAACAGGATATATGTGTGTATGTAAACATGTATATATGTTTATGTGTATATGTGTGCATATGTGTATCATAATAATAGTTAACATTTATATAGTAGTTACTATGTGCCAGGCACTATACTAAGCACTGTACAATTAATATCTCATTTGATCCTCACAACTCTGGAAGGTAGGTACTATTATTATCCCCATTTTATGGATGAAGAAACTGAGGCAGGCAAAGTTTAAGTGACTTGCCCAGGGCCACACATGCATGTATGTACAAACCCTACACATATTCCCATTTTTATTAGGTAAAAACAATCACTTTCTAATAAATAAAATAACTTTAGTTTTGCTGATGCCATCCAGTCAGAAGTCATTCATGAGAGAAGTCCTTCCCTTAAAGAATCTGCTGACCTGCCACAGAGATTTGTTATGAGAATTAAATCTTGTTGACCCCTGAGTTCCCCCTTGAGGATCGGCACCAGAAAGCCCTGAGTGCCTCTCTGATTCCCTGGTTCTGTTTGGGAAAGGTGGTAGATTTCTCCCAGCTTTGATATTGTGATTTGTGGCCCTGGTGTCAAAACAGTAGCCTTGAACACTGCTCTGGGGAGGAAGATAGAGGAGAAAGGTTAACCCCCTGTCATATTGAGGATAATGTTGTCTGCTTACATGGCTTCAAAACCTCCTGCCATTAAAAACAGCTGTGACTCGCAAATGGCCCGAAACCTCAGTTTCTGCTGTCTCTTTGTTTGGCACTTACCCGAAAATGTGTAATAGGATATAGCCTCATTTGGCTACAAAGGAGATCCGTTTGGTAAGAAAGAGCTTGGCCTATTATGCAGTTGATAAGAAATGAAAGGCATCTTAAACACCCCATCATCCTCCACTTTATAGAATCCCAGGAAGGGCTCTGTTTCCAGGTTGGCCTGCTCCGCTTCTGGTCCCAAGCATGTTGTTTTTGCTCCTATTAGCGTGTCATTAGCGCCATTAATGGACATTTGTTTTTACGTGCTGAAAAGTGATCCACAGCAGCCCTAAGGAAATGCCATAAAGATCATTCCCGCTGTTCACAGGAGCCATTTGCACACCTGCATCTTTGGGCAAAGCTTTTAAAAAGGTTTTCACCCGCTCTGGTGGAGTGGATATACAACGGCAGAACATGAAAACAACCCCTTCTTTAGATGGCTGTAGAGGGTCCTTGCTCTGTGTGGCTCAAGAGTGAGGTTTAGCAGCGTGTGTATGCTGGTCATTAAAAAAAAAAAAACTGTAAAGAAACAAGAAATGTGCACCCTTTCTGCCCGTCGGTCTGGCTACCCTGTATAGACCCCCTGCTCTTTGCATTGCCAAACTCTTATGCTCATTAAAAAAGAATCATCCATTTAGTGACAAACTCAGTTATAAACGAGAGGTTCCCTTCTCTGCTCCCCCTTGGACTTCTCTGCCATAAAAAATATCAGGGAAAGCACAGCAGACGTAGTTGGCAATCAAAATTCTAAGCCCCAAAGATAACATTGTTCAGTGAAAGTAGAGTCCTCAGATAAAGGCAGATATGGATGTTGTAGTATAACACACAGAGCTGTCAAAGTACTCCCTACATTGAACTTGAAGAATATAAACTCATGAAAGAATATTTCAAAAAAAAAAATCCTAGGAATAAACCAAAGCTTCAGTTTCATAAATGGTTGTTATTTGTTGTTATTCAGTCGTTTCAGTCATGTCTGACTCTGTGATCCCATTTGGGGTTTTCTTGGCAAAGATATTGATAAACAGATTATTCTGTAAATTATGCCCCAAATACACATGCCAGTTGAATATAAATGTGTAAAATGCTCTGAGGTCATCTTTCAGGAATGATTAGGTTTACTTAAGGTTGAGATTTATCCAGATGGCAGGTGAAAATATCTCTAGGTGCATTATTAGAGAATCATTTCAAATTAATTCAGATGCTCTTCTACCAAGGTCCCACTTGGTACCTCACTGCAATATAGAAGTGACTCAGGACTTCTAGGTTCTGAGTTTTCATTGTCTTGCCCGGAACCAGGTCTCAATATTATTCAAGCCATTTCCAAACCAGGCCCAGGTGTGCATTATTCTTCCTAATTCCCCTTAACATGTCATCTTCTGTCATTAGAATACAAAATTCCTGAGGGCAGGGACTCACTCGCTTATTTGTTGCAATCTGGAGTGGAACTAGAGAGTATGAGTTAATTCTCCACACTTTGACAATAGCCTTCGTAGGTAAAGAAATCAGTGCTGTAGACCTGGGACAATTGGGATTAACTTTGCCCGTGGGTAGATAGATCTGTGACCCACCAATGGGCCCTGCGGGCAAGGAGAATATAAAAGTAGTTTTTTAGAACTTTGGAGGAGAGCTCCTGAGAGTTCAGGAACCCATTTTTCCATCTTTTAACTGCCTTGTTGGGGGCTCTCATCCACTTTATCTTCCTAAATTTCTCATGGGTGGTCAGGACCAATAAGGTCATTACCTGGTAGTCAACTTATTGATGATGTATCTTTCCGTAGTTAGCTACGTTGATCCTCTGGGTGAGTTACTTAACCCTGTTTGTCTTAGTTTCCTCATCTGTAAAATGAACGGTAGAAGGAAACAGCTTACCACTTCATTATTTTTGACAAGAAAACCCCAAATGGGTCCATGAAGAGTTGGACATGACTGGAATGACTGAATAACAGCAAAAGGCTGATCCTCAGACAGCAGACTAGGTCTGTTAGCACCAATTTCAGGGCCTTTCTGGCATAACAGGATCAACCCGAGCTTAGGCTCTGACTGCACAGTTTGAGAACCTAGATTCACCTCCACATCACACTGAGGCATCATAGATGGACTTTGTTTAAATACAATATTTTTATTAATACAATCTAAGATTGTTCAATCTTTTTATAGGGTCATTTTATAGAGTCTAGACACTATATTTCTATTAACACTGACTATAATTGCATAAACAAACTGTTTAGCACCAGCATCACACTCTTGGCTCTCACTGAGCATGTTTTTAACAAGAATTGGTGATGTCCAGTCACGTCTTCTCTATCCTGTACTTACATATTTTTTCAACCCAAATAAAGTAGTTTGTAACAATTCCTGTGTGATCATTGTGGGGAAGCACAGCAAATGTGAAATATATTTTTCAACATAAATAAAGTAATTTACAACAATTCCTTTGTGGTCATTATGGAATCACAGCAAATGTGAAATACATTGGCTCCCATGCCCCACTCTTTTTTTTTCTTCTTTCTTTCTTTCCTTCTTTCCTTCCTTCGTTCCTTCCTTCTTTCTTTCCTTTCTTCCTTCCTTTCTTTTTTTCAATTCCAGGCTCAGGTTTACCTGCCTTCTACTCTTGGTCTTAAATCCCTAGACTATTGCCATAGCCTTTTGGTTGGTCTCTCTGGTTCAAGTCTTTCCTTACTTCAATCCAGCCTCCTCTTAGCTATCCAAGTGATTTTCTTAAATCCAACATCTAACAATGTCACCTCAATATTCAATAAATTCCACTGGCTCCATGATAGCATATAAAATACGGTTTGGCTTTTAAAGCATTTCATAACCTGGCTCCTTCCTACATTACCAGTTTTCTTGCATCTTACTCCCATACACATACTCATCTCCAGTAACACTGACCTCCTTACTATTTTCCTCATGCAATACTCCATCATCCCACTCCCAGCTTTTTCAATGGTTGTCCAGAACACACCCTCTCTCCCCATCCCCACTTCCTAGCTTCCCTGTCTTCTTCAAGTCTCGGCTAAAATCTCACCTTTTGCAAGATAGCTTTCCCGGTCCTTCTTAATCTTTGTACCTTCTGGGGCAACTAGGTGGTACAGTGGATGGAGTACCGGCTATGGAGTCAGGAGGACCTGAGTTCAAACCCAGCCTCATACATATAACACTCACTACCTGTGTGACCCTGGGCAAGTCACTTAACCCCATTTGCCCTCAACAAAAAAAAATCTTTGCCCCTTCCTTCTGAGACTACCCCAATTTATCCTGTGCCTAGCTTGTTTATAAATCATTGTTTGCATGTTGTCTCCCTCCTTATCATATTTGCTCCTTGAGAGCTGGGATGTGTTTTTGCCTTTCTTTGCATCCTTAATGCTTACTTAGCATAGTGTCTGGCACACAGTAGGTGCTTAATAAATGCTATTGACAGACTGATGGATTCATCACTTCTCCTGTGAGTTGCCTATATCCAGATCTGAGGAAGTGGACATATTTTTCCAACTTCTACCCTGCTGTTCTTCAAATGAGAACTTAACACTTCTTTAGATTTTCCAAGTTTTTCTCCCAGTAACCTCAGGGAAAACTTAGGATTAAAAATGACAGAAAAGGGTTAAAACACTTGGTATTACTTGGAAATGTAAATGAAGCCAGGTCTTGCTTAGCATACTTCTTCCCTGACACATTCTTTTAATTTTGCATCCTGGAGTCTGCCACCTCAGGCTTCTCTAGGCAGTGCTTGGATTCATTTCTCAGACTTCTAATGGATGTAAAGTCAGATTGGCAAAGCTGCTAATATCTTCAGTATCTTCTTGAACCTACTTTATAAACCAGGTTTATCACTTAGTTGAGGAAGATGTTTCCCTTGATGACACCTCAGAGTTTCCTTCAATGTGCTGCAAACCATTCACAATGACATTTTACCAATTTCTTTTGTCCTCACTTGATATTTTCATGACTCTAGAACCCTGAAGCCCTATCTTGGCTCTTGACTCTCAGGACAAGAAAGCCCCTTCAAAGTCTCTTGCCCCCAAAGATATTTCTAGGGCCTTCAGGCCCCCATGCACTGACCTACAGGTGTTTTTTCCCCCTTACCCTCCCTAAAAGCTTCTATGGTAAAGTCCCTTTAGAAGTCATAGTTCATCCATTTTTCTCTGTCTTGATTAGTTTTCTCTGACTTCATTAGTCTTGACATAGTCAGAAAGATATTTATTAAATGTTTACTATATGCCAGGCACTGTGCTAAGCACTGGGCATACAAAGGAAGGCAAAACATTCCTTTCTCTCAAAGAGCTCACATTCCAAAAAGAGGGGAGCCATAGGTAAATCATCATATGCAAAGTAGATGGGAAACAATCTGAGAAGGGAAAGGCATTAGCGGACAGAAGAACCAAGAAAGACCTCCTGTAAAAAGTGTTTTTCTTTTTCTTTCTTTTTTTTTTCAGCTGAGTCTTAAAGAAAGTCAGAAATCCAAGAGGCAGAGAGGAGGGGGTAGAGAAATCTAGGCATGGATGACAACCAAAGACACGGAGATGGGAGATGACTTGTCATGTTCCAGGAACTGCAAGTAGGCTGCTCTAGGTAAGTAAGGGATAAAAGGTTAGAAAGCAAGACCAGTTAAAGATTACTGCAACAGTCCAGGCAAGAGGTGGTGATGAGGGACTGAAGGAGGGTGGTGACTCTATAAGCATAGAGAAGGGGATGTATATGAGAGAGATGATGAAGATTTAGCGATAAATGTTTATGTGGAATGAGTGAAGAGTTGTGGATGAAGTCAAGATTGTGACTAAGAGGAGAATGGTAGAACCGCTAGAAGTAATAGGGAAACTCAAAAGAAGGGAAGGTTTGGGGAGAAAGATAATGAGTTTTATTTTAGACATAGCATTTCATAATTGTTTGTTGAGTTGAATTGAGATTTGGATTTTTCATCCCTTGTTCTGAGTTAGCAACCAAGTCTTGTTCTTCAGAGAGGTCATATGACCTTGATGGCAGGTGCCAATATCCTCTGGAGACTTTTCCTCTCATGTGTGCTCTCTCCAAGTTTCAGACACAACTCTTTTGGGGGGAGAAAAATAATATTACCTGTTGGAACTTCCATTAACTTGATTTTCTTAAATTAACAAAAAAAATCTATTTTTACTCCCTTCCATCCTCTCTCAATGAGAGAGAGAGACAGAGAGAGAGAGAGAGAGAGACAGAGAGAGAGAGAGAGAGAGAGAGAGAGAGAGAGAGAGAGAGAGAGAGAAGGGGGTGGGGGATATAAACAAAACTCTAGTAATAAATACACATAGTCAAGGAAAAATATTTACTGTATTAGACAAATCTGAAAAACAAGTGTCAGTCTTCACCTTCAGTCCCTTAACACCTCTCTGTCAGGAGGTGAACAACATGTTTCATCATCAGTCCTCTGGGATCATGTTTGGTCATTGTCTTGATCAGTTCTTAAGTATATCAAAGTTATTTGTCTTTACAGTGTTATTGTTATGTTATAAATTGTTCTACTGGTGCTATTAATTTCACTATATATTTGTTCATAGAAATCTTCTTAGGTTTCTCTGTGATCATTCTTTATCATTTCTTATAGCACAATAGTATTCATTTGCTATAATTTTTCAGCTATCCCCTAAATTATAGGTATCTCTCTTAGTTTCTAGTTTTTTGCCACAACAAAAAAAGAGAGGTGCCATAAATATTTTTGTACATATGGGTCCTTTCCCTCTGACATTGATCTCTTTTGGGATACAGTCCTAATAATACTATTGCTAGGTCAAAGGGTACAGATGGTTTAGTAACTTTTGAGGAATAGTTACAAATTGTTTTCCAGGGTGACTGGTTTAATTCATACCTCCACCAATAGTGTAGTAATATATCTGATTACGTGCAGTAATAGTGCCTTCAATATGTGTCGCTTTCCTTTTTGCCAACTTTGCTGATCAGATGGACAGGAAATAGAACCTCAGACCTACTTTAATTTGCATTTTTCTAATTATTAGTGATTTAAAGCATTTTTCATATGGCTATAGATAACTTCAATTTGTTCCTTAGAAAGCTGCTCGTGCATATCCTTCGACCATTTATTAAATAGGAAATGTCTCTTATTCTTATAAAATATATATATATATATATATATATATATATATATATATATCTTGGAAATGAGACCCTTATCAGAGAAAATGATTACAAAGATTTTCTGCCTAGTTAATTGTTTTCCTTCTAATTTTAGCTGCAATGTTTTTGTTTGTACAAAAACAATTAATTCTATGTACTCAAAACTGTGTCTTCTATGTATCTCTCCAGCTCTAATTGGATCTGAAAGGTAATTTCTTCCTTCTTCCTCTAATATTCTTATGATATCACCCTTTATGTCTCTCATGTATCCATTCAGACCTTTATCTTGGTATATGATGTGAAAAAATGGTTTATACCTAGTTTCAGCTAAACTTCTTTCCAGTTTTCCTATCAGTTTTTGTTGAATAGTGAGTTCTTACTCCTGTAGCTGTGTTCTTTAGATTTCTTAAATACTACATTATTGCATTGGTATGTACATTTGTATGTATGTTTGTATGAAATTAATCTGTATCAACTTCTCTATTTCTTAATCAATACCAAATTGTTTTTTTATGATTATTGTTTTAAAGTATAGTTTGAGATCTGACCACTTATCCCCTTTTTTTCATTATTTTCCTTCTGATTCTTGATCTTTTGTTTCTTCAGATGAATTGTCTTATTGTTCTCCTTCTCCTCTTCCTCCTCTTATCTTTCTCCTCCTTCTTCCTTCTGCCCTTTTCTCCCTCCTCCTCTTTTTCCTTTTCTTCTCCCTTCTTTTTTTTTTTTTGAAATTTCACCATTTTTTTGCTCCTCTATCCCATGGTTGTTTAAAAATCTCGTCTCCAAGATCTCCAAAGATCCTCCAAAGGTCACTAATGGTTCTTCATCAATTGCATTTGCAAATTATTTTAGTATGTGAGGATATAGTTCTTAAGGACCAGGTAACAAACCCATCAAGGGCAAGTAGGTATTTTCTTACAAACGCTTTACAAATCTTGCATCCCAATGTCCCCACACACACCAAAATATTTCTGGAATCATATTTTGTGATAGCAAATAATTAGAAAAATAGATGCCTATCGGTGAATGATTAAACAAATCATAGTATATGAATGAAGCAGAATATTACTATGCTATACAAAATGATAAATATTATGAGTACAAAGATCTACATGAACTGATGCAGAGCAAAATAAGCAGAGCCACAAAAACAGTGTACATAATGACTACAACAATGTAAATAGAAAGAGCAACAACAAAAAAAAATTTAAAGTGAATATTGCATAAATATAATAAACAAGTAGGCTGGAAATCAGAACTATGAAAAAAATTACTTCATTCCTTTGCAGAGATGGGAGGTCCACAAGTATTAAACATTGCACATATTTTCAATTTTTCTCTATCTACTGATTAGTTAGGTTTATTTTTTCCCTTTTTTAATTTTTCTTGTTGTCTTTTGAAAAAATCCACAATTTGTTATATGAGATGACTCTTTGGGAGGAATTGGGAGGTATAATGGAGAAAACTATAGTGATGTTAAAAAAGATGCCAATAAAATATTTAAAATTTAAAAAGAAAATAAATCTTGCATCCAATTCTTAGCCCACTTAAAGAATTTTGATAATTAACATGCCCTGCTGGAGCTTAACAAATGTTATTGTCTTGCCCAGCTCAGGTTAAAATCTCTGCCTTCTACTCCAGGTTATTTCTGATGAGTCATAGCTCATATAACCACAATTTTATCCCACCTTCCCACACCCAAGAACATAATTTTTCAAAATCTAATTTGACCACAGGAAAAAATACTTTAACATTCAATAATTATCAGATAATTTCTGTTAGCAGTAAGATAAAGGCTATTCAGTCACATCCTGTTAAATTTCATGATGTTGATTTCAGTTCAGCCTTCCTGCTTGTCAAAATCATTTTGAATCTTGATTCTCTCATTTGGCATATTAGTTATCCCTCTCAGCTATACAGTGTCCACAAATTTGATAAGAATGAGTTTTTATGTTTCCATACTGGATCAAGGACAGAGTGCTTCAAAAGTGCGTTAAACATTACCCTTGAATTTGACAATGATGTTGGAGTATGGTTGCACAATCAGTTACAGATCTGCCTAACTACATTATAATTCAGCCCACCTTTTAACATCTTTTCCACAAGGCTATACAGATATCATGAAAGACATTACTGACTTTCGTGGTCTAAGGCAGAGATGTGAAATATGCTGTCTGAAGGCTCTCCAGCGTGCCTGACTGAGATTCAAATATAATTGGAAAATATTTAACAAAATAAATAAAACAATACTTAAATATAGACTATTACATTTTAAGACTAAGTCAATATGCATCCTGCAGGGATGCTTATATACACGAGTGGCACCCATTTCTCTTTGAGTTTGACACCGCAGGTTTCAGGCATTCCATTGATCAACCAGTTTAGTAATAATCCTTTTTTTTTTAAACAAAGTTAGTTTGGCATGATTTGTTCTTAATGAAACCATGATGGCTCCTAATGATTCACTAATTTTTCTTTTCTTTTTTGTGATCATAAGTCATCTGCTTAGCAATTAATTTTAGATTTTTTCTGGTAAGCAAATTTAAACTTAAGGGTCTATAACTTTTCCATAGTTGAAGTGTTTTGTTTGGTTTTGTTCCCCACTTTGGCAATCTAAGACATTTGCTCTTCACCAGATTTCTGTTACTTCAACCATTCCCCAATCGCAGAGATTACAGATAATGAGTATACGAGCCAGAAAAATGGCAGAAGGAGTTAAACTATTAAACTTCGGGTTTCCCTTGCTGGAACTGGGCTATCTTAATTGATGGGTAAATGAGTAAACTCACTTAGGCCACTATACAGAAAATGTCTATAGTAATGATAAGACTTATATAGCACTCATTATGTACCAGGCACCGTGCTAAGCACTTTACAATTATTATCTCATTTAATCCTAACAACAACCTGGAGAAGTAGTCGTTGTTATCTTCATTTTACGGATAAGAAAACTAAGTAATATAAAGGTAAAATGCCTTTCCCAGGGTCATACAACTAGTAAGTATCTGAGGCTGGATGCAAACTCAGGACTTCTTGACTCTAGGACCATCACTTTATCTATAGCACCAACTACGTTTTATATCCCAATTAGCCCTGCAGCCCATGCATTGTGTCATCTGTCCTCTGTTATGTATGAATGTTGTTGAGTTGTTTTAGTCATGTCCGACAATTTGTGACCCCATTTGGAGTTTTCTTGGCAGAGATACTGGAGTGGTTTGCCATTTCTTTCCCTAGATCATTTTACAGATGAGGAAACTGAGGCAAATAGGGTTAAGTGACTTGCCCAGAGTCACACAGTCTTAAATGTCTATTGTGTTTTCTATGTGCCTCTCTAGCTCTAATTTGGTTATGCACTCTTCCCCTTCCATAGATCTGAAAGGTAATTTCTTCCTTATTATATTCTTATGACATCACCCTTCATGTCTGTCATGTATCCATGTGGACTTTTATCTTGGTATATGATGTGAGAGAATGGTCTATAACTAGTTTTAGTTAGCTTCCTCTCTCTCTCTCTCACTTCAGATACTTATTAGCTGTGTGACCCTGGTTAAATCACTTTATCTCTGTCTTCAGTTTTCTCAACTGTAAAATGGGCATAGTAATAACACCTACTTCCCAGAGTTGCTGGGAGGAACAAATGAGATAATAGTTGTAAAGTGCTTAGCACTGTGCTTGACATATAGTAAGCAACTCTTTCCTTCCTTCCGTTGTAGTCTGTCTTCCCCCATTGAAGGCCATCTCCAGGCTTACTGATCTGTATCTTGCCACTGGACCGAAATGGCTCCAGAGGTGAAAGTGAAGCTGGTAACTTTGCACAGCCCTTCCTCACTTAAATCCAATTCACTTGCAGGTCATGGCATCACCTTGTTGATGTCATGGTCCTCTTTGAGAACGAAGGACAAACAACAACAGTCTTCGCCATTAGAATGGAAACTTTTTGTAGTTACGGACTGTCTCCTCTAATTGTATTTGTTTCTGTAGTGCTTAGGAGACACTTAATAAATGCGAGCTCTCTCTTATACATATATATACATACAGGAGTCATTAAGTGTAATATACATACACATATGTGTATATGTATGTATATGCACACACATGTATGTATATGTATGTGGTTAGTACATCATTTTATTTACCAGTTTTATCCAATATTTGTTGCTGGGTTTGAATTGATTTACAACCAGTAAACATTGATCCTGTATCTCTTTCTGTAGTATCATATGATAAGCTGTTTCTGTAGATAAAATTCTTTTCTCCTTGCCAACAGGCATGATATGTTTTTGACAAAGCCATAGAGGCTATTTTAGTTTAACTAATAATATTCTTCATCATGGATTATAGTCCCAACTCCAGTACCACCTCATTTCTCTCTCATCTAGTAAAACTATTTCTAAGGGAATGCATGATTATGGACTTAGAAATAGATCTGCAACATGGCTGCCAAACAGTGAACTAATATCACCATGACTGCATGTGAAAAAGACATCACAAAAATTGTCAAGTCACTAATAATTGTAGAAATGGAAATTAAAGCTAATTTGAAAATCTCATCAGCTTGGCAAAGATTACAAAAAGAGAAAATGACAAATGTCAAAGGAATTGATGAAAAAGAGGCTCATTAATGCATTATTCATAGAGCTCAAATCAGTTCAGCCTTTCTAAGGCAACTTGGAAATATGCCCCCAAAGTCACTAAACTGCACATGCACTAGGTCCAGTAATACCACTATTACAAGTATACTTCAGATGAGATAAGAGAAAGAGGAAAAGGACTGATGTGTATAAAAATATTAATAGGAGCTCTTTTTGTGATGGCAAAGAAATAGAAACCAAATGGGTACTCATCATTTAAGGAATGACTGAACAAATTATGGTATATAAATGTAATGGAATACTATTGTGCTACAAAAAATGATAAAGAGGAAGATTTCAGATAAATCTAGGAAGACTTTTATGAACCGATATATAGTGCAGTGAGCAGAGACAGGGGAAAAATTTCTACAATAACAACAACATTGTAAAAACAGATAACTCTGAAAGGCTAAAGAAGACTAATCCATATGATGGCTAACCATGGTTCCAGAGAACTAATGAAGCGTGCTGACAGAAGTGATGGATGAAGATTTTTTGGATATGACCAATTCAGGAATTAATTTTACTTGATTATACATGCACACACACACACACACACCCCATAGGAATATGTATGTGTGAGTATATATGTACATGTGTGTGTATATGTAGATATATCTATATACATGTTGTATAAACACACATATATATGTGTGTGTGTATATATACACACATATTTGTGTATGTAGGAACCTGAGGGAAGTGTATAGAGAGAAAATAATTACTTGTTAATAGAAAAAAATTAAATTAAAAAGACATTATCATCATAAGCTTTCCTTGCATGTATTCCATTTGGAAACATATTTTAGTCTCTTGCCAAAGGCCCTTAATAGAATACTTCTGAGATAGGGTTTGAGAACTGACTGGTATATTGATATTTGTAGTTTACAGGGACAAATATTAACCTCTTGATCCCAAGAAACAATTTGGGGCTATTGAGATCTTTGAGCACCCTACTGAAATTGAATCATGCCCTGGACTTCTTAAAGAAACCAACGGAGAAGAAGTAGTGAAGATTCCAACTACTAAATAGCAGCACTAGCATAGTGGTCAGCCTCCCCAGTGCCACTCAGGACTTAACAAGATGAGTGGGAAAGAATGGTCATCACAGGGGCAACAGGAAAAATAAGACAGGAAAAGTAGGACAGAGTTTGACTGTGAAGGGAGAGATCAAAGAGGGCCATCTGCCCAACAGGAATCTCAGAACAGAAGACTCTGGCTTCAAAGTACTTTGAAAACCTTCAGGTACTATAAGATATTATCATCATTATTATCATTATCATTATTTATTCAAATTCTTCAGAACTTTCCTATTTCATCAGGAACAGCACCATCCCTCCAGGTTCCCAGGCCTTTGATATTTGTATTATCCTCAATTCCTTACTCTCACTCACTTCATATGTGCAATAAATAATTTGCCAAAATTTGTTATTTCTTTTTCCAAAGTATCTCTCATATACTTTCTATTTTTTCTGCTCATACCTAGTTCTGACCTTCATCATGTCTTGCCTAAACTATTGAAATAATCTTCTCTCTTCCCATCCATCCTCCACAGCACTGCTCTAATATGATTTTTCTCAGGTATGAACTTTAACTTGGTTCAGGTCTGGCCATGTCACTGACTTATCCTTTTTAATAAACTTTAGTAGTTTCCTATAACCTCTTTGTTCAAATATAAACACTTTTTAAAAATAGCATATTTAAAAATTTATATTAATTAAATTAATTAATTAAATTAATTAAATATATATTTAAAAATAGCAACTCTCTACAACCTGACCACACACTGCCTTTCAAGTCATATTACACATTATTCCCCAGCACATACCCCACTGTCCAGTCAAATTGCTCTCCTTGCTGTTTCTTCCACATTACATCCCATTTCCTATTCCCATGCATTTGCACTAGATGTCTCACAAGCTTGGAATGCTTTCCCTCCTCTCTTTCCCCCTCACCTCTTATAATCCCTCATTTCCTTCAAGACTTAGCCCAAGGACTGTCTTCTGCATGAGGCCTTCCTGGGTACATCCAATTCCTTGTCCTTTCACTTTGTGCCCTTGCCTAAATGTACCCTCTCTCTGCTTTTCATGTATTTTATATTACTAAATATATATGTTTTATGTATATATACATATTTGCATATATGTATGTATGTGTATATGTGGACAGATAGGACAGATGTCCAGATAGATAGACAGATAGATAGATAGTAATGTGTGCATGGTGTTTCTCCTGATGGAATATAAGTTCTTTGGCAACAGGGAGATTGTTTTGCTTTTGTCTTTGTATACCACATACTGAAGACAATGCCTGGCACATGGTAGGCACATACAGAGTAGGCATTTAAGAAATAATTGTAGATTAACTGATTGATTCACATAATCTTTGGACTTCAGGAGAAGGAAGTAATAAGTAAAATTATGAAGCGGATGGAAAAGAATAAAAAAAGGAAATGGAGAAAGACTAAGACTAAGGAAAATAAGGAAAACAGAAAACATGAAGGATTAGAGGAAGTCAGGAGTCCAGTGAGAATTCTGATGAAAGAAGAAAGGAGACTGATTGTGAGTGTGCAGTAGGAGGGATCTAAGTTGGGTGTCATATCTCAATGTAATCTCTAAATGCTGCTCATATGAGCAAACATGACTATAAGGCTGCAGATATGATCTGTGAGTGAATGATTCAAGGAAGGAATACTAGCCAACACAAAGAGGAAGGTTCAAGATGAATTTCAATGACTTTGAATTCTAGTCTACAAGTAAGTTTATGCTCAAAGTGTTATTTCTTTTGGGTAGAGGCCATGGCTAAAATTCCAGCACAAAGAATAGGTGTATTGTGATCTTTACACTTCAGCATAAGGTTCAAAACAGAATTAGACTGAAAATAAATTTTCAACTATGGAATATGGGTCACAGTTTGAGAGTTAATTTCCAAAAATGAAATATCCGACTAATACCAATTTACCAAATTTGACAGTAGTGTTCAAAATAACTTTTGCCCTGATTCTTGAAGTATTTAGTGCAAAAAAAAGTAAATTTTAGAATTTACATACACGTCTGTGTTCGTTAGTAGGCAACTTACCCTTTGAGGGATAATCTTGGGACAATGTGAGTTAGAATCAAACAAAAACAAATCTCTGGAATAAATGCAGATACATAAGGGGGAGATAACCAGAAAGACTGCTTTAATTAACCTCTGATATTTACAAGCAATATAAGTTACTTAGCTTAGGGGGCAGGAGAACTTAGTTTCTTAACATGTTAAAGAAAGAGAATTGAATTAGAAGGCCTCTAAAGTCTCTTCCAGATCTAAAACTATAATCCTGTGGGCATGCAGTCTCCCAGTTCAGGGAGCATGAATACGAATTTGACCATCTCCATATTCAGTGTATACAGTGGTCATGGTTCAACAAATGAGGAATATGAGGAATTATCAATCAACAAACATTTATTAAGTACTTGTGTTAGAGACCCATTGGTCTGCAATATCCATAAGTATATATAGAAATGGATAGTATATAAAGCCTGGAGTCTTTTCCAGCCTAAGGATTCTATAACACCTTCTATCATATTCACTTTTGAGTGTCTCTTTGGAATCAATGGAAAGCCATTAACATTAGGAAAGAGCCTTTCAGTGCACAGGGCATGCATTGTCACACCAATTTTACAGATGAGGAAATTTAGCTATGATATAATTGCCCTCATGGGATCATTACAGGTCTACAGTTGGAGAAGATCTTAGAGGTCATACAGTCCAATCCCATTATTTGATATACAAGGAAACTGAGGCTCAGAGAGTTGAAATACATAAGTGGTGAGTGATGTCATAAGGATTCAAATCTTGGACCTCTGACTCCAAGTCCAGAACTCTTTCCAATGTAACCCTTTATGTCCATTATAAAAGTTCTTATCAATAGAGTTGGAGCTTTGGGGTAGTGCAAACATTAAGAATAGATTTGGGATGAGGGAGTACATATAGAAAGAGGCAGATATTCAGATGCCTAAAGACAAAGGGGATATTTTGTAAAATTGTAGTCTGAAAGTAAATTAAAGACTCCCCCTCTTGAGGCTGTAATAACTTTTGGTGACTTAACAGCACTAGCTTCCTGGTTCTCCTTTCCTGTTTCCTTTCCTTCAAGGTCTTAAACTCACGGCCATTATCTCTTATCTTGTTCAACACAACATCAGCAATTATCCTGTCATTGTGGTACATGGACTGATTAATTTCATGTTGTAGGAAAGATGTCGTTAGTCATAAGAAAAAAAAATAGAACGCTTAAATTAAATAAATCTTGGATTTGGACAATTATCCCCCTGTTGTGAGTCATCTCTGTGTTGAGTCATGAAGACAAAAAGAAAAGCAGAGAGCTTCCCTGTTCATCGAGTGAATGAACATAGAGCCTGATGGGACAATCAATTTGGCTCATTCAGACAAAATGCAGCTCATCTGACCACCAGTATCCCTGAAAGAACCTGGATATTCAATTTCCATTTTAGCACAATTTGGCCTCTACTTCATGGTCTCCCTGGCTTCCACCCAAGTGCAAAATACATAGAAGAGATAATAATATCATGAGAGAACAAATACTTGGACCCCATCATCAGCTACCTAACTTTCTTCAAATGTCAAATTATAGGGGAGAGCAGACAGGAAAAAGTGAGAGAGGAAAGAGGAAGGAGACTCAAAAGGAATAAAAGTGTTTGGGGAAGGAAGGGAGACACTAAGTACTTGGTGAATAATTTGCTTTGAGAGGAAAAGGCTAAATGGTTACTTTTGAGTGACGTATACAAAATTACGTACATGTTCTTTTCACATTTGTATTCTGAGTGATTCACATCCCTGACTCCTACATCTACCATGGCACCCCTCAAAAGAGAAAAAAAATAAATCTTTTATTAAGTTATTGATCAGGCTTCCAAATATTCAAGGCAGCAGGGACACAACAAATATGTATTGATTTATGAATAAGTTGAATTGAACAACTACTTGCGTAATCAGCTTCTCTAAGTAGCTGAGAGAATAGTAGAATTTGCTCTGGTCTGGGAATGTAAGCCTGCATGTTTCTGAATAAGGCTTTTTAAGGACTCAACTAAAAGAAAGGTGGGAGGGGCAGCCAAAGAAAAGAGTAGAGAAAGGCTGCTGCAAACCCTTACCCACATCTCAACTTGAGACAATAACCAAGCTCACAGAATTTTGCTGTTAGTCATATTCTGCAGAGTAGCCAGGTCTTATTCCCAAGAAGTGGAGTCACTTGGGATAGGAAAGGCAGTGAAAGGTAATGGAATTTCTACAGGGATGAGAATGGATTGTTGACAGCTACAGACCTAGAAGTTTCCATTAAATTTAGGAAATATTTATCATGGGTCATGTGTTCTGTGGGTTGGGAATAAAAATTCAAGAGTGAAAGTCTCTGTCCTCAAGAGGTTTATAGTCTAATAAAATTGAGAAACACACACACATATGGATGTATATGCAAATATACATATGTATGTATGCACACACATACATACACTCTAATAAACTACCATAAAAAGAAGACATGAAAAGTCCCAAGGAGAGATCCAAAGAAAACTCTGTGAGTCATAGAATCAAATAATTTCAGAGTTGGAAGGGATTTCCAACTCAGGAGGGTGTGTAGTCCCAGTCAAAAATCTCCTCAATAACTTAACCACCAACTGGTCAGTCATCCTGTCCTCCTTTAAAGACCTCCAATGGGGAAGAAGGGGCTATCTCTTTTAGGGCAAACCAAAGCAAAGACAATCAATATCCTTTCCCAATGCTAGACATTCAGAAAATTAAATACACCTATCATGATCTACCCCCAATCCTAATCCAGGCTAAACATCTCTTGTTCCTTCAATGGATCCTTATTTTACTGTGATTCAAGGCCCTTTACCATCCTAGTTCCCTTCCCTTGGATGGTCTCCATTTTAGTAACGTTCTTTCTAAAAGGTGGCATCAAGCATGATATTCTAGGTGTGGTCTAACCAGGGCACAGTACAATGGGCCTAACTTCTCCCTTCTGGGAGCGGGATAGGGCAAGATCTACCGCATAGGATGCCACTGAGTAGTAAAGGATTAGAGTGAGCCACTTCTGTAAAAGGGTTAGGAGACACTGAGCAGCATGAAGATACTGGGGACCAGAGAGGAAAAATGCTGAAAAGGAAGAGGAGTAGAAAACAGTGAGTCAGAATTCTTTGGAGATAAATGTTGCCTACTTTGTATTACTGATATCTAAAAGATGGTCCATGAGTATCACTTGTTAGCAGTAGAGAGATTGGCCCATATTTCCCACCATAAGCAAACACAAAGCACAATAGTGCTTCATAAAATTGACATGCTGGGAAAGAGAAGGTGAAGAGCTATAGGTTCTCTGAGGTTTAATGTGTAATTTGAGATCAATTAATTTGTTAATAAAAGGTCAGGTGGAATTTTGTGTTAGAAATCAGGATCTCTCTTTCATGTTTTAAAATGAATTAGTTCATTAACTGGGGATTAGGTGGACTTAGCTACTATTTTAGACAAACCCAAAAGGAATATGATTACTCTTTTTTAAAATGAAAATAAATCAATATGTGAATGGAATAGAATTTTAGTGCAGAAGAAGAAGAATCAGAGGAAGGCAGAAATGTTAACATATCACTGTGCAAACCTACTCAAAGTTCAGCTGTAATAGTATTCAGAAATGGATCAACCATGTTTTTCTCCTACTGCTCCCTCAACCCCAAACATCAAAAACAATCTATATAAGTAATTGACATTTTTGCAAACTAAAAACATCAGTGAACTTTCTTTTTGAAAAGAAATCTTTTCATAGAATCTTCTAGATGTTTATATTCTTAAGGTAAAGATAGGGGCTCTGTTATGGTTCACATATTTAATATATTTTTCAAGTCTGACATTTTCCACATCAGATTACATATTAAATCAAAATGACACAGAAATACATACTTCCAAGGAAAAACAAACTCATGAGGGAGTTGGAGACATATTGGGCAGATGTCAAATAGGTTTAATAGAATTTATTCATATTCATACTCCCTCGGGACGTTTGTGTATCACCATAATAGCAATGCAACAACAACAACAATAAGACTTTATGCTTGAATCTGGAGATCACATTTAACCATCGGATGAAAAAAATACTAACAAATACTTTGGCCTCCTTCAGGCAAGACATTGAGCATAAAGTCAAAAAATAAAAGAATGTGGCTAATATTTAAAGAAACTTACTGGTACCCTGAAGTCAAAGCTGAATGGGGAAGAACACATTTAAAGTAATTAGTATCAATATAATAAGTGTTTTAATGTAAGTTTTCAGAATTGTAAAACAGATCATAATTTGGAAAGCATACTATAGTGTATACAATATACGTAGTGTGGGTCTATGGATCCCAACACCCTCAGACAGCTGCAGAAAGATTTCTACTTCCTCAAAAACCAGGAAGCAAAAGATTGATAAATGTTCTTAAATGGGTCAAATAAATAGGTCAAAAACCTACAGAAATACTTTTGGAATAATCAGAGAACACCTCATGGAACATTAGTCAAAACTAGTTAATAGGTACACACTACTGGACTTACGGAATAAAAATGAAAGTGATATATCTCTGGTTGGAGCCTATGAAGTAACTAAGATTTTTATTGTTCTGTTGTCTCTGACTCTTCCTGACCTCACTCAGGATTTTCTCAGCAAAGACATCATAGCAGTTTGCCATTTCTTCCTCCAGATCATTTTACAGATGAGGAAACTGAGGCAAACAGAATTAAGTGACTTGCCCAGGTCACACAGCTAGATAAGTGTCTGAGGCTGGATTTGAACTCAGGAAAATTAGGCTTTCTGACTTCTATCCTGTACCACCTACCTGCACTAGCTAAAACACATGAATGAAATCAAAAGGCCTTCAAAGGAATATTTCTGCACAAACTCAACCAATAATATGTTGACAAAGAAGCATTATAAAAATTGACTGAGTCATGCAAATTTGTGAAAAGGGGGGGTTATGGTAGCAATTCAAGACTAGGTCATTGCCACCTGAAATTATAGAAGTTTTATCCTCAAGGAGCCTGGATTAAGTGATTGATGTAGATTATGTAAGGAAACTGTAGAAATTGCATAACATGTTCCTTCAGCCCCTAGCAAGGCATGACCTAGTAGCTGGAATCATAATTCCACATGCATACATCAGATATTCACCAGGTTTCATTGACTTACAAAAGCTTCATATATAGACCTCAGAATATCTTTGAGAGTTCAACCAATAAACTGCATTTGAATAGTACTGTTATCATAGACCTCAAATACAGCCTCAAATCACCTAAACATAACACTGATTTGTAAAAACTTAGCAACACATTTTAGTAGATGTTGCCATATTAAATACTAATGATTTCCAGGGTACATAGAAAGAAAAACTTGAAAAATATAGAGATGAATAAAAAGCAAAATCATGTGGGAACATGACAGGGTATGTAAACAGCACTGTATTCTTGTCAGCTCTTAGACTTATACTGAGGATAGCATTCAGATTGCCTACAGAGGATGAGTTCATACTTTAATACTTTTGCTCAGCTACTATGATCATTTACTCATAGTACTTATTAAAGATATGCCCAATAGTCCATAGAATATTCAATATAAAAGAATAATACCACAATAGTTACTTGTCCTCATCCCTTTCTACTTGAACCCCAAAGAAGGAAGAGGAGGAGGAGAAAAAGAAGAATCCCTTACTTTCCATTGTCTCCTCCTTGACACGGATGGTGGATTGGGTTTTGAGGGGTTGATGATAATGGTGATGTATATATCTGATATTTATATAGCACATTGTTTTCAAGATATGCATTAGAAAAAATACATTAAAATTCATTATAACATTTGCCCACCACAACAAACTTGTGATATAATTACTATTACTATAGTCATTATTATCTCCATTTTGCAGATGAAAAGACTGATATACTCATCATATGGCTAATGAATGTTAGACAGAAATTCAACTGAAGTCTTTCTGACTTCAAATCTGGTACTTTCCCCATTAAATATCCACATTGCCAATTATATAAATAGGAAATACAGTAAAAGATGGTTCCCAAATTTTGCATTAGTTGTATAGGAAAGGCTTGAGTCTGACAAAAATAATGTTATAACAAAATCAATCATGAATCATGAAATTTGGGGAAAAGACTTCACAGAAGTTTTAGAAGCCTGAAGTTTTAGAACTGGAAAAAGAACTTAGAAGTATTAATCCAATGAGTGAATAGTATGATGTGTTAGCCAAAGAGGGGGGTGAGAAACAATGAGATCTTCAACTTCATTAAGAGACTTACAGTGTCTAGGGCTATAAAGGGGTAATCTCACTGGACTCTGTCTTGGTCAGACCACATTTAGAATACTGAGTTCAGTTCTGCACATCACATTTTAGGAAAGGCAGGAAGACAATTAGCATAGTGAAGAGCTATGAGATCCTTCCATATGAAGGTCAATTTAAAGAACTGGATGTTTACCTGGAGATGGGTAGTAGAGCTGGGCATGATTAAATGTCTTCAAGTATTTAAAGGATTTTTTCATGGGAACCCCAGGTGAAACTTGCAAGGCAAAGTTCACTTTGAAATAAGAAAAATCTTACTAGCCTTTCAAAAGTGAAATAGGTCACCTCTCTCCAGACCGCAGTCTAGACATTCTCTACAATGCCCCAGAAATCTCTTCATCCCAGAAGCTCACTCAAGGCAATTCATCTAGTAGAAGTACCTGCTGACCTTGTGGTCTCTTCCTCTGTTTGGGATGGTTCCTCTTAGAACCTCTGTTGAAGGACTGTGTCCAGGCTAGCCATGCTTTCATTCCCCTTCAGACTGTACCCCAAATGGACTTTTTCTATCTCCCCCATCTACCCTCCTTCAGCTTTCTTCATGTGCTGTCTTCCTCCATTTGAATGTAACCTCCTTGTAGTTAGGGACTGTCTTTCTGTTTGTATTTATATTTCCAGCACTTACCACAGTGGACTTTATAAATCTTTTTTTATTAATTTATTTTGATTTATCAACAATCACTTCCATAAGCTTTTGAGTTTTAAATTTTTCTCCCCCTCCCTCCCCACCTTCTTCCCCAAGATGGCACACAATCTGATATAGGCTCTACATATACATTCCTATTAAACATATTTTCACATTAGTCATGTTGTAAGGAAGAATTAAAACCAATAGAAGGAACCAGAAGAAAGAGGAAACAAAACAGAAGAAAAAAAAGAGCAACTAGTATGCTTCGATCTGCATTCAAACTCCATAGTTCTTTCTTTGGATGTGTATAGCATTTTCATTTTGAGACATTTTGTGATATATTAGATCCTTGCATTGCTGAGAAGGGCTAAGTCTATCAAAGTTAGTCATCATACAACATGGCTGTTACTGTGTACAACGTTCTCTTGGTTCTACTCACTTCATTCAGCATTAGTACATACGAGTCTTTCTAGGTTTTTCTGAAGTCCACTTGCTCATCATTTCTTACAGCACAATTGTATTCCATTACATTCATATACCACAACTTGTTCAGCCATTCCCCAATTGATAGACATCCCCTCAATTTCCAGTTCTTTGCCACTACAAAAAGAGCTGTTATAAATATTTTTACACATGTGGGTCCTTTCCCCATTTTTATGATCTCTTAGAATCTTATTGAATGATTTACTATTATTCTTAGATAATGTTCTCTCCCTCAATATAGATCTTTGTCAACTATTGTTGAAGGGGTCCTTGTTTACTGTGAGTTGAATTATATGACCTCCCATCTCTCTTCCAACTCAGAGATACTCTGATACCCCAATTTTATAGCTGAGGGAAATGAGTGTCAGAAAGGCTA
Source organism: Vombatus ursinus (assembly GCF_900497805.2). NCBI lineage: Eukaryota > Metazoa > Chordata > Mammalia > Diprotodontia > Vombatidae > Vombatus > Vombatus ursinus. Next base: position 14,154,304 of record NW_020954619.1, read on the forward strand.
CCTAAGGGCTCACAGCAATTTAAGGGCAGAGACAGGACTAGGAGGAAGCAGGAAACTGAGGAAAGAACACAGGCTCTGGAGTCAAAAGTTTTTAATTCACATCCCACCTCTGACATTTGTACTTGGTTGACCTTTAGTATCTCTGAATCTCAGTTTCCTCATCTATAAAATGAGAAGGTTGGCTTCTGAAGAGCCTTATAACTCTATATCTCTAATCATGGAACCCATTGCTCTCTACTACATGGCTGGCTTCCTTTTTATGGGAAGAATTAATCCTGATCTTGCAAAGCCCCTATAAAGAGTCTAACCTGCGTTTAAAATCTCTAATCTAAGCTATTTTTTCCACTAAATCAATGCCATGGAGAAGATTTAATTGGACAGAATGAACAGAAAGCTGAGGTCAAGTACCAAAAGGTCAAGTACCCAAAAAGTTTCTGTCAATATTGGCTTGGAACAAATCACAGCACTAGAGAAGGTGAAAACTAAATATTGATTGTTTACCTTTAAATTAAACTCAAGGCATTAGATGTCCTTTTAAAAGTGCTTTGGAGTCTTTATCTAAACAAGACTAAGAAATAAATTACTGGTAAAGCAGGGTCTGATCAATAGCAAGGCCTAAAGAGCCGGGTCCTTTGTTACTAGTCACCTATGTTCTCATATGAGATGCTGCTCCTATAATAAACTCCCTGTAGTGAAAAATGGGAAGTGGATTCTAGCCTTAATACTCACTATTTGACCCTTGGACAATCACTTAAGCTCTCTAGGATAGTTTCTTCCTCTGTTTAATGAAGGGGATAAAGGAGATGATCTCAAGTGGCCTTTCAGGCTCAAAAAATGTCTGATTTTAATTCAGATAATTAGAGGGAGTGCATACTGTATTCATATGGAAGCAGTCACTAATTTTTCTGTGTTGTGTCTCATGTAACTGAGAGTAGTGTGTCTCTTGCATACCAAGCACTATTCTTGTATGTGGGGGCCTGGGGGGTTCTTTTAATTTTCTTTTGGGTCAGGAGTTCAAATCCCATTGGAAGTAACCCATGTTTTTCAGCACCTCAGGCTCCAAAGAGAAGAAAAAGCTGCTTAATTACTGGAGGTAGGGATGAGAGGGGTGAACATCTTCTCTGTAAGATTAAACTAAATGCTCCTTGTTTGAAGAAACAATCCCAGAGATAACTGAGCTTATCTCAGTTTTCCAGGCTTCTCTGAGGATTTGAGGTTTATTTTCTCACCCCAGTGTGAGGCCAAGACTGGACAACATGGCTGCCAAAGGGTCTATTTACCCACCAGATCAAATGGCTAATGTGATGGATAGTATTTCAGCAAAGATATAAGGACTGTTTTCAATCAGAGTAGGCAAACTTAGTATCATCTTCTTAAAAATACTTATAAGAATAATACTTTTGCAAACATATTCCTTTCTGTGCTTAGGAAAATGTATCTGAAGATAGATAAATAGATTAGATAGATATACTATATACATACATACATATATGTATGTATATATGTGTAAAATGTATATGCATGTGTATACATATACATACATATAAACATACACATGTGTGTGCATGTGTGTATACATAGATATACATATTTACACACTCACACACACACATATATTTGAACATTACAGATTTTGTGATACACAACACACCATTTTCTTATAAGCAAAACTGATTCTGTAGGCTGAACTTGGGACCTCCATGAAGGATTAACACTTGATGTATCAAAAATGGAAAGAGAAGCCAATTTAAACCAGCAATGGGTACATTTATTTTTAAAAGCATAAATACTGAGCAAACTAATGTGGCATGTAGAGTAAAATTAATTTTAAAAATGTTCTATTTTAATGTTTATTGTTAATGGGCTCAGACAGAGCACTTCCTTCTGAGAAATGAAAACTGTGTTCTAAGAATCTTTAGCGGTCATTAAGTCTTAAGGCTGAAAGTTAAAACATTATTTTGGAAGGGACAGTAAGAAGGAAAAAAATCAAAATTATAACACCTCACATTAATACAGGTTTTAAGGTTTTCAGTATGCTTTGATATAAATAACTCTGTGAAGTAGGTGCTATTGTTTATCCCTGCTTTACAGATGAGGAAACTGAGGTCAATCTCAGAAAAAAAATAAATGAAGCTCACAGTGACTTGCCCAAGGCCACACAGCTAATAAGTGTCAGGCCTTTCTGACTTTGAATTTAATGCTCTGGCCATTATGTACTCTGTTCTAACAGAAAAAGCAGAGGTTCAAGAGATAGCTTGCAACAGAACATTTAATTATCAAGAGTTTATCAATAAAACCACAATATGATGTATAGTCAAACTTTACTAATTTGCCACATGTGGGAAAAAGGCTAATCAGGGTTAATGAAAAGTGTGAGTTATAGACCATTGTTTAAAGAAATGTGGTTTTATGACTTTCAAATACATGCAGTAATAATGCTGGGAGCCCAGCTCTGAACCCTGGAGGATCTTGTGTAGTGGGTCACCGGAGACCAGTATATGTGAACAATATAAAATCCTCATGTCTGGTTATGTAAGCCTTTGGGAGAAGTAGGAATGTGTGATTATGCCTTAAAGGGACAAGATTGTCTTCTCCAACTAGGAGGAAAACTCTTAGGAGTGGGGAGAATTACAGAGGTGAGCTCCAACACTTGGCTAGAGAGTTTGGTGAGGAAACAAAAGACAGACAGGATCAGAATGAAGGCCAAGGGTGCTGCTGATGTTTGAGTAGCCACCAGAGTTTTCCTGGGGCAGAGAGAACAGCCTGAGGCTCATGAGGAAAAGCATATCTGAGAAGACTCACTATTGTTAAACTGACCAATTGAGAGAATGCCTGTTTTTTCTCTTCACCTCATTAAGTCCGAAACTTACCTCTTCTTTAAAATGTGCTCACATTCCTGTTTGATCAGTATTGATAGCCAGCATGTGATAAAGTGTGGTCAACCACAGCAATGTCTGACTTGTATGTGTGAGAGAGATGCTTCATAGCACTATCTCCATAACTACGGAGGGCCTAACTTCTCCAATCAAACAATGAATCAGGGGTGTGAAATGGCTAGTAACAAGTTAAGTTGTCAACAACTTAATTGATTAACATTTACTATGTGCCAAGCACTGTGTTAAGAGCTTGGGATACAAATACACATCCAAATACAAACAAAAGAAAGACAGTCCCTGGCTTAAGTTGTAATAAAGGAAGACAACACACAGAAATGAGCTGAAAAAGAAGGAAGAAGGAGAGGAGGAGGAGAAGGAGATCCTCTGGAGACTCAGGAGCATGGTCTGAATGGGAATGGAATGAATATAGCTGGCTGGGACATTTTCCTTAAAATGGAGGTTCTGAGAGGAACTACTAACCAGTTAGAGGAAGGGACCACTGAGTGATCTTCCCAGGTAAAAAGGCTGCTATGGAATGGTAAAGAAAGAAGTCAGGAGAGTGAGGAGTGTCTAGATATCTCTAGGACATATACCTCTAGGCAGCTGAGTGGTATGGTGGTTAGAGCACTGGATCTGGAATAAAGAAGACCTGAGTTCAAATCTGGCCTCATACCCTGGGCAAGCTGCTTAATCCATGTCTGCCTCAGTTTCCTCATCTATAAGATGGGAATAACAATAACACCTACCTCCCAGAGTTCTTGTGAGGACCCAATGCAATAATATTTGTGAAGTGCCTTGCAAATCTTAAAATGCTATAAAAGTGCTAGCTATTAATCTTATTAAATCAATTGAGTCAGTTTATCAATCAATAGCACTAAGTAGGTATAAGCAATTAATCAAAAGAGGAGTAAGATGCTTTTGAGCCATGGGGTAAAAGCAAATTACAAAGACATGCAGACTAGTGATTCAGTTTTAGGATTGTACAGGGATCCCAGGCAAGTGCTGTATTTAAGGACTTCCAGCCACAGAACTGTGTAAGTTCTTTGCTATGTGTGCTTTCTAAGCTTGAGCCAATTTAATTTGGATTCTGTATATTCGTGGGAGAAAGTGCCCCAAGCTGGGGGGAAGGGAAAAATTGTTATAAAGTCCCAGTAAATATTATTTTGTAAACAGAAAAAAGAAGGAAAGAAAATGAACATTTATTAAGCACCTACTATATGCCAGGCACTGTGCTAAGCACTTTATAAATATCTCATTTGATCTTCACGACAACCCTGGGAGGTAGGTGTTATTATTATTCCCATTTTACAGTTGACAAAACTAAGGTAGACAGAGGTGAAGTGACTTGCCCATGGTCACCCAGCTAGGAAGTATCTGAGGCTGAATTTGAACTCAGGTCTTTCTGACTCTAGGCCCAACACTCCATCCTCTATACTACCTAGCTGCTTTTAGACCTAAAAGTTAAATTGGCTAACTAATAATGGGGAGGTGTGTTGTTGTTGAGTCATTTTTCAGTTGTGTCCAACTCTCCATGACCCCATTTGAAGTTTTCTGGGCAAAAATAATGAAATAGTTTGCCATTGCCTTCTCTAGTTCATTTAACAGATGAGGAATTGAGGCAAACAGGGTGAAGTATCTTGCCTAGGGTCACACAGCTACTAAGTGCCTGAGGACAGATTTGAACTCAAGAAGCTGAGTCTCCCTGACTCTAGGCCCAGAATTGTATCTACTGTGCCACCTAGCTGCCTTAATAATGGGTAGATATCAACTTGTAAATGACTATGAAAAGTATACTATTGGGGTCTCATGAAGAACAGTAATAGAAACTACCCCTAACTACTCAGGGATCCCCTTGGAATGCTGAGGGAAGGTATTCAGCCATCGTCTGGAGAACAAACCTGTAAGTGCTCATGGGAACTCAGAGATAAGCCCAGACCCTGCACTACATATGTATTTCATTATTGAGAACGATGTTGAAAGGAGGAAGGTCAGTGACTATAATAGTACCCATGGAGATGGATAGAGACAGAGATAATAGACCTTCTCTAAGAAGTCTATCATGGCATGGAGCTCGGGAGTTAAATGAAAGAATTTTATTGATTCATATATTCTATTACTTCTCACAGAAGAATAAAAATATAAATTTGTTGTTGTTTTAGTTTTTTTCTCTAGACAAAAGAGTTAGTCTCCTAAGTAGTTTCTATCTGGTGGGGTGGGGAAGGTGAAAGTGGAGCTGGGGGAGCTGCTGCTTGGGATCATATGGCCCCACCCACTGCTCTGCTCCATGCAAGATCCAGAAGAACACCTTTCATCGGGTAGAGCTGAGGATGGGTACTACAGAGTGGGTCAGCCCCAGTGAAAAGAGGAGCATAGCTGGGAAAGACCCACAATGCAATGCCCACATTCCAAAATTGTTTATGTGTACCTATGTACGTTATTTCTCCAGGACAGAATGTAACTCTTTGAGGGGAGGGCATATTTCATTGTCATCTTTGTGCCCCCAGAATCTAGCATAGTGGCTGGCATATAGTAGGCTCTTAATAAATGCTTATTGAATGAATGAATGAGAGTCACTATGTTAAGCTGGTATATAAAGGTGGAAAATGAAACACTCCCTGTCCTTAAGGACATTACATTCTACTGAGAGATATAAAAATGTATAATGTTAAGTATAGGGCAAGGTAGTTGAAGGAGAGAGGGTCAGAGAGAGAGAGAGAGGGACAGAGACATGGAGAGAGAGACAGAGAGATACAAAAAGATAGGGAGGGAGGGAGAAAGAGAATAAAAACAATAGCAGCAACTTACACAGATACTCAAATTTATTCATGTGATCTAATTTGATCCTCACAATAATCGCATAAGTTGCATAGGATTGGTATTATTACACCTGTTTTACAGATGAGGAAACTAAGACTTGGGTCTTAAAATTAGATCATGTGACTGACTCCACATCCAGAGTTCTTTCCACTATACCATGCTATCGTGAGACCCAAATTTCTAGGTGAGGGGAAGGAGCAAAGGCCAGGCTTGATGGAAGAAATAGTGAAAATTTTTCAAGGAGGTTGCATTTGAACTTAGCTTTAAAATATTTCTCTCTGAGTAGGAATGAGTAGATGGTTATGGAAAGCTTTTTATTGACCCTGAATATAATACTACCTAGATGAGGTCAATCAATCTATCAAATAATCAATAAGCATTAAGTGCTTACTGTGTGCCAGGCACTGTTATAGGCAATAGAGATAAAAATACATTGGAGATAAAAAAATACGCAATGGAAATTTTAAAAATGGAAATAAAAATGAAATAAAAATTAAAATCCCCTTCCTTTAAGGGGCTTACACTCCAATGATAACACATACACAAATAGATGTATACCAAATACATACAGGGTAGATGGAAGGGGACTCACATTTAAGATGAGCAGGAAAGGCCTCCTGCAGTAAGTGGCATTTGATTTAGGGCATGAAGGAAGCCAAGGATTCTACAAGGTGAAAGTAAGCAGAGACATCCTTTCAGAAAACTTGACAGAGATAGCTCAGGATCCTAAATCTAAGAATGTTGGGAATAGTAATTCCCCTCTTCTCCAAATCAACCACCAGACCTGCTTTTAGCGTAGCCCCAGTAGCCATCCATCCGTAAGAAGAGAGATTACCATGGAGAAGGAGCCCCCTTCCTTATCATCACCAACAAAAACTGTTGACCGACCTTTCACAGATGGACACAGGAGGTCTGGGAGTGTCAGCACCTCCCAGCCTACCAGTGCTGCTTCCAGCCCAAACCTCACAGCCGTCATCCGGAGAAGTAACTTCTGTGGAGAAGGGGGACACAAAGAAAGTAAGCCAAGCTAGCTGAAGCAACACAGCACCTGAGGGAAAGACAGGAGGCAGCATGTGTCGGATGGGTCATACTTCCACCATTTTGGCTACCATCTCCCCCTCAGACCCTGATGGAAACAAACTGAACCCAAGAGCCTTGGGAATATCAAGGCTTCATTCCAGGGCCCTCAACCATCATCCTGGGAAGTAAACCCTGTGGAGATACAGCCTGGCAACCACTGCTACAGGAGCTATAAAAGATCTCAGTTACCGAAGACCCAGGAAATAAAGTTCTTATCAAGAAAGTCCTTGCCATCAACAAATTGTTCACCATCAGAAACCACCACGATTTTATGAGTGGAAATGACCTTAAGGAAGGGGCATTGCCATGGACATTGCTATTGCACCCTGAGGACCATTAGACCTTTCCATCTGACTTAGAGCTGTTCAGCTTCCATGTGTGCTTCCTCCCCCATTAGAGTGTGAGAGGACTCACACTAATCTAATTGATTGACTCTTTCAGACTTAGGACTATTTTACCTTTCCATTTGTATCTCTAGCATTTAAACCAGTTTTTTGTACACACTAAGTACTTAATAAATGCATTATTCATTCATTCATTTTTTCAGATATAGGGGATAGATACGCATAGATATAGAGATGAGAGTGAGATGAATGAAAAGCCTGAGAGACAGAGTTTCTGGGTAATTAATAATCAATTTATTTATTAGACTAGCTGATAATCAATAAATTGTTGGCCAGGGGTTTCTCTTAGTAACCAAAGACAACTAATGGAGACAATGAATGCCTTAAATATTTTTTTTTTGAAAGGGGATCTTCCTAACAGGAGAAATCAACTCTGATTGGTGTATAGTTAGCTAGCTATTGGTTGGGCATTTTAATGAGGAGGTAGGCTAAAAGTCTTCAGCTCCTGCTGCTGAGAACTTAGCTTAATCATGAGACTCAGCTGCAAAGGAATCCATCTCTACCCAGACCACTCTGGTTGCATTTCTCCTTCGAGAGCTAAGTTATCCTAAACTCCAATGGGAGAGCACAAGGGCATAGACTTAATACTTTAGGGCTGGAATTTAACTAGATTAGATTTTGTTTATACTCTAGACAGAAGTAAGATCTACTACTTGGGTGGGGTCCGACCCAAGATTGTGTAGCACATTCCCAGACGATTTGGGCAATCTTTTCTATCAAGAGACTAACTTAATCTCATGGAGAGCTGGTCCCTGAATGAGGGAATAAAAAGCCTAGATCTTAATTAATACAATTATATAGTAGAAAATAATAATTTCTCTCCTTAGAGGATTGCTTGTGAGCACAGCAACAAAGCTAGTATGACTGGACCATTGAGTGCACAGAGAGCTGAACCTTAGAGTGCATGGAGGGGAGTAATGTGTAAGAAGACTAGAAAGATAGGAAAGGGCCAATTTGTAAAATACTTGAAGGCCAAACAGAAAAGTCTTCAGCAGGACAGAGGTCATAAGGAAGAACAAAGGAAGAAGAAATATTTTAGATTCTGAACTGAAGGTGAAATCAATATCCAGGCTCTTTTTGAGGACTCCAGAGAGGGGAAATCAGTCTTCTGTAGATAGACCAGTCAATTTTTAAACAGTTCTGATTGGTAGGAAGTTTGTCTTCTATCAAGCTGAAATTTGTCACTTGAGTTTCCACCCATTGTTCCTAATTTGACCCTCTAAAGACAAGAAGAACAAATTTAATTTCTCTCCTCCATTATAGCTCTTGAAATACTTGAAGACAGCTATCAAAACCCCTTAAGTTTTCCCATCTCCAGGTTAAATGTCCCTAGTTCCTTCAATTATTGCTTAGTTGTCATGGTAACAGTCCATTTTCCATCTCCTGAAAATTCACCATCTTGTCGCTGTCCTTCCAAAACAAGTGGGACCTAGAACTGAATATAATGTTCCAGGAGAGAATGCTACAAGGCAGTAGTTGCCTTCCAAATTCAGTACACGTTACTTGAATTAACACTAATGTATTAAGATTTTGTCCACTTTCTGCCCTGCCCCCCACTTTGCTTCCCAAACTCAGCACTTAGCAACAGCATTCCATGTTTAACCTCCATAACTTTGCACAGGCTGTCCCATAGACTAAAGATGCACTCCCTCTTCACCTCTGAGAAGCCCCACCTTTCCTTAGTGCTCAACCCAGGTGTTACTTCCTGATTCTTCTAGTTATTAGGACTGTCTCCCTCCTCAGATTATTTTGTTACTTGCTTATCTATGTAATTGTGATATACCAGAAGAGGAATGCAAGCTCCTGGAGGGCAAGAATTCTTCCCCTCTTTTTTTTTTCTATTTATCCCTCCCTCCTAATAAAAAAAAAACAAACCTAGCACCCAGAATAGTACTTTGCATATAGTCAGTGATTAATAACAATTTATTGAATAAATGTATGTTGATCTTCAGTCCATTAAAATCCCAAGATTTTTTCCCCCCACAGGAACAGTTGTCTAGTCATACCTTCCCTATCTTACACCAGTATAATTTTTTTTAAGTTAGAAATTTACATTTGTCCCTGTTAAATTTTATTAGATTTCAACCATAATTTTATTCTATTGACATATTTTTGGATCATGATTCTTTCCTCTTTTGCTCATCTCTTGCAACTCATTTTGAGCAGCTAGGTGTGCAAGGGATAGAATGTGAGGCCTAGAGTCAGGAAGACTCATCTTCTTGAGTTCAAATCTGGCCTCTGACGCTTACTAGCTGTGTGACCCTCAGCAAGTAATTTAACCCTGCTTGCCTCAGTTTCCTCATCTGTAAAATGAGCTGGAGAAGGAAATGGCAACTTATTCCAGTATCTTTGCCAAGAAAACCCCAAAAGGGGTCATGAAGAGTTGGACACAACTGAAAAATGACTAAATAACAACAAAAATATTAAGAAAAACATTGGACAGAATAAGGGTAAGGGCAGATTTCAATGGCATTCCATTAAAGACTTTCCACTCATCAAATTATAACCAATACCCTGCTCAAATATGGACTCTTGAAAGATGTACTGCCTGAAACCACAAGCTATAAGCCCTTACTGATAGTTTTCTTTTACTTGACTAAACTAGAGCACATATGAATTCAAAGCAAAAAGCAGTAAATCAAAGGAAAATCATTAAATAATAAGGAAAATCCTCCCATATGCATTGGTGCTCACTGTCCTGTTGGTTCCCCATTATGTTGCCAATAAAAAATGAACATAGCCATAGGACTCACCTAAGAGAGGGAACACAAATAGCCTTATTCGTGCCCCATACATGCCTGTGATTCTGAGGCTTCAACTTGCTCCTTCAGAGAGAAGCTATTATCATCATCTCTGGTCTAATATCATCTACTAGCTGGTATTTCCATTCTCAGCTGAGCGCTGCTTCCTCCGATGAGCAGCTCCTCTCACTACACCTCATGCATAAAACAAGTGATCTTGCCTCCTACTTGGCCAAGAAAATTGAAGCAATCCAATATGAGCTTCTTCAGCTCCTTTCTTTACCTCTACCTAACTTTTCTGCATTATCACCAACTCTCTCCCCCTCCTGTTTGGTCACTGAAGGCATATGTAAACTTTTTTACTAGGGCTAACAGCTCTACACTCTAAACTTTCCTTCCTTTGGTAGGAATTTGCGTCACAATCATCAATGCATCAATTTCTCCCTATTCATTAGCTCTTTTTCTGTTTATAAATGTGCTCAGGCAAACCCCACCCAAAAATCAATTCGGCAAGAATTCATTCAACAAGAACTAACATCATTTGGACCTTCAAAACTGCTTAGCAAGTATTTGGTTCCTTTCTTATAAAGCCTTTTTTTTTTTTCAAATTTCCAGAGGAGTTGTTCCAAATTTTTTTTCCCTCAGACAAATTCAAGGTCTCAGGTTTGGAAGGGACCATGGAGGCCATCCGTACCTGAACAAGAACCGTCTTTTAAGGATATAAGTGGGAGAAGGGGGTGCTTTAGTGAGAATTCAGCAAAAGCTATTGTTCTGCAGAGGTTAACAGATAGAGATATTGAAAGATAAAGAGGAAAGCCTTAAGATGCAAAGTAGACATTTTTCACTCTATAAAAAGGTTAAAAAAAGTATAAATACCTTAATTTCCTATGGAAAAAAAAACAGAAAACAATAAATGTGTTTTCAGGGCATAGACTGTATGCATAACTTTTTCTCTATCTACATAAGATTCCCCAAGGAGTATGGGAGTTGAAAATGACTGAACTAAAACCAGTCACTCAAAAGCAACACTGAGTGGCTTAGGAAGGGAAGGGACTTTTGACCAAGAAAGAATTGTCCAAAAAATATTAAGGATTAGTCGCCTTAGCTGAAAGTGCTCGGTAATACTCCAGATGAAGAGAGGTTAATATCTCCAACTTTAGCCAGTGTCTAAAGATGAAAAAAAAAAGATGCATCTGCCCATTCATTGAAAAGCAAGCTCAGGAAGCAGACCCATCCACGGAAACAAGAACACAGTGGCAAAATAGCCTGGGTAGTCCAGGCAGCCATAATGGAAATTCTGGAGAGCTAGCACAATCCTAGTGACCTGCTTAGCCCAAACCAGCCGTACAATGACCCTGCTAACTGAGATGCCACATCCTAGGAAAAGCCAGCTAAATAGTGGAATTCCTTGTAGTGAATGTTGTTAGGATCCACTGGAGAAAGAATTTCAAGAGCTTTGGCAATGAGTACCTCGGTACCATTATACTTTACGTGTGTGCCCATTCTTTCTTATTCCTAGACTCTGCGTGCCTTTGTGGTAGGTCCCCGATATTTGGGAGAAATGTTTTGGAACTACTCTCCAGTGTGGGTTTATGTGGTAGAACTGGATTACTCCTAGAACATAGGGAATAGGAACAGCTGGAGATCTACCCAGCCAGTAACAGCATATGTAGAATGATTGAGCCCCAGCAGGTGGTATTACATGAAAAGTAGGCCAATAGTTGCCCATCTCTAGTCCTGGGGGACTTTTCCACAATTTTTTGAAAAAATTTAATTACTTCTTTTCAATTAAGAAGCATTTATTTTTTTTCTTCCTCCCACTCCTAGAAAAAAGAAAGAAAAATGAAACCCTATTAACAAATACACATAGTTGAGCAAAACAAATTCCCATATTGGCCATTTATAAAAATGTTTCTCATTCCACATATTTAGCACATCACCTTTCTGTTAGGAGGTGGGTAGGATTCTTCATTACTGGTCTTCTGGAATCCTGATCATTCATCATGTTTATCAGAGTTCTTCAAAATTCTTCACTTCTACAATGTTGTTATTATAGTATAAATTGTTCTTCTTTCTTTTAATACCTTGGGATATAGTTGTCAGTGACTTGAACTCAGCAAGGGTAGTTTAGTGATCCTTAACTATCTCCATACTTATACTGAATGTTGTTCATCTTTTTTTGAAGAGGACCAATGACATATGGGGTGATGTCTTGACTTGCACTTGAGTTTGACTTGTGAGGCAGTCATGCAAAGTCGTCAGTCTTACTCTCGTTATCCAAGTTCAATGGCAAGACAAAAATCAAAATGACTGGTGATGGCTCCAGATGCTTGGCATCTTTGATTTCTGACCAGTTTCTAAGTATTCCACATCACCACTTCAGCGTCTTTCATGACTGTTTGGAAGAAGTTGTTCTCATCCTCCCAGTCCTTTGGGAGAGGTCTTCTCATGCTTGGAGTAGATATTCCCCTAACTCACCGATGGGTTCGGGGGCCTGTCAGTTACCCTCAACATGGTTTAGCTGATCTGCCAAGATAGTTTTACTAGGATATGGCCACTGTGCATGCTACACCTTCTTGGAGCCACAGGTGAGAGTTGTGTAACAGGTGGATATCAGAGGTAGAAGATCAGCCATGAAAAGGGCTTGACAAGCCCTCACACAACAGGTGTGAACACCCCATGCACCCCTTATATTAGGTGTCATTTTCCCATTAGCCATTTTTGTTCTGTCCTTTCCAGCCCAAAGGTTTTCTCCTGGGCAAAAAGAATACCTATTAAATAGGGCTGCTTTCTCTCCATCATCAGTTATTACTGTCCTATCCACTCTGAGTAACAAGCTTCTCCTTTTTTATTTTCTTTTTTTCTCTGAAATGGCGGAAAGTAAGTAAACCAAAATTCTCTTGGTTATCCTGAATATTCTTCTCTAGTAGCAGCATTTTCATAGCTTTAAAACTCTTCCATGGCCTCAGCATACTTTTCTATTTATTTTCTACTCTACCCTTGCTTCCATTTCTGTTCATATCTTCTTAAACTCTAGATTGGTCAGGGAGATTTCTTGTGTGTTCATATCAGTCTCTTTAGACAATTACCCTTTTTTGTCGTGATTGAAGTTGTTCTTTGCATCTTTAGAATTTCATACAGAAGAATCTCCCAACTCTCCTAGTCTTAAACTCCCTCTAGAATTTTTGTCTTGGTCTCTCTTTGAGGCCTTTGAAGTTTACTCTCTCAAGATTTAACTTAACTGGCTCTCTTCTCCTTTGAGCTCAGTGAGCTGGATAAGGTGATCATTTCCCTACAAGGCTCTTGTGATTACCACCACAGCCACTCGTTCTTTGTTGTTTGTGAGAATCAGATACAGAACAGAATTTCTCCTCACTGACTTCAAATTTTGGGAAATGATATTTCAGGAGACTGTCATACAGTAGAAAGAGAAGTCGAATCAGAGAATCTGAGTTCGAATCCTGACTCTAATGCCCACAACATGTATGACCATGGGCAAGTGCTTAACCTCTTTGGGTCTCAGTTTCTTCACCTGTAAAATGAGAAGGTTGAACAAGATGACCTCTGAGGTCCCTTGTAACTCTAGCTCTACTATGATCTTATGATCATGCTCAACCAGCTAAATCCTGCTGTTCCCCTTATCTCTAGACTTCCCTTTCAATTGTGCATTCTGGAGTCAAACATACAATCCTTTAAAAAAATAAATATTATTGATTTTTTTTTTGTTTTTGCAACAATGGTCATTTCTGGGAACCATCCCCTCCTTCCTTTTGAAATTGAGCTCTTCTTGGTAAGCAAAAAAACACCAAAACAAAAAACAAACAAACAAAAAACCACAGTTAAGCAAAACTCCCCACAAAGTAACTGCATCCGACAAAGTGGTAACCATCGTGCCCTATTCATCCCCTGTCCTTCTGTCAAGAGCAGAAAGTCCTCTTTCATTATCTCTTCTCTGGCTCTGTTACTGGTTTTTCATTTCACACAGACTTTGACCTTCTTTTCAGTAACATTGTTGTTGGCACTATGTACATTGTTCCTTCGGTTCTGCTTATTTCACCCTCTATCATTTCGTACAGATCTTCCCACTTTTCTCTGAATTCCTCATATTTCTAATGTGTTGCTACATAGTAATGCAAGGTGAGGCAGAAGATAGAGTGCAGGACCTGAAGTCAGGAAGACTCATCTTCCTGAGTTCAAATCTGGCCTCAGATATTTACTACTTGTGTAACCCTGGGCAAGTCACTTAAGCCTGTTTGCCTCAGTTTCCTCATCTGTAACATGAACTGGAGGAGGGAATGGCCAGTATTTTTGCTTAGAAAACCCCAAATGGGGTCATGAAGAGTGAGACAGGACTGAAAAATGAACCACATTTTTCATCGATACTTTCATTTTGACAAGCTGCCTCTTTATTGCCAGTACTGTTGCCACAAAAAAAAATGCTGCTATGAGTATTTTAGTAAATATGGTCTTTCCTTCACCCTCTTGGGACATACAGCTTATACCCATATTTGATCATCAAGAAACTTCCTTTCACATACTTCCATTATCTCACACTCATGGAAGCCTAGTTTTTCTGGAAGAGATCTTTGCCCAGGCCAAACTCTCCAATACTGGTTGCTCCTGCTCTCATGTCCCCTGACACATGGCCAGGGAGAGTCATGAGCACATGCTTTTCTTGGCACTGCCTACATAATTCCTGTTTCCTTTGGTACCAACAGCCAGCAGCCTCTCTTCCTTTGATTTTCACTTTATTTATCTACATTATACAATCCAGGTCCTTTTGGGTTTTATCAGCCCCTAGGTAACCTCTTTTTAAGGAATTCACCTGGTTCATGGTCCTTCTCTCCAGCACAACCCTTGCCCTCATACTTGGGGACTTCAATTTATATATTTAGGTCCCCTCAAACACCTTATCCTCTCAGTTCATTAACCTCAATTTGCATAAGTCTGATAAATGGCATGAATATAACAATAAAAATAATAATTAGCATTTACAGATCTCTTTAAGGCTTGTAAAGCACTTTACAAACAACTCGTTTTATCCTCACAAGAACTCTAGAAAGCAGGTGATATTATTATTCCCATTTTACAAATATAGAAAAACTGAGGCAGACAAAAGTTAGGTGGTTTGCCCCATATTTGTATATATCCTGTATTTACTTTTCTTTAAACATATTATCTCACTTCATATCAAATATATGTTCTTTCAGGGACTGTCTCTCTTTTAAATTTGTACCTCCAATGCCTGGCAAATAGAAGGTGCTTAATAAATGCTTGGTGGATGAATGATGGCTAGAAGCTCCCAATCAAGGGAGATGGAAAAAAAAAGGAAGATAAACAGAAGACAAATGAGCAGACAAACTATCACTGTGAGCAGCTCCTTTTGCTATCACCTAAGTAAAGCGGTGAGGCATGTCAAAGAACTGAACCAACTATGGCTTAGTGGGACTTGGCCCCTGGCCCTGGGCTGACCTTGCAGGAGCAAATTCTAAACAAGTAACAACGTCCTCCCCCAGTCTCCCCAGCCCCCCACACACATACACACTTTCCACATATGCTCTGGGAATACTAAAGTCAGACAGAGAGCACCAACCTGAAGCAAACGAAAGAAAAAAGCACACGAAAGTTCCTCTAGCCCCCAGTGAAGGACCCTGAGGTGACAGCATGTGAGGGCTTCAGGAAAGAGGGGTAGCTGTGGGGCTGAGGCTAGCTCTCATTGACAGAGGCAGAGGAGGACCTGAAGTGTCTGAGGGTTAGGAAACGGAACTAGTTGTTATCGTCGCTGGAGGAGGTAGAGCCTGGAAAGAGCTGATCCAGAAGAAAAAAAATGTGTCTTTCTCTCCGTGATCCTCAGAAGTGTAGCATAGGACACAATGACTAGCCTAAAGAAGTGGTACGTGGCAGCTCTCTGGGGGAGTGACTTCAGAGAGTGAGTTATGATCTCACTCTCTGTCTCTCCCACCACAAGTTTGATCATATTTTACTGTTCTATTTCTGGTGATTTGCCTCCTCTATGTGTAGAATTTACACTCGATAGAAGCTCACATTAAACATGTTTTGTGTCTCCCCTCCACCGACCCTGCCACCTGAGGAAAGATCCTGGAATACAGCAATGTGCCAGGAGTATGCTGAAGCCAGTGCCTACTGTGTCTGGCTCTGGTGACAGCTGGTTGTTAAATTTTCAGCATGAGAATTTATACTTCAGAAATCGACCAACCAAATCAGGGCTTAATTTATTGTTGTTGATTGTCTAGACTCAAGAAAATGATGGAGAAAATGTTAATCGTGCAGACTAAACTTAAAAGTGTGTCCTCCTTTATTTTTTCAGAGAGCTGGTGGTTAAACATTTACCAGTACACTACTGGGCATGACATACCTATTATATTTCTATGGGTTTTCCTTTGGGATCGGGGTCATGTTCAAAAAAGATAACACAAATGGGACAACCAGAGTGAAGAGATTATATGTTGCATATCTATGGAAACACATCTGGGATTGGCTGTTGTTGGGTTTAGCCAACGCTACCAGCAGGATTTTTTTGAGTGCTCTTTTTTCTTTCAGCTTCAATCCTAGATTGCAATTTGACAGCAAGCTTTAGTTTCCCACCCAATTAGTGCATTCTCCATTATTAACTTTGGCAAATTAAGTTAAGGAACAAATACATATGTGTGTCTAGTAGCAAGGGTGCTGGTTTTGAATTCAGAAGACCTGGCTTCAAACCCACCTCTGATGATTACTCTCTATGTGAATTTAATTTCCATAGACCTCAGTTTCTTCACCTGTAAAATGAGTGAAGCAGACTAGATAGCTTCTGAGATCCATTCTAAGTCTAACTCTAGCCTCCTAATTCTACTAAAATTTTACCCTGCATTTCTGAAGTGTTGTACTATATTTTGTTGAATAGTACATTCATGAAAAGGCAACATGGCTACCTGATAAATGAGGAACTGATTTTCAATGATGGGATTTGAGCTTCAACAAGCACCATTTGTTTGAAGGATCCCTATTGACTTATAATGACAGCATTCAGAGAATTTTGCCCTCTGTCAGGCAAAGACTCTGGACAAGGTAAATGGAAAAGAAAAATGATGTAATTGCCATGCTAGGTCAGCTATCAAAAGTTTTGAGGCACTCCAGATCCCCAGAGAGATCACTGCTAAGTGCGGTGCTTAGACAATGGTTACTAAACCTGTCACTGTTGAATAAGGGTTGATGAATGAGTTTAATGTTCCTATGATGAAAGCAGAATGAGCTAAGGATAATATAAAAGGCCTATTGAGGGGAAAGACAGATGACTCCTCCTCTCTTGACCCAATGCTAATTCCCTAAGCATCCAGGGACCTAGGACTAACAGCATTTCCCCCAGAAACCAGTGTCCTAATAGCAACATTGTTAGGGATTAGTCAGTTAATAAGCATTTATTAAATACTTACCAATGTGCCAGGTACTATGCTAAATGCTAAGGAAAGAAATCAAGTCAAAAACATTTTCCCTGTCCTCTGCCCCTATGTGAAGGGCAGCTAGGTAGTGCAGTAGATAGAGTGCCAGATCTGGAGTCAGGGAGAACTGAGTTCAAATTTGACTTCAAATCTCAGACTAGCTGTCACCCTTGCAGTCACTTAATCTCCATTTGCCTCAGTTTTCTCATCTATAAAATGGGGATAATAATAACACTTACCTCCCAGAATTGTTGTAAAGACCAAATGAGATAATAATGGTAAAACATTTAGCACAGTACCTGGCACATAGTAAATGCTATATAAACAGTAGCTGGTATTTATTATTATATTCTAATGAGAAAGATAACAAGCAATAAGCGTATATCAAAGATATATTCTCAGGAGGTTCTGAGTTCAAATGCGGCCTCAGACACCTGATACTTACTAGCTGTGTGACCCTGGGCAAATCACTTAACCCTGACTGCCTCACCAAAAAACCAGAACAAAACAAAGATATATTCAGTGCAAATGAAAGATAATCTCAGAGGAAAGGCACTAGTAGAGGCAGGGAGAGAGGAGGCAAACCAGGTGAATCTAGTGATATGTGAAGAAGAGGAGGTTAGGGGAAAATTGGGGATCAGGGTGAATGGGGGAGAAGAGGGATCAAGAAAGACATCCTGCAGAAAGTAGGATTTGAGGTGAGTCTTGAAGGAAACTAGGGATTAGTCAGTCAATCAAATGATATTTAAGAAGCTATTATGTGCCAAGCATTGGGTAAACTCATTTTGACTTATTGAAGCCATGAAACTCTAGCAGTTATGGAAAGCTACCCATTAATAGGAGGTAGAAAAGGTCTCCAAATTTGATCATGATTGAAAAGGTATTTCAAAGAGTAATAATCAAAGAAACAGGACCTGTGGAGCCAATGGATGCAGCTTGGCTCACACAAGTAACCAAAGCGTTGAAATATTGTGAAGCCCAAGGGTTGAACTAATACACAGGTGAGTAACAAGGACAGTCTGATTGGTCAGGTATATAAAGGCTAAGACAAAAGCCCATGAGACTGGTTAGAAGTGACAGATTCCAGCACTATGTGTTCCCAAGAGTTCTAAAACCAAAGGAGGTACCCAAATAATATCTTTCAAATTGCCATTTTTATTTATATAGAAAAGCTTGCGAAATTTGAAAAGTTGAATGGGGTCCCAGATTCCTCTATAGCAGTGGTTCCCAACTTTTTTTTTGTTTTGTGAGTACCTTTCAGACAAAAAAACGAAAGAAAGAAAGAAAGAAAAAAGTATTGTGCACTACAAGGTAATTTAATATACCTCTCATAATATTCTGTAATTATTTATTACTCATGATATCATCAAAGAATTTTTAACACAAACTCTTTGCAGCATAATCACAAACTGTTATGGGGTTCATGGACCACTCAATGGAAATCACTGCTCTGCAGTAAAGATGAAATTATATAAATACTGATTGAGTATAACTGGAAACTATTTCATATGCTCTAAATAGATATGTTAAGCCACCAACAGTAAGCCACTTAACCTCTCTGGTTTCAGGTTCTCATTGGTAATTTAAGGGGGGCTGGAGGAGGGGTTGGATGAGATTCAATTCAACAAACATTTATTAAGTGGCTACCAATTTGCAAAGCACAGTGGTAGCTGGTCTGATGCCTTTCAGCTCTAAACTTCTATGAGCCATAGGCTATTGTGAGGATTCAAAGAAATGTAAGCAATAGCCGTTCCCCATCTTCTCTTAAATCTAGTACCTTCCTTCTGTTATTACTTCCAATTTATCCTGTTTGTACCTTGTTGGCATTTAGTTGTTTGTATATTCTCTCCTGTTAGACTGGGAGCTTCTTAAGGGCACAGTGTTTTTGGCTTTTCTTTGTATCTCCACCTCTTATCATGATACATATTAGATACTTAAGAAATGTTTATTGACTTAGCTTAACTTGACTAGGAAGAAATAGTCCTGGTCCTTAAAGATCTTTTATTCAGTTTAGAGAGAAAACTAATACTTGGTAGCTTAGGAATATCAATTCAATCAATTATCTAATTCATTGGGAAGTTTGGGGCATTTGGAATATATGTCTCTCTCTCTCACTTTTAGAACTTAAGGAAACGGCTCCAACAAACCATAGATTTTAGTCGAGAGATTAGTCTAGATTAGAGATTTAGTCCAAATTCTTAACCTTTTGTTATGTCATGGCTTCCTTTGGCAGTCTGATGAAACTTATGGACCCCTTCTTAGAATCTTTTCCATGCATAAAATAGAATATGTGATTACATAGGAATTTAATTATACTGAAATATAATTATTGAAATGCTAAATAAACAAGTTCATGGATTCCAGGTTAAGAACATCTGATTCAAATTGATCAGTGGAGGGAGGAAGTTGTAATGGTGGAGCTGAGGTAAAAAGTAAGGGAGGTCAATGGTAAAAAGAAGATATCAAACTCCTGGGGGAAGCCTGTGCTCCAGGTAATTGCCACTTCTCCTTTTGTTTCCTTACTTATCCCTTGCCTGTTCTTTGGGATCAGTCCCTGTCTAGGGAAATGGCATTCCTACTACCGCCATCCCTCTACATCTATTAGGACAAGAGCTGAATCTTTCTTCCAAATTCCTTTACTTTTCTCTCCCTAAATTCTTTCCTCAATCAATTAAGCATTTATTAAGCTCAACTTTGTGTCTGTCACTATGCTACATGCCTCTTTTCTTTTCTTTCCAGTCTCTTCTCCCTAGAACCCTCATTCAATTAAAAAGATTTTTTTTTAAATCCTTCCTTTGTGTTAGGCACTATGCTAGGTGCCTGAGATACAAAGATAAAAATGATAGTCCCTGTCCTCAAGGATCTTTCATTCTACTGGGCTAACTACCCCCTCCTTCTCTTCCTCCTAAATATCCCATTCCGGTCATCCTTTCAATTTTCCTCTGCCCTAACCACCAATGTCTAGTACTTCATTTGTAAACTTGGATCCTAAATCCTATACTTTTCCTTCAAATCCTTCCTCCTTTTGATTCTCTTCTTTCATCCTCTCTATTCTATCAACCTTTCCTAAAGGCCTCTACTTGGTTGATCTCATAACTTAGTTGATAAGTAAGTCATCTCCACCCCCCTCATGATTCTAGTAATGATAATAATAGTAATAATAGTAATAATGTACATAACATTTCAAAGTTTGTGAAGAATATCACATAGATGATCTTATTTGAGCCTTACTTCCCCCCATTTCTTAGATATTCACTTCTTAGATGAGATTGGTTCAGGGACTTCATTCTTTCCTTCTCATCCCAGGACGAGAAAAGGCAATATCAAGGTGGATACCAATCATTAGTAGAAATACTCATGGGATAGGTATGAGGACATTGCTGCCGATGAAGAGAATTCACATGGCTATTAGATAAGCCTTTTTTGAAACCTCCTGACCAGCTCTCAGAGTTGGAAGGCATTGAGGAGTCAGAATGGTCTTAGGCCCCCTAGAGAGAGTTATTTCATTTCACCCCAGCATAGGGACCTCTAGCAACCCAGAGTACCTCTGTGCTGTAGATTATAAGGTCTCTGTCATTTTCCAGGACCTGTAGACCTGGTAGGCTATACAGATGTGTCTTTGAGCTCCTAAAGCAAATCATGTACCAGACACAGCAACTGCTATGACCGGCTCATAGCTGTAGAAAAGATTTCCCTTCAAATAGGGGCTTCCTAGATTTCCCCTAATGTCTCTTCCAACTCAGTTGCTATGATCATAAGTGAAAGTTGACAGCATTATGAAAGCACCTCTAACTTCTGAAGCTAATATCATGGAAGGCAATTACAGAATTTTCTTCCTAGTGTCAGCTCTCAGGATGAGAATATTGACCACCTAAGCTATTGTAGTATTATTGATGTCACTCTTCTCAGAACCCTAGAATAATTCTCTAATTGCCTTTTGCATTCAATTACATAATACTTTTGCTGGTTGTTGTTGTTGTTGTTGTTTGTTGTTGTTTAAAAGGCTTGATCTAGAATAAGGGAGGAAATGTCTATAGGCCAAAGAAGAGATCTCAGAATCTAATCAAAGAAGCATTAAAGGTGAAGAGGTTCAAATGAGAAATTGAGATTAAACTAGAAAAAGTCTTGAAGAAAAGAAATTTTAAGTTGGTATTTTCCATTTAAAAATAGGTGGTTGCTTTCCCAAGAACAAACGAACATGATTAATAAGCTCATCCCAGAACATGACAAAGTAGAAAAGGCCAAAAACTAGAAAACTGAAATATTGTTCCCTTAAACAATTTTTAAAAGATCAATTTTAATTAACTGTTCTCTTCAGTAAGTCATTTACTCTTTTTAGTCATTGATAAAATGAGCAAGCAATTCCATTCAATTCAACAAATATCTGTTAATTGCTGGGTATATGCCAGGCCCTGTGATTGGCCATTAAGGCTATAAGACAGCCCTCAACTTCAAGGAGTTGATTTTTCTACTGATACCTTCCAATTTAATTTTTTTTTATGATCTTCTGAAAAACATACCAAACCACTGAAGTCTGTCAAAGTCTTTCTTGAAGTGTGTGGAGTCATATAATCATGGATTTAGAGCTAGAAGGAACCCTAGAGGTGAACTAGTTACTAGTCTAACCTCTCTCATTTTATAGATGAAGAAACTGAGAAATGACTTGTTCAAGGTCACTCAGGAAGTAACTATCAGTCTGGGATTTCATCCCAGTTCAAACATGCCAAAATCCAGTGCTAGTGATTGCTGCCTACATGCCACATTCCTCCAAAGATGCACTTTTCATTGGGGTGGGGCAGTAGAATCAGTTTAGGGGAAAACCTCAAAGGTCTGCAACATCCTCCTGAAGGAAACAAGTTTTAGGCTAGGGCATGACTGCATGGGTTCAAAGGTTCTTTCTGAGGCAGCAATAAATATTTGATCAGCTGGTTCTGCAAGCCAGATCTTGCTCTTCTGCTTGGTTTTTTCTTAAAAGTAAGTGTTGTTGATTCAAACACTCCACACTGTCCTATGTTTAATATGTCCATACTTTCTCTTTAAAGTTTAGAATGTTTTGAAATCATTCTCAAATCATTTGTTGATTTTTTTTTTAAAAAGCATTTAAACATGTGGTAGGGTATGTTAGTGGATGGCTAGATGACTTTGGAATCAGAATACCTGGGTTCATACTTTATTTCGGCCACTTAAAAGTTGAGTGACTCTGAGTAAACTCATTGAATCTCTTGGGGGTGACTACAATACTCTCTAAGTTAAGAATAAGATTAAAAAGTTAGCTGCAGAGCAGGTGCTAATATGCACTGGTAATGGGAGTTTCCTCATCTTCTGGAGTTTCCAGAGTGAAATCTCAGCTGTGGTTACATTTGTGTGTGTGTGTATACCAATACAGATATACATGCATATAAATATATAGTATATTATATAACATTATATGCATGTGTGTATGTGCATATGTATATGTATTTGTATATATATGTATATGTAAATGTATATATTTACTGTTATAACAAAGGCAAAGTGTAGGGGCAGACTAGGGGAACTCTAAAGAGGCAGAGGGGAGGGTCAAAAGCGGCTATCGTGGGGAAGAGGCTGAGTAGCAGTGGCTTCCTCCTGAGAGGGAAGAAACATTCTGGCCCAAGCTTACCAGAAATCTCTCTCCCAAGGAAACAAGTTAATTTGTTTCCAAATGCTTTGTTTATATAAGACTTTAATTATAGCATAACCAAATCACAAATATTTTACCATGGGAAAATTTAAAGTCATTAAAGCAACTTAAATCCCGCCCCACCCTTTTCAGACAGACAACACAACTATTAAGCAATTAATGCATGTTAAGACATTTCCAATTTTTTTGGCTTTAAGTGGCCTGGTTCAGTCAGGAGGCTGAAGTGTAAAGGCACTGCCTATTCATTATATTTCTTGATGAGCTTGGGGGGGGGGGGACGGTGAAGGAAGGCCGAGATCCTATTTATTTTTAATGGAATTCCAATCTCCCAGCCCCCACAAACTCACAAAATAAGACAGCTTTTAACTCGTTGCAAAACAGGAGTGGATACTATTTGAGACTCCTACCATCCCAACGAGCTCATGAGTCAGACTCGGACACCGAAACCTATTGAAGCTTCCTTCCTTTTGGCCTTCTCATTTTTAGGCATTACTCAGGGCTGCATTTGGCTGATATTTGGGGCTGTATTTTGTTATGGGTTATTCTCAACAGGAAACTTATCAGCTTCTCTTTCTAAGACCAAAATAGCATCTGTTAAGGTGCCAATTTCGTTTGTGTGTAAATGTAAACTCATAGGGGATTTGAAAGGCATCGGAAGGAGCCAGAATCCTCTGCACGAAAGGTGAAGCTAAAGGGATATGGTTTGTATATAGCTGGAAACTACTCTGTATCCCTAACTTCCATATACAGAGTGTCCCACTTTTAAGCTGAAGGTTGCACTAAGACTTTTCGGATCTCCTATATCAAATCACAAAGAGGCCAGAGTTTAGGTAGACTTCATGTAGGCAAATATTGGCTCTAAGATAATCACTTATGTTTTGGGATTTTTAAACAAACATTTTTTTTAACTTTTGAACCACTTTTCTGTTTACATTATTACATTTATAGATTTTACTTTCGCTTCTATTTGTTCCATTATGGTTTCCTCTCAGAAACATCAGCTTATGAAAGAAGCTACGTCAAAAGGAAGTAGCTTCATACGGTGAGATTTGCTCCATGTTATGAGGCCCAGTCTCATGACCCTACTGCCCTCACCATGATCATTTTAACCTTCTAAAGCCAAGTTAAGCTCCACATGAGGAACTTCTTCTATCAATGCAATTCTGCCACTAATAGTCTTAGATAATTCCCTCGGGACACCAAGAGTTGGTTAAGCAACTTGTCCAGCGTCACACAATCAATACATGTCCACTTAGGACTCAAACCCACATCTTCCTGACTGTGGAGTTAGCTGGCTCAGATTTTTATATCCAGTAGTTTAAAATAAAGTAGAATTATCTCCTTCTGTAGAAGCATAAGAACATTCTTCGTGAGTGATACTTACAGTCTTGCCATCTGGTACTAGTCTTAAGTAGCAATTTAACCAAGTAAATGCTAAAAGATATGAATTTCATTTGTTTTCATACTCATCTCACCATATGAAATGTCTATGAGCTACCACAATTAGAACCCATTGGAAAAGTTGGTTAATATTCGTGTTCACAAAAGCATATACATTTCAAACAGTTAAAGCTGTGGTATAGTAGGGAAAGACCTAGCTCTGGAGTCGGAGAATCTGGAGTAAAAACACAGTTCTGCTATTTATTCTTTATGTAGCCTTGGATATGTAACTTTTCCACACTGGACATTTATTTCCTTATGTGTAAAATGGATAGACATACAGTGCCTTGGAAAGAGCACGGCATTTGGAGTCGATGGAGCTAAGTTTGAATCCTATCTGTTACCTGTACGATGAAGCCGCCTCACCTCAGTTTTTTCATCTGTAAATTGAGGAACTTAGATTACATAGCTTCTGAGGTACTTTCCAGTCCCAGATCAACAAGTCACATTATCCTATGAAGCTCTAAGCTCTCTTTTGGTTCAAAATCCTATGAAGAGTAAATTACAATTTGTTATTTTTCTTTGTTCCCATAGATTCCCACCATCTGAAGTTCCTTTAATTTACTTAATTTGTTAATTTTATTTTCCTTTCATTTCCTTCTCTTCCTTTCCTTTGACTCTTCTCCTTGGAAATCTAGGGACAGTTAGGTGACATAGTGGATAGTGCATTTGGAGGTAAAGTCAGGAAAAGCTGAACTCAAATCCTGATTGAAATACTTACTGACTATATGACCCTAGGCAAGTCACTTAACATTTCTATGCTTTCATGTATATAATGAACAAATTGGGATCAATGGCCACAAGGTGCCTTCTAGCTCCAAATTTAAGATTACATAATTTCTTTCTTAAATAATTTTTTGTTTTGCTTTGTTTTTGGTGAGGCAATTGGGGTAAAGTGACTTGCCTGGGGTCATACGGCTAGTGTCAAGTGTCTGAGGCTGGATTTAAACTCAGGTCCTCCTGACTCCAAGGCTGGAGTTCTACCCACTGCGCCACCTAGCGGCCCCACTTAAATAATTTTTGTAGTTCTCCTTTAATCTATTCTCAATCCTAATCTCCATGTAATTATTGATCTGCACCTCATTAGGCTACAAGGCATCTGTGCCTGGAAGAGAGAGGTGGAGGTAGTCTGTGGTGTATACACTTAAGACAAAAAACAATAAGCAGGCAGTAAGTACTGAATGAGCAGTATGAACAGGATATACTATCATAAAATTACAAGGTTTTTGTTTGTTTTTTAGCAGAAAGGGAACTTACTTGTTCCTTCTTACTTATCTCTGTATTTCTCATGAAGGTAGAGTTGCTGGAAGACCAAACTTGAACCCTCTCCTTTATGCTATCTTTATTATTATTTCTTTTGTAGACCTAGCTACTTCTTCATTTTTCTATTATAATTCAGTTTTAGAAATGTCAGTTCATAAAAGAAGCTATGTCAAATGGAAGTTATGTGATAAGAGATGCTTTTTGTTTGTACTTGCACGGCCTGGTCCTACTCCTCTGCCCTCCCCACAATCGCTCAAGACTCCTGAGGCCTACTTATTTTATCTCTATTTCTATAATCATCACCATATATGCTGACTGTCCTTGGGGATTCATACAGCCCTATTTTTGAGATAGCATACAGTCTTAGTTCATTCAGATGAACATAGCATTCTTGACAAAGTAGACTCCTAATGTGTAAATTAGGTTTATCTTTGTAGAATAAATTACTTTGGATTGGTGTTTAAGCTCCTTTGCTTTGGGCAATATACTATTCTACTTTCTTCTCCAATTTATTGTAACTGCAGAATAAAATCCTAGGTTATTCAAATTAATGTTGCTTCAAAACTGATGATCTTTCTTTTGGATGCTTGCAAAATCTGTCGTTTGTTACTAATATTGTGTCATTTAACCACTACCAGAGTTTTAAATATAAGGTTTCTCTCTGGCAGTGAACTATGAATTGGTCGACCACTTTGTTGTCTGTTTTCAAAAGTTCAGGGCAGTTCCGCATAGTATTTCCTTTCTGTACATTTCTTTGGAATTCAGGAATTTTAAGGTAGGATTTTTTTTTTTTTCTGGGAGACCTGTGATCCTTAGATTACCCCTGTGCATTCTGTCTTTAAGGTCAGATAGTTTGATGAGTATAAAATTCATTCAGTATGGGCAGTACTAATATAACGTAAAATAATTGTACTACCTAAATCAATTAACAGATTTAATGCTCTATAAATCATAAAATCAATGAATTATATCATTTTATAGAGTCAGACAAAATAATAACAAAATTCACTTGGTTAATTAATGGAATCTTCAGGAAAATAATGAAAAAATATGAATGAAAGGGGGATGACACTTCCATACTTCAAATTATATAGCAATATTTATCAAAGCTATTTAGTTCTCCTAAAAAAGAAGATTAACGGAACATTCTAGATAAGGAAGAATTAGAAATAATCAAATTCAACAATATAATATTTGATAAATCTAAGAACATAAATTGCTTTGGAAAAATAGCTATATTATAGTAACTGCTGGTAAAACTAGGAAGCAATTTGGCAAATATTTGCTTTAGACAAGTATGTAACACCATTGAACACTTTGAGTTCAAAATGAGTATGTGAAGGTCACACTACAAAAAAATATAGAAGAGAATTAGGAGAGGTACTTTTCTCATTTATGGCTAAGAAGGAATCCTTAACCAATGAAGGGATAGAGTAAGTTGAAAAGGCTAAATAGATCATTTCCAATACCTATAATTGAAAAGACTGAGTAGAAATAAAATCAATACAGTTTGAATAAAAAGGGAAATGAAAATAATTGTATCAAATCTCTATGATAAGTGTCTGATATCCAAGATATAAAGGGAATTAATATAAACATATGTGAATAATAGCTATTGACAAATGTGACAATAACAATATAATTGAAAAGAATAACAACTGCAACAACAACAACAAAAAAACCAAAACAAAACAAGAATGACTATTTTGTAGTTATCAGGTCCACACTTGGATCTAGAGAATTGTTTAGTATGCCTCTGTTCCTTCGATGCAAAAACTGGGGACTATGAAGTTGGAATGCTGCATATTCTCTCAGACGTCGCTGCTGTGTTGGTTATTTTTTCTTAGTTCTTTTAAAAATCTTTGTTACAAGGTATTGCTTGCTGTCAGGAGAGATTACTGATATATTAAGAAATAAATTAGATTTAAAAGACAGCAATAAAAATAACAATAAAAATAATTCCTGTGTGTTTTAAGTTGTGGCTTTTCACTTCTCTTCTGCTAAATTTTCTCCTATTTCTCTATTTTTGGTTCCACAACTGTCATTATCTCTCCCAGAATCTCTTCTTTGGAGAGATTTTTCATATTTTCATATATTTTTATTTTTTTCCTATCCTATTCTTTGTTTTTCTAAATCTTCATTGAGATCTCTGTGTTCTAATTTCTTTCAACAATGTATTTTCAAGGTTTTATTTCTCTTTTGAACCATTTTGTATTTCCTTGCCATTGTTGCATGATTTTTGTAGAATAAACAAGATTCTCTTTATATCAGAGCATTTTGATTTAGTTTCCTTTATAATCTATTTGTTCATTCTTTTTATTTTTAGTAATTTTTCCTCGTGTATTTGTTTGGTTTATAAGCTTATGGGCAAGATTTTTACCCAGGGTTTCTCCTTTAGAATTTTGGTATTTCATTCTTTATCTTGTATTTCATGTCACTTGTCTCTGATTTCCCTTTTCACTTTTTGGTGCCCGCTCCTTCCACAGCTGAACAGATGTTCCCCAGGTTTGGTCTCCTCAGGTGGAGTTACTGTTATGGGAACTTTCAACACTGAAGCACATGTTTTGGAGGTCGTTTGGCCTTCCTGTGCTTTACACATTAATGTGGTTTGTGGGGTTAGATTGTTAAGTGTTAGCATTAAGTATTTAAATTCTCCAGTATTGTTTCATCAGGTTTTTACCTGATGAAGTTTTTCTTCATGACTTATTCTTTGTGTAGCCAGGAAATGTCTCCTAATTTCTAATCTTTCTAATTTCTTCTTATTCAGCTGGACTAGACTAGGTGGGTATGGGACCTTTTGGTGAACTTTTGTTGTTTTTCAGTCATGTCCAACTCTCTGTGACCCAATTTGGGGTTTTCTTGGCAAAGATACTAGAGTGGTTTGCAATTTCCTTTTTTTAGCTCATTTTGTAGGTGAGGAACTGAGGCAAACAGGGTTAAGTGACTTGCTCAAGGTCACACAGCTAGTAAGTGTCTAAGACCGGATTTGAACTCAGGAAGATGAGCCTTCCTGGTTCCCAACTTAGTGTTTTATCTATTGCTCCACCTAGTTGCCCCAATGGTGAATGTAATTCCCACAAACCCATAATAGTCCTAGGTATATGCTCTACTCTTTGATCTGATGTAATGACTGGGTTAGCAATATGAATGAAGTAATATTCTACTTTTCATCCAACCCAGAGTGAATTAACTTTTCTACTAGCTACTAACTCTCCATACAAACATAACATAATCCCAAGTGAGTTCTTATGAGACAATAATCAAATTTGAGAGAGCCCTGGGTTAACCCCTGCACCACACCACAGGACTGCACACTGATTTTTCCCCCTCCTATTGGGAACTGTTCCTTTGTCTTTTAATATAGTGTTTATTTACCAAGTGGCTTACATAAACCAAGATATTTATCACTTGTCACAGCTGCTTACTCCCAGGATTTAATAATCTGTTATTTCCCTTTGTTTGTTGTGGTTAGACTACTTTCATGGAAGAAAATCAGGAATTTCTAAGCAGAACAAAGGCCTTTAAGAGTCAATGGAATGGAAATATTAGCAAACCAATTAGAGAGCTCCTTAAGGGCAGGGCCAATGTTTTGTCCGGGAAGCCTGCTTCCCCAGCTGCAAATGATCTTCTGGGGTTTGAACCAGATAAAACATAAGGTCCCTTCCATCTCAAAAATCTTGTGATGCTATGATAGTACATACTGTCCATACTGCTCATTTGGCATTTACTGCCTGGTTATTGCTAATTATTATCTTATGTGTATACACAGCAGACTACCCACCCCCCCCCAGCCCTTCCAAGCACAGATGCCTTATAGCCTAATACAAGGCAGTTGAGTGAGATGCTCTCCAATATTCTCTTCTAGCTCGAATAGCCTATGAAATCAAAACAAAAACATCACTACCTGTGTTAATCCTGCCTCGTGGCCTGCTGTCCTTTGGGAAGAATGATGTGACTGTTCGATATTTCCTTTTGAATTCCTTAATTCCTGGCATCACTGGTTTCATGGTAGGTGTCAGATATTTGTTGACTTGAGACCTTGCTTTTTGTCTTCAAACACTATATTTTTTCCTGGATTCAGTCATATATCTTGTCAGCTCTGGCAAGCACATTCTCCAATAAAGAGCTGTAAAAGTTACCTGTTTCCTCTAAGCATTTTCTTAGATCAGAAAAAAAAAAAGCCAAAATGTTCTTAGAATGAAGTCCAGTAAGTACATTTTCAATCTCCTGAAACAAAGGATTACATAATCTTATAATTAAATACCCCCGGACATGCCACCCAATCAAAATATATTCAGTATTTTATTAAGTCTCTTTTAATTAATTATAATAATACAACAATCACACAGTGCTTAAAGAACTTTAATGAACGTATTAAGCTCTGCATCCACTCAGGCCAGACCTCCATGAAACAAACGTTTCCAGGTCACTGTATTTAAAGGAGGCAACCTTGTTTTTGAAATGGATTTTGATCAAGAGACATAGGAAATATCTTTCGGGGGTGGTCTTCTCCTCCTCCTTCCCCCAAGTAATTTATTTACTCTAGATCTCCTATCAAACCTCTGCTTCTACTTTAGGTGCAATGAGATCCAGATGCTGCTGGAATCTCTTCAGAATTGAATCTACCAGTGCAGCTTCACCATCCTCACCAGTGTCATGACATCATAGCCAATAGTCTCGATCTTTCTTTGCTGGTTCTGGTTTCACCAGAGCACCCAAGAAGTTGCTATCTTTCCACTAAATGATCTAGGTGCATGGGTAGAGATGGCAGCTGGCAGAAGAAAGTTACAATGAGGAAATCAAAAGCAAGGCTTTGAGACTTTAAATGGGGGCCCTTAACTATTTTGTCGGTACGTTTGGAAATCTGGTGAAATCGATGAACCCCTTCTCAGAATAATACTTAAAAAATAATAATGAAAGGAAATGCTGTATTTCAGTTAGAGATCAATGAAAATAAACAACTTTTTTCCCCTTCCAAGTTCATAGTCCTCTGAAATTGATCCATGAATTCCTGAGGGTTTGGTGGACCCTAAGTTAAGAATCTTTGATTTAAACCTTTCTTGGGGTCTTCTTCTTAAGAAACTTGCTGGGGTTAATAGATGGAAGAAGGTCCCCATTCCATTTTATTTAGAGAACCTTCAGATTGTAGGTGCTCCCTCTCACCACCACCACCACCACCACCACCACCACCCGTACACACATATACACACTTAAGGAAATTAGCAACAACTTCTTGAGTGTTCTTCTACACTATACTCCTGGAGTATTCAGTATTTTATTAATTCTCTTTTAATTAATTATAATAACACAATAATCACACAGTGCCTAAAGAATTCTAATGAACCTATTAAGCTCTGCATCCACTCAGATCAGACTTCCATGAAACAAAAGGCCTAAATCCCAAGAAGAGACCTCCTTATGACTTCATTCTTTCTGTCAATGGCACTGGTACCTGCTCTTCCATGCTCTCGATTCTTCCTTTTATCCCATTTCTCATGTCAATTAAGTTGCCAAGTACTGTTGGTTCTGCCAACACAATATCACTTACATTTGTCCCTGCCTCTATGCCCATGTTATCACCTGATTCCAGGCCATCATTGACACCTATCCAGATTTTGATAATAGCCTGGTACCTCTCCTCTCTCCTCTCCACTTTTACCTCCATTCTATATTTAATGGGGGTCTGGAACTTGTGCAGGTTGTAATCAGCTTGCTTGGCTGATGCAATCTGTCTCTCTACGTACTTCCAACTGTGAAGCATGCATAGATAGTCTAGTTCCTAGTCAGCTAACCATATGGTGAAGGGGGCCTCCGTGGCTTCAAAGACATCCAAAAAGTCCATTTAGCTTCAACTATTACCTCTTTGCTTCACTTTTATCTGGGGCTACTCACTCTTTTGTGATCTGGTGAGGGACCATGTGGTAAAACAAAAGGCCTTAAAGGCACTTTCTCTTCTAAGGCCATATGGCCCCTAAAAGATGGGCCTCAGTCTTTTGCCTTCTCATTCTTTTTTTTTTTTTCTGTTCTAGGTGAAGTGTCTAATACTTGGTCCACAGAATGAGCAATAGAAAGCCAGAAGTTGGAGTCCAGGGTGGATTTTGCAGTCCGCACAACATCCATGCCTTGCAGAGCTAGGAACAATCTTTAGGCCTAATCTTCAGGATCCTAGCCAGGCAGACTCACCTAACAGTCATACCACATCTAGACATGAATTTAATTGGGCAAATATTATGTAGGAACTGAGCTAAGCTATGAACTCTACCCTGCCCCCCTACACACAAACTGAGGTGATATAATAGAGATTATGTACTCAAAGGTAACAAGGATCATTCATTCTTGCTATATATTTAAAGAAAATATTACTTTGTAAAAAAAAAAATCTACCTGATTTTCCATGTTAAATCAGGTCACAGACCCCTAACAGTTTGATGAACTCAGCCAGTGGAGGGGTTTGAAATGGTAGGAAAGACACTTCAATCCCCCAGGGTTACTCTCTGGAGTCCTAAGGGCAGACGTACCAGCATGGCTCTGGGAGAGGAGCCAGAGCGTATACATCATATTTCATATTATTAACAGAATTATTTTTCCTATGCATTGATCTAGTCATGGCTCCCCTCTGTTCAAAAGGCTCCCTGTTGAGGAATTTGTAAAGTTCAAAGTTCATTTGCCTGGCATTTATGGTTTTCCATAATCTAGTACCAATCTTCCTTTTTGCAATTTCATGTCATACTGGTTCTCCTTACATCCCCCCTTCTACATCCCCCTTCCATTCTCCCATTTCCCAGGTTCTAGAAGTCCTTTATTTCTTAGTAGGAGTGTCAACACCTTACTGGTACAGCTGGGCTGGGACCTATGGGGCAGGTGGTCCTGGAAATGAGGGTAAGGATGAAGAGCAGGAAGGTGATAGGTGCCTGCTGTCTGGTGATGATGATGTGACAAAGATGAGATTTTCCATGGGGATTAACAGATATAGAGATAATAAAGACACACATGCTGCTGCTGCTGCTTCTGCTTCTGGGATGGAAAAGTAGATCAGCTGAGGTTATGGACAGTGGCCCCAGGATATGGAGGGATCATGACTCAAGCCAAAATTCCCAAAACCAGAAGAAAGAGGAAATATGGAATCAGGGGCATGTGGGTGGGTTGAAGTGTACAGGGGAAGGGTCTGGCCGCTCACTGATGAGACAAATGTTTATATATGTACTATGGAGGAGTCAAGGGCCAAGGCCCAGGTGAAAGAAATCACCAGCAAAGGGTTCCAAGGCAGTATTTGTCAATGAGGTCCTAGTAGAATGGCCAAAGCTGATACATATAGCAAGCCCTTGACTTGGTGTAGAGATCAAACTTATTGAACTTCTACGCCCCTATTAAAGATGAGAGTGTTGTAGAGATGCACATATTCATCACCACTGTACCAAGAGTAGAAAGGGTAGAAATAGATCATATAATAAGCTGGGGTGGGTGGGGGAGAAGAATTTGTTGAATTTTATCTTTTGGCACATGTATCTATCATGGCCCCAGGACATCAACACAATCCCCAGGACACAGTGGGAGCTATACATCTCATATTCACTACAGTATCAAGGATCCTTGGTATCAAGATTGTCCTGAAAAATGCAGTCCCAGGAAATAATAGATTTTTGAGGGTGACAGATGACAAGGAAATTGTTTCTATCTATTGACCTGTGGCTCATCAACCATAACCCGTGTTTTTCCCAGATCATGTGGCAACCCCACAAGGTGGACCTAGCCCTTCTCAGAGAGACCTTTACAGATGTCCTCAGCTATCTGGAATCCATGGGAAGAATTGTAAATGTCCATTAGGATTAGACTTCCTCATCAACCCACCCAACAGACCATAAGTCTACATCATAATAAATTTCTTCAATGAGAATATGCCAAACTCCACATGCTAACTCATGACAAGGTCTACAGTTTGGTAGGTATACATGAGCTTGTAGGTGGTGTTTACTCGATTCTGGAGGGGTCTTATAGTTTCAAAATACCTCATTGTCTTTGCTCCCATTAGGCCAGTAAATGTGGGACAGGTCTATATCCATGAGAAACTTCATCTTGACCACAAGCCTAATGGTGAACATGATGGGAATGAGATACATGGCATGCAAATTGTGGCTTGTGATGTGTGATCTGTTTCTGAGACCACAGGGATCCTATATACCTATATAAGCCCTTCCTTCATTATAATCTCTGTGTTACAACCGAACTGGTTTGTTCCCTATCTGTGAACATCTTCCATGCTTTCCCACCTCTGTGCCTTTTCTTGTGTTATTGAATGTTAAAAAACATTCCTCAAATTTTTTTTCCTTTTCTTTGTATATTGAATCCCTATCTATACCTAAAAACCAAATGCAAATTCTACTTTCCTCAGGAAATCTTCCCTATTTATCTGCTCAGTTAGTAATGACTTTCTCTCATTTGGTTCTGGTTCAGCATTTGCTTTTGTACCACTCTTATGCACTCAATGTATAATATTATGTATTATAGTTATTTGGATATGTCCTATTCTCCCACTAACCTTTAAGCTCTATGAGGACAAGGACCATGTCTCAGTTAAACTGTGTATCTCCTACATATTGGTCTATACACAAAAGGCAATTAGGACCATAGATCATAGGATTATTGATTTGGAGTGAGAAGTAAACTTATAGGCTGAAATTTTAGTAAACGTATGTTGCATTTTGATTCAAGGGTAAGCTATTAGTCGTTAGAATAGGAAACAGAGGAGCAAAACATTGATCTTGGCCCTCAAAAGAACTAGGGGACCCTGTCTTTTTATATCCTCCCTTAGTCTACAGTCAGAATTCTGAGTTAGAAAAGCTTAATTTCTAAGGAAAAAGATGCTTCAACTTAATAGCATATTCCTGAATAGCCAATGAGACTTCCGTAGCAACTCAAATACACTCTGCACCCAAGAGGGAATGTCCATATTGTTCCTCCCATTACACGCACACCCACTTCCAGGTACTTTTGAAGTTTTGTTTCATTCTTTTAAGTTTGCCAATCTACACTGCTGTCTCTAGATCTGGACAGTAGACATCAAACAGTCAAGTGTCTCTCTCTAGCCATTGGTCAAAAAATCATTCCCTGGAACTTAGTGTAGAGAGTCATGTCAGAGAATTGACAACAGCCCTAGGTAATCATTCTGGCTCAAAACAATCAAGAAATCTTCTCTGTAGGGACACTGTGATAGGGACAGAAAAAGGGATCAACCTTTAAGGAACGTGAAATCTAGTTTAGCATACTAAACATGCATGTGAAAAGATAACAATATAAAACAGCATATGACAATTCTGCACTGGCATTAGAGTTAAGAGAAGGAAGAAATTATCATGGTCCAGGTAGAGTCAGAGAAGTTTTCAAGGACAAAGGCATACAAAGTCATCAAGCATAAATACCCACTAACCATCAGGTACTGTGCCAAGTTCTAGGGATACAAAGAATGGAGAAAAAAGAATAACAAAACAAACAGACCTTGTTTTCAAGGAGGTCACAGCTTAATGAAAACAAATGAAAACAAATACATAAGAATGGAGACATATATATGCTTTCCCTCTGAGATTATGGACAATATACCATATATATTGGCCATAATCTCAGAGGGAAAGCACTAAAATTAAGGAAGATTAGGTAAAAAAAATTAGAAGAAGGTGGTACTTCAGTTAAGACTTGAAAGAAGTTAGAGAAAAGTGAGACTTGAGCTGGTCCTTCCACTATGGTGGGTTTGAATGGGCAATTATTTGGTGGAGATTTGGGGAAAGAGAGTGAGCAATAGTATAACTGTAAGATACACAAGGTAAATATAAGGGAAAGTGAGTAGTTTAGTATCTAAACATATACACTCAGAAATCATCCACATAGAAAACAGATCTGAAGCTATGAGATGAAGGAGATCGTTAAAGGGGAAAACATATGGAAAACAGAGGGCTGAGAATTAAACTTTTGAGAATGCCTATACTTATGGGCTGAGAAAAGGTCACAGGATCAGAGATCTCAAGGTGGAAGAGATTTCAGAGGCCATCTAGTCCAATTCATAATGGAACAAGAATCCCTTTTATAATGTACATGATGATTGGCCTTGTAGCTTTTCTCAAAGACCTCCAGAAAGGGCAAAATACTGATACAAACTCAGGTCCATCATTTTACCTCTTTAGAACTCAGTTTCCTCATCTGTAAAATAAGAAGTTGGACTGGAAGATTTCAAACATCCCTTTCAGCTCTAAATATAAGATCCTCAGGTAAAAAAGCCTCTCTGTGCTGTAGAGAGAAGGTAATGCTAGATGAACAGTGTTCTCAAATTTCAGTCCAGTGACACAAGAAGAATACATGGGAGGCAGGAGAAGAACAATTCAGCATTAGTCCATGGCTCCCTTTTTATGAAGGGTTGGGAACATACAGGAACACGTACAACTTTTTAATAAAACATATATGGCTTTGCTGACATCAGCTATTATAGTTTGCTTCAGTGTTCTTTACTTACATATGAGAGAGAGAGAGAGAGAGAGAGAGACTTAAAGAGAATTAATTAATTAATTTGAATGTTTGAATACCAGGCTATACTTTTTCAAATTGGGTGTCAATTTCTTATTCTTTAGAATGTCAAAACCTTTAAATGAATTCATAGAGCAAAAGTAATGCATTTTGTGTACAAAGAAGATAGAAAAACTTCCCACCTAGAAATTATAGCCTAAATCTGATGAATTAGGGTGAATTATGCTTTGTACCATGGTAGTAACCCTCATGCTTCTTCAATGAAAGGCTGTGATTCATCCCCTTGGAACCACCATTCTACCACATCTAGTCCACACCTACAACTTCCTTCTTGCAAAAACCTTTCCTGAACTCCTTAGTTCTATGATCCCTCTCTCTTGTCCCATCGATGGTATTTCTAGATCATGATGCTTCAGGCAACTGCTGCTAAGACCTCCCCTAATCCCACCCCCAGAAAAAAATTATAAAATAGATAAAGACACTTCTGCTTTCAGACCTGCTTCTGGCTCTGGAAGCCAACTATCACTATGATTACTGTAAAGTATAATTTTAATCATAGCGAAAGGTATTAGGACAGCATTTTGGGGGTAGGGCCTCTTAGAACCCCTTATATTACAGCAATGGCTGATACCCACCCTGCCAACAGCAGCTAACTCAGACCAAATGAAATAAACCTAAAACATACTTCAGAAAGCAGAGGTCTCCATTCAGTCTGGCTTACTGCCTCACAAAAGGCACACTCAATTCCTCCATACTTCCTTGGCTGCACACAGATTTAAACCAGTACAAGCTGTACTTATGTGATTCATTCATTTATGCCTCAGGTGCATTTTGAGGCTCAAGGCTAGAGGCGGAGTGTCTACAAGTACACAAGCTGTGTAGATTAAACCCGAGCATAATTTGATTTTATTTATTCATTAAAGTAATAACACTGTAAGAGCATTCAGCAAATGCCCTTAAGGAAGCCCATTACCCCTCAAATGACTGTTAATAATTACTTGCAGTAGAGATATGCAACACCAGCAAAAGAAAGAAAGAAAGGAAAAAAAAAACCTCCAAGCCTCATTGAAAAAAAAAATGACCTTTAAAACCATAAACCCTATAGGGGGAAATCACACCAAAAACTTAGAGGAAAGAATGCTAGAATATAGCTGGCACACATAGAGAGCAAAGCCAAATAGGGTTATGGAGCGCTTTTCCCCTCCTTGGGATAATGGAAAAAGAGAACATGTAGTAACAACAACAGCAACAATAATAATAATGCTAGGCTGTCTTTTACCTATCAATAGGAAGATAAGATGCATTTTAACTTGTTTTTCCATTGATGGTAAGGAGAACTCTATGCCTGGCATATTATTTTTTTCCCTTTATGTTCCAATGGGTTACACTTTCAAGGCTGACAACTAGAAACTAGGATCCATTCTAAGACATGCCTCATATTATACTGAAAAAATTGAGGCCATTCAATGAGAGCTCCTTCTTCTTCCCTTCTCATTTTAAATCATTCGCATGCCTTCTGCCACTATGTCTTCCTTTACTCCTGTCTCACAGGAAGAGGTGGTCCTTTTCCTTTTCATGGCAAATCCTTCTGCATGTACAAGTGATCTCTTTATATCCTATCTTCTCTAGTAGATAGCCTCTCTCTCCCACTCTCTCACTTACCTTCAATCTCTCCCTATCTACTACTTCCTTAGATGTCCAGGAAACTGTGTTAACAGATGTAGCCTCAGTTGGCTAAACCAATTAAATCTCAAGAACAGTTTTCTTATTTTTAAGGGAAAAACTAGCTTAGTCTACATGATGTAGATTTCACTCATACCACATAGAGGCTACAGGTAAGGTTGAATGCCATGAAGTCGTTTCCAAATGGAACTAATTCTCCTTTTTGAGAATTGAATGTAGCCTTTCTGCTTCAGCCTGCATGTCTGACACCTCATGGAATCATGGAACATCAGAGTTGGATGGCAACTTGGAAGTCATCAAATCTAGCCTACCTTGGCTTGTCACCCACTAGCTAATTATCAATTCGAGTGCTAGGAGAATGCCTCAGAAGATGCTTCATTCCACACACACACACAGCTAGATATTTAAGATATTCTTATTCACATTGAATTTAACTCTTCTCCATTAGACTGTTAGCTTCTCGAGGACAAGGACAGTCTTTTGCCTTTCTTTGGATGCACAGTACTTAGGACAATGCTTGGCACATGGTAGGTATGTTATAAGTTTTTATTGACTGACTGTATCTCCTTGTATCTTTCTTAAGCTGATAAATTGGAATGGACCTGTTCAATTTTGATCTTTTTGTTCTCTGTCACTTTTTATACCTCTATTGACTAGAATATAAACTCCTTGAGGATAAAACTGCTATTTTTTGTATTTTTATTTCTATCACCTAACAAAGTACCTTCTAGCAAATACAAAGCACTTTATGTTTATTGATTGATATCTATAACATCATACAAGTAGTGGATTTTTTAAAAGTTTATTGCAAATAAATAAAATTGAAGCCCCCCTCAATCATTATCTTTTCCCTTTCTCTTTGGCCAATTTCTTCTACCACCATTCCTGCTCACTATCTTCTTGCACCATCTCCAAGTTAAACTTCAACAGAATAAATTTTCCTCAATCACACACTTGGAAATCTCCACAAACTCTGATAGAGAATAGAAAGAAAAGACGGAATATCTTTTATTTTAAAATTAAAAAAAATTTTAATGGCTTATTAAGAACTTAGGAACTATACTAAGTGCTGAAAATACAAGTATAGCAATAAGACCATTCTTGCCCTCAAAGAACTCACATTTTTTGCAGGGTGGGGAAGACAACCAAATATTTGGGAATGTTGGTAGAAGCAATACCCTAAGTGCCTAAGGAGTCAGAGGGATGGTGAGTTGATGTATAATAGGTCAGTCAATTGGCATGCCCTTCCCACCTTTAGATTTGATGTCTGCCAGAGAAAGAAAAAAGGGGTACATATAAATGGAAAGGCAGATGGCCAAGAGAGACAGGTTTATGAATGACCCCCAAACCTGGAAGCAATTAACCCATCTATCTTTATAACTTCAGGTGGAAGTATCTTGATTGATGAGTGACAGTATAAATTAATTCAACTAGCTTACTACATCTAGCTAGAACACCAGATCAGACCAAGCTTCTGAGTCCTTACCCCAAGTGCCATTTACACTGATGAGTTGGGTCCCTACAAATATGGCTAATATATCCCCTCAATGATCTAGAGGTAACCCTGAGAGGTTGTAACATATCTTTCTGAGTTCATATAGTTCATATGAACTGCCATATAATTCATAAGCTTTCAGCTACCTATATAGTCCTTCCTCCCTCCCCCACCATGACTATCAGATAATAATTAATCAGACCTAATTAGCTTTTAGAATGGGATATTTACTAATCGGTAAAGTGGGCTCAAACTTACAAAGCACATGTAGCAAAGGGGTAATATTCAACTCCTGGAAATCCTTTTCCTAAAGTCCTCCAGATGCTCTCATAAGGTATAATGTAACTTTTCTCCTAGCCTCTTTGTAGAGCATTGAAGCCTCATTTACTCTGTCCTTTGTTCTCTATGCAGGCATTGTCATTAGCTGGTCTACAAATGTTGCTAGGATACTGATGGAAAGATAGAAAATCTAAAATCCTCCAGACCCTTCACAGCTCAGAAGATTCTCCTCTTGCCAAGGGAAGATGAGGAAGGAATAGAGAGGAAAGCTAATGGGACTGGGGTTGAGATGCTCCCCAGCCCTCCTAGTGACTCTTTATCAGGGACTTGATCAAACTGCTTCCTCTTAACTCACCACTGGTTTAACTCTCTCTAGTTCTGAACTAACTCTCTGTTACCAAGTCCCTCATCCAGTTAGAATAGACTTCCTATTGCACCTAGTTGAAAATCTTTGATTCAAAAAGGTGACCAATCTTTTTTATACCTACTTCTGATTGATTTACCTAAGATAATCACTTTTAAGTGGGTTGGGGTAATTATTGGACCCCCACCTTTACACAGGAGCTGGTTTCGTCTATAGTTATATATAATGGGCTAATTGAATTTGTACTCAATCACTCACAAATAAAGACACTTCCACTGAGATTCTGAAGATGAAAAGATCAACTACCCCCATGTTCTGGAGGCCATCATAAGCCTCATTATCATGCTTCCATTAAGACTATCCTCAATGTAGTCCTAGGAAGAATATTCTTGAAACCTGGCCCTCTAATTGAAGAAAAACTATGGGCACATGGTAATTGAAAGGAGTTTCCAAAGACCTCATCTTCACCTTCTTCTATTTTCTTCCCTGTACAATCACTTATTGACATTCCTCTTGCTCTTGGTTTGTATGCAAATAAAACAATGACTTTTCCCTTCCAGACCATGATACTAAAGCTGTGAAGTAGGTGAAGCTATTCCTCTATTTTCAATTGAATTAAGCAATGATTAAGAGGCACTAGGCCATGAATTCAAATGCAGCCTCAGACACTCAAACACTTAACACCTATTAGCTGTGTGACCCTGGGCGAGTCACTTAACACTGATTCACACACACACACACACACACACACACACACACACACACGAAAGAGGTATTAGGCCTGTAGTCAGTGAGACCTGAGTTCAAATCCAGACTCAGATGCTTACCAGTCACTTCACTTCTGTTTACCCCAGTTTCCTCAACCTGGTAAAATCAGAATAACAATAGCATCTACCTCCCAGGGTTTGTTGTGAGGACCAAATGAGTTATTTGTAAAGTGCCTGACAAGGAGTAGGTGCTTAATAAATGCTTGTCTCCTGCCTTCCTACTAAGTGCAAATCACTGTACTAGCTACCAATGATATAAAGTCATAAATAATGCCTGGCCTCATATTCTACTAGGGGAGATAAATGCCACTTCCATTTTCTCCTCCTCCCTTATCATATATGTGTACGTTGCTTAAGTAATCCTCCAAATCATCTGAAATGATCTAATCAAGAAGGAATCCCAATGAGGAGTGGGACTGAACAAAGGAACCAAGTGGCTTCTTAAGGTCCCTGGAGTGTGCACAATTGAAGTGGGGGGAGGGGGAGGACATGTGAAGGGAGGGAGTGTCTGTCTCTACTATATTTATACAGGAAGAAAGGACAAATTAAGATCCACCCCAGAAATGGCCTCTCAATGAAAGTTTGAGTTACTTGCTTAACAAAAGTTTGTTACATTACTTTTATTTGGGGTCAATTAGAAACAATTAGTACCTTGGCAGCTATAGCAAATAAGGGCTATGAGTTTTTTATGCAATTAAGCCCCTTGCTTCCTTGTTAGTCAAGGAGCATCAGCCATAATAGAGGACTGGAGAAGTCAAAATGAAGAGGGAAGGTGAGACTGAAAAGTGTGGTGTGAGGGGGAGGCCTTCCTAATACTTTGCTTATGAACCTGGATTTCAACCTGATTTTCATCCTTCAGGCACTGGGCTCAGTAAAATGGCTATGCTGTAAAACCCCTATGATCCCAAAGCAAAAGCTTTGAGTTGCATTGCAACCCAAAGTAGAAAGAATGCTGTTGGGATAGAACAGCATAGTGGTATCCTTGTGATTCTCCCTTTATGCCTCAGCCTTTTAGACTGATCTCCCCATCAACAACAGGAATTGGTGTCTCAGATTGAGTTCATCCTTTGCACCATCTCACTCACTATTTGTGTTGCTTGTACAGGCAAAGATGGACAAGATGTTAATATCAGATTGAACTATATAGTTCAGTGGCCATGTCCAAACAGGTCTGTAGTCCAACTTGATTTTGTAATCTGGGGAAGAAGGTAAGTTTCATGTTTGTTAAGTCGAAGTTTGTTAAGTGGAAGTTTGAGTAGCATGCTATTTAAGAGTGGTTCTTAAAAAAAAAAACAAAC
The DNA here is from genome assembly GCF_900497805.2 of Vombatus ursinus. NCBI lineage: Eukaryota > Metazoa > Chordata > Mammalia > Diprotodontia > Vombatidae > Vombatus > Vombatus ursinus. The sequence goes on from NW_020954619.1 coordinate 14,196,421, forward strand.
TTCATATTCTAGTGACAATGATGATGTCAACTAGCCTGTATTCCCTGAGTAAATCAATTTCTGAGCCTTAGTTTTCAAATTTCTAAAGTGAAGAGGTTTGACTAGACAATCTCCATAGGCTCATTCAGCTTGGATCCTGTGATCTAGGCTGTAACCATAAGAGCAATCTTTTCTTTCTTCATTCCTTTGTTCCTTCCTTTCTTCCCTTCTTCTCTTCTTTCCTTCCATCTGTCCTTCCTTCCTGTCTTTCTTCTTTCAGTTCATATTTCCTTCCTTCCTTTGTTCATTCTTTCCTTCCATCCTTCCTTCCTTTCTTCCTTCTTCCCTCCCTTCTCTTTTTTCCTTCCATCCATCTTTCCTTCCTTCCTTCTCTCCTTTCCTTCCATTCCTCTTTCCTTCCTTTGTTCCCTCCTTTCCTTCCATCCCTCTTTCCTTCCTTCCTTTCTTCTTTCCTTTTTTTCTTTCCTTCCTTCTTTCCTTTCATATTTCCTTCCTTCCTTCCTTCCTTCCTTCCTTCCTTCCTTCCTTCCTTCCTTCCTTCCTTCCTTCCTTCCTTCCTTCCTTCACTCTCCCTTCCTCTCCTCTCCTTCCTAGCAGCCTGATGAGACTGGGGAAAAGAACATGTTGATAACTGAACAAATTTCTCAACTTTGGATAGACACTCCATCCCGTCCCCCACACTGCCATCATCAAAAACAATCCACTAAATGTCTCCTGAGGTATTTTGCTAACCTTCAAAAACCTCATCTATGTCACATGACAAGTACCTAGTAAATATGAAATAATATCATACAATTACAATTAGAATGGGTGAATAGTTGTACATCAAGACCCAAAATTAATGACTCTGTGTCACTTTAGAATGGGGTCTACAGCATAGTGTCCTGGAGATTTGTGTTATTAAATATTTTTGTCAATGACCTGCTTAAAGACATAGCATGTTTGTCAAATTTGCAGATGACGCAATGCTCAGAGAGATAGCTAGAACACTGTATTACAAATTCGGTATACATAAATACCTTGACAGACTAGAATATTAGAACAAATAAAATAATATGACTTGTATTAAGGAATAAATGTAAGGTCATACATTTGGCTTTAAAAACCAGCTTTACAAGTATAAGATGAGGGAGATGGAGCTAGAAAATAGTTTATCTGAAAAAGATTTTGGGATTTTAGTGTATTGTAAGCTCAATTTAGTCAATAATGTAACATGGCTATCAGAAAAAAAAAAACTAATCTGACTTTAGGCTATATTAAGAGAGACATAGTGTCCATGACTGTTTGATCCCAAAGGACAGTGCTAGAAGCAATAGACAGGAGTTTCAAAGTAGCAGACTTAAGCTTGTTGAAGCGAAATATTTCCTCAAAATCAGTGCTATCTAGCAGTATAATGGAGTGCCTCAATAGGTCATGGGTTTGCCCTAACTGCAGATCTTCAAGCAAAGGCTGGATAATCACATGTTGAACATATTTTAAAGAGAACTCTTTTTCAGGTATAAACTAGACTTCATGGCACCCAATATCTCTTTCAATACTAAAATGGTTTGAAATAAGGGACAAAAAAAAAAAAGAAAGGAAAGAAAAGACTCTGAAAAGCAAACATGAGGATAGAGTACAAGTGATGGCCTCTGGAAATGTATAGAGGTAGAATACTGAGTAACAAGTTCAGAGAATAGCTATTAGTTATATTTCCAGCTTTCATCTCTCTTCTGAACTACTGATCCACTTTTACTAACTGCCTGCTGGACATCTTCACCTGGATGCCCCATAAGCATCTCAAACTCAATACAGTCAGACCAGAACTCATTATCTTTTCCTCAGAAACATACCCTTCTTCCTAATTTCCCAGTTCTATCCAGGTTACTATCATTCTTCCAGTCAGCCAAGTTCAAAACCTCAAAGTCATCCTTGACTCCCCCTTCTCTGTCATATCCAATCATTTGTTAAGTCTTGTTAACTCCAACTACACAATATTTCTTATGTCTATCCACTTGTCTTATCCACTCACATGACCACAACCGTAGGTCAGGCCCTCCTTTTTCCTGGACTTTTATAAGAGCCTCCTAATTTGTCTCCCTGAATCCAGACTTTCCTTTCTCTAATCCAACCTTCAGCCAAATTAATATCCCTAATTTGCATGTCTGACCTGGTCACTCCCTCGATCAAAAAAAAGCTTCGGTGGCTCCCACTTGCTTCTGGGGTAAAAGGTAAACTCCTCTATTTGTCATTTAAAGCCTATCACAAACTTTTTAATTGCCATCTCTTGAAATCTCTAGCTTCTCTTCAAGATTCTAAACTAGCTGTGCCTCCAACTAGAGGCCTCTTTTGATTCCTTTAATTTTATTGCTCTCCTTCCAAAACAACTTTACTTTTTATATATTTTGTGTAGATATTCATATGATTATAAATCTAGAGTTAGAAGACATTCAGAAGCTAGCTACTCCAACCCCATCACTTGACAGTGCTCCTAATGAATTTCAGAGGTCAGATTTGAACCTAGGTTCTCTGATTCCAAAGCCAGCCTAGGTTCTCTGATTCATATTCACTATGCCATACTGCCATCTTGTTTCTCAAGTCTAGAATGGGAGTTCCTTGAGGACAAGGACTGTTTCTTTTTTACCTTTGTATCCCTGATGCCTTATACCATGCCTGGCACATAGCCTAATACATGCTTGTTGAATTGAATATTTTTCCTCTAGGTTTTCGTTATCAAAATGGATTTTGTGTGACCTAAATTCTCCATGCCCCCCCTTTTTTTTACTTTGAGAGGACTTTCTAATATTAGTATTAAAAACATTAGTATGAATAACTTTTGCATATATAGCACTTTCTTCAACATTATAATCCCTAATCAGAGCCTTTTTTTTTCAATTAATCAATTAGCAAGCTTTTAAAAGCACCTACTCTAGGTAGAAAGAATTCAAAAAATTAAATATTTTCTGCCCTCAAGAAAGTTGCATTCTATGAAAAGACAATATATGCACATAAAAGTATATTCAAAACAAATGCGAGGTAATTTCAGAAGGAGACACAAGCAGCTGTTAGATCAGGGAAAATCTCATTTAGGAGGTAGTATTTAAGCTGACCTTTTCTGGGGCAGCTGAGTGACACAGTCGATAGAGTGCCAGATCTGGAGTCAGGAAAACCTAAGTTCAAATTTGGCCTCAGTATTCTAAAACTCCGAAATAGTGTGATGTACCTAGAACCAGCTCAGCTGTGGAGAGGAGCAGGAGAGAAGCAACAAGGTCTATGACTCCTATCAATACAACTGTAAAGAGGAACAGACAGTGAGGGAGCCTCCCTTCCCTGGAGACCTGGGGTTGGGAAATTCTCTAGAAAGCAACACAAGAGAGTCCATGCTTCCATGGATTGACCGTAAGGAGTCAGAATTCTGTTAAACGGAAAGAGAACTGAACCAGAACCATGAGATGAGAAGCCTTTCCAGTCCGGCCTCTGCCATTAGGCACCTCTGTGACCTTGAGCATGTCGCTTAATCCCTATATGCCTTAGTTTCCTCACCTGGAAAATTACAGGGTTGGATGAAGTTCTCTCTCTTAGCTCTAAAAAAATCTATCTGTAACTTCTCTTTTAGTCCTTCGTAGGAGTAGTCCCAAAGCCATTTAGGGGCCTAGTAAAAGTATTCCAGATGCATTTGAAATTACCATGAGAACCACAGAAATATAGGAAGTAATATCTAGACTGGACCTTAAAGACCATATAGACAAAGAGGTCTCACCTGGTGGCCAAAGTGTGTGGGTAGATTTAAGAAGGTCTGTGAATTTGGATGGGAAAAATTCCATTTTCACTTTTACTAATCTCTAACTAAAATTTAGCTTTTACTTCAATGATGAGTGTAGGCAAAAAAAAATATTACTCTGAGAAGGGGTCCAAAGGCTTCACTAGATTGCCAAAGGGGTCCATTCAACCAAAAAGGTTAAGGACACCTGATGTAGACCATAGCCTTTATTTACAGAGGAAGAAAGTGTAACTCAGGGAGGAAAAGTGATTTACCCAAAGTCAATTGGCTCTGAATACAGAGCAGGTGCTAAAACTCAGGGTTCCTGATTTCTAGTCCAATCATTCATATGGGGAATAATCCTTCGCACACTAGAGTCCCCTTGACCTAGAATCTGAGCACTCCCAGAATCTCCTGGAAGTTTTCTCCTTTAAATGGCACTTTATGATGAAGATTTTAACAATGATAAATGATGTTTATCTAGTATCTTCAAAATTTATAAAGCCCTTCACTTCAAGTTCTACCCAGTAAGGTCTACTTAGGGACTGGATTTCCTGCACAGTCCTCATTTCGATCATTCTCTTCTGCCAGTAAAGCAGAATTTGGACTTTTTTTTTCCCCCTGTGGCAACAATATAATTTTTTTTTTAATTTAAATGTCAATGTGGAAGAACACCAAGAACTTGCCTGGGACCTGCTGTAGGCCAAGGTTTATAATCAGCTGTTCCTGGACTTGCTTTCTTGGTGCACACCGGTGGACTTAGAATTTCTACTCCAGTACAAAGAAGTTGACCGTGAACCCCTCCAACCAGCCAACTTCCGTCAGGGACGAGAGAGCCGCCAAAGCTCGGAGATCATTAGCTAAGCTGGTACTAGAATCCAAGACATGCCGCTTTCTTTATGAACCAAGTGAGGAGGCTTCTTTGAGTGAGCAGTAACACTAGACGAGGTACTATCGTCTCTTAATTTAAAGAGAATGGCTCAATTTAGAGCCATTCAAGTTGTCATGAATGGCAGGGTATTTTTGCTCCATTTGAGACTTAGATTTCAGGGCTGGGAATAGTGGGGTTGAGGAAGCTGGGTACAAAAGGAAAGAAAAAAAGGGCAAAGGACTAAAACCAACAGAGACAAGCAATTACAAGGTGTATTAATGTACACTGTGCAGAGGGAAGGACTGATTGTGCTTTCAAGCCTTTTCTTTCTTTCTTTCTTTCTTTCTTTCTTTTTTTTTTTTTCATGAAAGGTAAGGGGGAGGGAACCGAATATTTGTCCTTCAGAATTGGAAATCTGCAGTTGCAAAGAATAAAGGGAGCTTTTAGAAAGTCGGCAGCTGCCTCAGAGCCTGAAGCCATGGTACTTGATACTACAATCTCCCCTCTTACTGTTTCTGGCCAGCTTTTGAGAACAGCAGGGAAGGTATTCAGGGTAGAAGACAATGGCAAATGTCAAGAAGAAGGAAAATCTAGAGTTTAAAAGACTGCTGAGTGACATGTAGAACAGATCAAAGAGAGAAATTTATCAGGTATTTATAATTATAATGCTAATAGAGGTTAATAAGAGAAACCAAAGCAAAAGGGGCTGATGTCTCCCGATCCTTTAAAATAATAGCAATAATAATTTATTGTGGTCTGAGAGCTAAGGGGCAATCATTCATTCTTTTATTCATTCAGGATTTTTTTTTAATTTTGTTACTCTACTTATCAAGGAAAAGGAAATTTTGTACAGTATTTGAATTCCACTGCTTTTGAAAAGTGTGACATTTTAAGCCCAGATCACAAGATGGAGCTCATGTATAATCCTCTGAGAATCAGGTGCAGCTCCATATTGTTGATGCAAGAGTCTGCTGTCCACAGATGATGTTTTGGTTTAAAAAAGAAAAAGAAGGAAGATGAGGAGCAGAAGAAAAGGAGAAAGACGTTAAGGAGGAAGAAGAGGAAAAGAAGATGGCTAAAGGTCTTTCAGAGTCCCTGCAAAATGAGAGTCTGAAAAATTGTGTTCATTTCAAGTGACCCCCCTCTCCCAAACACACACATACCCTCCCCATCTCATTCCATATCCTTTTCCCCTCCTCTGTGTACCACACACAGACAACAACATGCAAAATTCTCCCCTGGCAGGTTGTGTATGCCCCCACTTTAAGGAAAAACTGAGTTTTCTGTTGGGTGCTTGCTGAGGCACGCTCAGGCAGAGGACTGTTTAGTAGTCCAAGAAGCATGTTGAAATCAATCATTGCAAAATCACTTTTGCAATAAGTAATGAATTAAAATTAAGGAAACCCCCTCCTCCACATCTTCTCCCTCCCTATACCTCTAAACTAACCCTTTGCTGTATAACTTAGCTAAACAACGCTTTTCAATAGAATTTTGGAAGCAGTGTAGACTACAATCCTTACCAGTAGCCATGCCCAGAATCATTCATTTATTCCTTCAGTAAGTCTTTTTAAAAGCCCACTACTAAGTGAAAAATACAGAATATTTCACAGGAGTGAAACAAAAATGAATGACAACTCCACCCCTACTATTACTGTGCAAAATAGTAGGGATAAGAAGACTCATATATAGATACTATGATATAAGAAAATATAAAGTAAAAAGACAGAAGTAAAAAGTTTTAAGAGACAGACAGAAGAGAAAGGGCAGGAGGGATAGCGAAAGGATGAGAGAGAAAGAGAGAGAGAGGGAGGGAGAGAGAGAGAGAAAGAGAAAGAGAGAGAGCAGTTTTATATAGACACATATGCACATACACATGTAGATATACCTGTAGATATGTGTAGGAATATATTTATACAATCAACAGCAGCAGCAGCACAGTAAACATTTACATAGTGCTTTGAGGTTTGCAAAGTGCTTTATATATGTTATCATGTATGTGTGTCTGTGTACATACATAAAGTAGCGCAACATCAACAAAAACTAAGCCTCTTTAGGGCTGATTTTTACTCCATGTCATGTTATCTGTATCTATTCCAGGCACGAATAGAAGTGTATTTATTTGCAAACCATGGAGAAGTTTTGTCCTGGAGGTTTTGAATAGATTTCCTTAAAATGAATTTCCCTTCCCAGACCCTAAGACCTTCATGGATGCTCCGACTACTCATGTAACAATGTCCATCGACTTGTTTGGTCAGCTTAGTCAAAAAAAGTCCAAAAAATCAAATCACTGAAACAGTTGGTCCAACAGATTGTTTGGCCTTTACGAACCAGCTGTCTGAATGAGAAATCTGAACTTAGTAGTTAAAGAAGCTTAGGAAGATCAGACCAGAGCAGCACGAGGTCCCTGGTACCTGGAAGTGAGAGAGACCCTAGACATGACAGCCTCAGTATTTCTAAGTTCTCTGGAGTTCAACAAGTGCACTGAGTAGTGGACCTTCAGTGCTCTTTCCCTATTCTTACCAAGTTTCTCCAAGAATGCTCATAGTTCACTACTTATAGATAGTGCCTCAGAGTGATACATAAGTAAGGAGATCAAATGCTTCTATTAGGATAAGTGGGAAATAACACTTGGATAGAAATCTGTGGAAGATTTCTTGATTATCTATCCCCAAATGTAAGTTAATTGCAGTCCATGAACTTCAGAAATAATGTTGTTTTCAAACAACAGGGCTACATTTTCAACTGAAGTTCATAACAAAATGGCTATATAGTCCCTCTTAAATCTGTCATCCACATAGCTGACAAAAAAAAATCTTCCTTAAGCATGCTACTCCCCCGTTCAAAGAATATTCAGTGGCTCCCTAATGACTCTGAGATAAAGTATCAACTTCTCAGCTTAGCATTCAAAGATTTTCCTGGTCTAATTCCAATCTATACCTTTCCAGACTTCCCTAATCAATTTCTCCTTTTCATATATTCCTTATTCCAACTAAGCTAGTTTACTTGTTGTTCCTCAAACCTGCCATTCCATCTTCCACCTCTGTCCTTTGGCACAGGCTCTTCCGTATACCTGGAGTACATTCCCTTGTCACCTTTAACTCATAGAATCCTTAGCTTTCTGACAGGCTCAACTGTTCTTCCACCGTTATAGAAAGCCTTTCTCGATCCCACTATTGTTGGTGTTTTCTCCTTGACCAAATTGTATTGTATTTATTTTTCCATGTTAATGTATCACCCACCCCTCAGTAGAACATATGTTTCATGAAAGTAGGGACTTTTTTCACTTTGACTTGGCATCCCCAGCAACTGCCCCAGTACCTCAAATGCATTAAGTAATTAATACTTGTTAAATGAAGCAATGATTGAATGAACACTGTCTAACCAGGATTGCATTTGGCTTGGTTGGTTACAGAATTCCACAAAACACAGGACAAATTCACTAGATACAACCCAGTAAAGGAAAAACCCTTCCGATGAAGAAAAAGAATTTGATAGAGAACCAGTATCATTATTAGATCATCAGCCACCAGTGGTTCTAGTTCCAAAAGGCACTATTTGTTGTGGAGGGGGAAGAGCATCCTGGAGAGAGGGGTAGGGGATGTTATTCAGAAGGCTCAATATGGAAACATTTTTCACCTGCCTCAGGCCACTCCTGCTTAGGCAAGTCACCTAACATGGTTTCAATTTTCCCATCGACAAAATGGGAATAATAATGTCTACTTATTCAATAATTAATTGAGGAGTGTAAACCAATCCAGAGATGAAAAGCTCGAAGTTTTATTAAGCAGGGTGGCCCATTTCAAATTGGTGCCTCTTTTAAAAAACACACACGCACACTTTTTTGGGGGGAGGTGCCTTTTTTTAAAACTAAAAAATTATCAGTGATCTTCAAAGATTCTTTTAATTAAAGGGGACCTGTCTGAAAAAGAGAACCTGGCATAATTAGGATACCAATATACCATTTCCATAACTTAGAACATGGCTCATTTTCTTGGTTTTCATCATACTACTATAGGTTCAAAAGGGAGAAAAAAGTAAAACTAGTTTCCTAATAGTGTTAACATTCCAGACAACTGATGTAAAAATAAACAGAGAATGTATTATGGTTACATATTATTCATTCAGTTTATAGATGCTTCCCTTTTCAGGATTGTCCCAAGCTGTACACCAAGAACAGGTTGCCAGTAATACAAACCAAGCCAAGAATCACAAACTGGGTCTTTCTACATACTTGATTAACTTTCCAAAGTTATCAGGCTTCACTTGGCAATCAAATTACTGGTAGTTCCAATAGGACATGTGAGGAAGACTCAATCAGTATCAAGTTGTATTGGAAAAGTTCTCAGTCTGCCTCTCTCCAAGACTCTTGGCTTCGCTCTGTTTCTCTTTCCTTCTAACATCATTGCTCAGAATGTCATCATTGCTCATGTGAGCTGTTGTAAAAGCTTTCTAATTGGCCTCCCCTCTCCAATCTATCCTTCATGGAGCTACCAATATATATATATATATATATATATATATATATTTTAGTGGACAGGTCTGACAATCTTGCTCAAAAAATTTAAGTGGTTCCCCAAGAGACAAATTGTAGAGTCCTAAGCCCAACTTTTAAGACTCTAGTGTCTTCTTCCCTACTTTCCTTGCTACCTCATTTCACATTAGTCCATTTCACAAATTTTGTTTTATAGCCAAAGTAGACTACTTCCTATTCCCAGCATTCCCTTGCCACTCCACATTTGCTGAGGTGGGTCCCCTTGTTTGGTATGTACTCCTTTTTTTGTCTATGCCTTTTGAACTTCGAATTGTTGCAAGATTCAGCTCAGATGCCATTGCTTCCATGGAATCTTTCCTGATTTCTCTTGGTGAAAGTGGTATCTCTCTCTTTAGACATACCTTGAACATTTTCTCTCTCAACTTTGCCTCTATCATAATCTTCCTTGGACCATATTTAGAATCACAAGAGCTAAGGGATCCTGGAGGTGATCTAATACTACTCCTGCATTATAACGATGAAGAAACTGAGGCAAGGAAGATTCATTTACTTGTCTAAGGTCACATAGGCAATGTTTTAATGGTATAAATATTATTTGTCCTTCCCCAACTCTGCTCCTCACTTCAGCTAGATAATAAACTCTTCAAGAGTCTGGACTATATCACTTTATATCTTTATATCTCCACTGAATGGCTAAATTTATCAATCTCTGCAAATATTTGGACCCAAACCATACTGGACCTTTACTATAGAGATATAACATCACAGTATCTGCCAAATTCACCTTCTGAGAATGGTAAGTCAATTAATAAGCCTTTAATGAAAGTTCACTATGTGCTAGGTACTATAGTAAGTACTGGGGACAAAAAGGCAAAGACTGTATTCCTGAGTTCAAACCCAATACTCTAGCTACCACACTATACTGTTTCTTACTTTGGTGATTAAATAATAAAATAATAAAAGTAGAACAATACCTAAGTGAATGTTGGCCAAATATGTTTTGTGTGTATTTTATTCCTTCATCCCTAATAACATGTTAAATCTCATTAAAATAAACATCATGAGCAGCCTTGGTCAACAGAACCCAATGTATGCGCAGCTAAGATGATTATTTAGTAGGTAAATGCATTGGGGGCAGTGAAGCAAGATGACCTGAAAGGTCAGCATTTTACTTGAAGGGGAACATGTTAGGGGAAAAGGAGAGCTGTGACAAGGAAGCCAAACTTTCAATTTCATGGAATTTAGGCCCTAAGGAAACCATAATTTTTAAGGGACTTTCTTAGGGGACTGTGGGAGGCAGTGGAGAGAATGTTGGTCTTAGACTTAGTTGACTTGAATGTGAGTCTTGTCTCGGTCACTTAACAGGGTGAAACCATGGATAAATCATTTAAGCCTAATTAGTGTCAGTTTCTTTATCTGAGCAATGTGGGGTAACACATTGATATTAATAATATCAATGATATTAATAACAAATAAAAATATAAATAAATAGATGGTAAATTGAGAACAGTTATTATGAACTATTATAATTTTGTGCCTGATTTGGTATAGTGAGTGTGAAAATTGTCAATGACACTGATACATTGGAATCCTTTCAGAGCTTGAGGGACTTTGGTGATAGTCCAGTAGAGTCCCCCTATTTTGCAACTGCTTTACTTCTTACTGTAACTCTGGCCCCAAAGGAAAACAACCATTGGCCAAGAAGAAGGCTGGTTCACGAATTGCTTCTGACATTTGAAAAACAAGTGTCATCCTGTCACTCCTCCCCCTAGCCATCAAAGTTTCTGAGTTAAATTCTGAAGAATCACACAGAGGCTTGATTTACAATGCACAGAAAAACATAAATTAATCTATAGGAACTGGGGAAGGCATGTCTATCTCCTATCTGATCTCATTGGAGGGCAATGTTCCACAGGTGTTAACAAGTTGTAAATAGCTCAGTGAATCAAGGAAATGTTATTTAAATAACTTGACTAAAGTAGAAGGAACAAAAATAAGGTAAGTAAAGGACATTCCCAGTCTCTCCTTACCCAACCAAATGTCACTCTTTAAAGTTTCCTTTGCATACCAATACTCAGACAATAACTAAATATTTTCCCCACTCCTCAACAATTTTCCATTAAATTGAGAATTATCATGAAAAATAAAAACATTGGCTTGTAGCAAGCTCTCTTCAGTTGTGTGGTTGCCAGGATGCCCTCAGTATCAAGGTCTATGCCTTCTAGTCAGAATCCTAAAGTGTGATAATATAAAGGGACCCTCTTTGCATCCTTGATGGAGATACTTTGAACATTGCTGGGCCGATGGGAGGCACTCAACAAATTTTTGTTCAATGGAGGGATGGATGGATGACTAGATAGATATATGAATAAAAATTGAGTTTCATCACACTTGACAACATACTTTACTTTCATAGAGGGATCTCTGTAAGGGTCTGGACTCAAGGAAATCAAGACCATGAATATAGGAGAAAATGCAGGGCAGTTTGCTCTTCCATGAATTCACATTATTTTCCTCAATCTTTCAAAGCAGAACAATTAAAAATAAAACAACTGTTAAAAAAAGTCCTCATCTTTGGACCAAAATGAAATTAGGAGATTTTCTATGTAAGGGGAAAAAATAATACCTTCTCAGTAGCAGTAGAAAGACCCTCAGACAGTGAGAGTCAAAATACTGGTTCCAATTCTAGTTCTTCTTCCTGCTAGCTATGTGATATCAGTTAAGTACTCTTAGAGCTAGAGAGAATGCTTTGGGCTCACTGTTCCCAGAATACCTCTGCTATATATCCTCCTTGTGGTGCTAGGGATATCCCTGAGGGCCTGGAGTGTCTTTTTCTACTGCCATCAGTGTAAATGTATTTTTCCTTCACTTTTAAAAGTGACTAGCACTTTTAAAAAGAATAATTACTTCAAAGATAGAACAAGAACAAAAGCACAAACATCTTCCACCAACAGCTTGGAAGAACACAATATCCCTCATCCAACCTCGGTCCCTGAGAAGAGGAAATTCAGATTTAATGCAGTTTCTAGATAGCATCGGTCTCAATATACCCATGCTCACAGGCAGCATCCCACCAGATATGTCCTTGTCTCAACTACTGCTGGATCACAAAGGTCTATTCTCACTCCTAGAGGCATCAGTGTTTCTAGGTTGACTGTGAAATGTGTCATGGACTTCAATCCCAGATTCTCAGACTCTGAGATATTCTGAGACATATTCACAGGGGTATATGTTAGCTTCAGGGGGCAGGGAAAGAGACCTCTCCCCTTACATTATTCACCTGATTCCATTAGGGGAGGAATCAAAGAGAAAGGAGGAGGCTGAGGCTGACCAAAGTATTTGAATGTGCCCCCAAATCTGACTCTGCAACTGCAGCTAGTCAAGACGTCTGCTCTCCATCACTGAGCTGCTGACCAGAGCCAGTATTAGAATGTCTGCACATGCTCTAAAGTCTTTCCAAGGTATTTCCATTACATTTCACCTGGGCTCTGCTAGAAGCAGGCTTCCTAGTCTTTTTCACATAGGGAATTGCATTCAGCAGCACAACACACTCAGGGAGACTGGAATTATTGGTCAGTCCCTCGTTACATTGATTTGATTGACTGATTGATTGATATAAGCCCTCTCACACACTGTGGTAAGGATTATTTCTGTGAAATCATTTTTTCACCATGAAGCAATATTGGTTAGTATTATCACTAATTTTATAATAAACAGAGTAATTATTAAAAATGATCCTTGAACCAAACTATTGATACCACTGGGGGAAATATCATGTAACAGTGTTTGAACAACGCAACTTGAAGGTAAACACAATTATCAGGAGGAGTAACTAGAATTTGAAACCAGGTTCAAAGCTTTTTCCATTATACCATGTTCCTTGCACAGGTGCTCTACTCTAATGCTTCATTATGTCATGGAGGTAACCCCAAGTTCTCAAAGACCATGATGGCAGAGATCAAGTGCTGGCAGGTCCTACAGTTGAAAAGGCTTTGAATACAAGCCCAATGATGAACTGTATATCTATCATCATGGGCAAGCCTAGCTAATTTTGTCGAGGCTCATCAGGAGGTTGAATAAAAAGTAATGAGATGTTTCTGCTATGACAACTTTGGAAGACCATCTACTAAATGACAGAGTAGGCGAAACATGTATCGGTGAAAGGAATCCGTACACCTATAAAATAATGCCTCCTTGTAGTGCCTTCTTGTTGTTCGGTCATTTCAGTTGTGTCCAACGTTTCATGCTGGTATTTGGGGTTTCCTTAACAGAGATACTGGAGTGGTTTGCCGTTTCCTTCTCCAGCTCATTTTACAGATAAGGAAGTGAGGCGAACTGGGTTAAGTGACTTTCCCAGGGTCACACAGTTAGTCAGTGTCTGAAGCCAGATTTGAACTCATGAAGATGAGTCTTCCTAATTCTAAGACCCCATGTTACAGGGATTGAAAGAGGTGAAGTTAGAGATTATACAACCAAAGGAAGAGAATGAGAGAGTTCCTTACATAAAAGGGATGTTGGGAAGTGACTCACTCTTACTTGGGCCTTTGGCAGATGAGTCAAAGAGGAAAACGAGACAGGCCTCAGCTGGCTGTACCTTCTCCTTCTATCACCAGTATGGTACATGAATGAGAGCCTGACTTCGTATTCTGGCTTTTCGAAGGTCCATTACTTTATCCCCATTCCTAGTTCTTTGCTCCACTTTTTAAAGTTGTTCTCTCTTCTTGCCAAAGCCAATGAGCAATTAATACATCTACAAGCATTTGCTAAGTATCTACTCTCTGCCAGACACTGTCACTTTGTGGGACACCAGGGATATAACATATGAAGAAACAATCCCTACTTATGAAGAGTTTACGTTCTAACCTAAGAGACAAGTGTGTATGTGTGTGTGTGTGTGTGTGTGTATTCACAGAACACTTATAAAAATAAACAAATAAAAGTACAAAGTTAAATGCAAAATAGCTGAGGAGAGAGGATGCTGTTAGGGCAATTGGAAAGGCTTAATATGTGAACTGAGTCTTAAAGGAAGGGAGAGTTTCTATGAGGTAGAGGTGAAAAGGAAATCAATCTCAGCATGGAGGATGACTGGTGCAAAGGCACAGGGAACAGCCATGCTTTTTATGCTTTTGGGCCCATCCTCTCCTGCCTTCTTCAGGATCATACTGCCCATCCATACCCTTTCTTTCATTTTCATTCTTCTTTTAGCTATTTGTGCCTTTCCTGATTTCTACAAACATGCCCAGGTCTCCCTCATCTTAAAAAACCAAAACAAAATACTTTACATATACAAAAATATTTATAGCTTCTCTATTTGTGGTGGCAAAGAACTGGTAACTAAGGGAGTATCCATTAATTGATAAATGGCTGAAAAAAATTACTAATTGAATACTACTATTCCAGAAGAAGTGATGAAAAGGATAGGTTCAGAGAAAACTAAACAGACTTCTAAGAACTGATGCAGAGCGAAGAGAACAGAACCAAGCAAGCAATTTATACTGGTAACACTGACTGTCCTGGCCCCCACTACTTGAAGGCCAGGCAGGTTACGTGTCACCCATCCCTACCAGGTTTTCTCAGTACTCTTAAGGTCATTTGGGGATGTATAGGCTCTCCATCAATGGTTCCAGTCAATGTTTCCTCAAGTGGAGGAGAGGATCGCCTTCACCCCAATTCAATTTACCTACTAACAGTCATATTAGCTAGACAGCTAGTTGATGCAGTGGCTAGAGTGCCAGACTTGGAGTCAGGAAGACTCATCTTCCTGAGTTCAAATCCAGTTTCAGTCACTTACTAACTGTGTGACCCTGGGCAAGTCACTTAATCCTGTTTGCCTCACTTCCTCATCTGTAAAATGAGCTGGAGAAGGAAATGACAAACCATGCCAGTATTTTTGCCAAGAAAACCCCAAATGGGATCATAAAGAGTCGGCCACAACTGAAACAACTGAACAACGACATCATATTAACTTTTACAAAGAAATATTTACTTCAAGAGTATAATCACAAAAATACAAATTTACTCCCCCAACATGTGGAGAGGTATTATCCTTACCACCATCACCTTAGTCTCTGGGGAGAGGAAGGGGCATTGGAGTCATCACTTATCTCAGTTCCTATAGAACACATAATCCTTATTCTAATTCCAACGTCCCAAGTTGGGCTCAAGTCTATGACACCCTTGCTTCTCTAGGCTTCTCTGCTAGACTGCTGAGATGCACCATACTGCCTACAATCCCAGGTCCAACTTCATCATAACTTGAACTCCTGGATTCAATGGGTGATCATTGCTACTGGTACCTGTAACTGAAAACAAACAAAACTGAGGACAAAGAACATGAAACCTCACGTCCATTTCCCACAGACAGTGTCAAAGACTACACTGTGGATGAAATGTGATCTTCTCTCACTGGCAACAGCATGGAAAAATGTTCGGGATAAAGAGAGGCAATCTTAGACTGACCAGTTTTAAAGACTGCAGGGTACCTCCATGTTAGGAAATCTAGGTATGCTCAGAGTAAGCTTCTCTTACATAGTGTAAGAACAACATTGTAAAAATGAACAATTTGGAAAGACTTAAGTACTCTCATCAGTACAATAATCACCTCAGATTCCAGAAAACCATTGATGAAGAATGCTACCTCCTGATGGAGAGGTGATAAGCTAAAAATGCAGAATGAGAAACACATTTTACACCTGGCCTATCTGGGGGTTTGTTTTGCTAAGTATGCACACACTCATTACAAGGTTTTTGGTTTTGTTTTTTGTTGTAGAGGGGACAGGGAGGTGGAGGAAGAAGGGTAAAGGAATGCATGCTAATTGAAAAAAATAATTTAAAATAAAAAATCCCCACTGATTCCTGTGGTTCTTCATCTTCCATGTGTTTCTCGATCCTTTGCAGTTTTGCATCTGACCCTGGCACTTGACTGAAACACCTTCTTTCGTGGTTAGCAATGATTTCTTAATTACAAAATTAATATCCTTTTCTCACTCCACATCCTCCTTGAACTGTCTGTAGCTCTGGATACTGAAGAATACTTCCTTCTCTGGGTCACTCTCTCATCCCTGATTTCTCTTTTGATTCTTCTTATACTTGTCTGACCACCCCTCAGTTTCCCTTTCTGAATCATGCATAGCCTTGGTATAATCTCTAAAGCTTTTATTGTACCCTTTTCTTTTCTCTGTGGGATATAAACATATATATATATACACACACATATGAAAAGATTATTATATGTATAGTATATAGTAATGTATATGTATGGATATGCACACATACGTAAATACATATATACATACATCTATACATCCATATACTGATCTCACAGGGGAAAGTGGTATGAACCAGCTGAGTCACTGGGAAAGGCCTGCAGAAATCGAGACTCAAGCTAAGTTTTGAAGGAAGCAAGGAAAACTAAGAATAAGGGTGAGGAGGGAGAGAATTCCAGGCATAAGGGTCTGCCAGTGAGAAAGGCATAGAGTCTTTTTGTATTTGATTTGTATTCAAGTAATAGTAAGTAGACCAGTGTCTTGGATCATAGAGTACATGGAAGAAAGTGAAATGTGAAAGTCCTGGAGAAGGCCAGGTTATGATGAGCTTTAAACAACAAACAGAAGAATTTATATTTGATCCTGGAGTGTGATAATCATAATTTTTTTGAAATACATCATTTGATGTTGTAGTTATAAGTAATAGGGCTCCAATATGGAGTCACTTAGGCTAAGTGGTCCTAATGACCATAAACATATAAGCAAAGACAAACAGGCTGTACTTTTCTACTATTCTGAACCAATTTGACCTTGTGTCAAACATGTAAATGATGGCAGCTCCTGATTGGATGTGGCTCTCCACTGACTATAGCAGCTGTGTGCCAAAACCCGTTTCTGAGGTCCCAAATTACCAACTCAAACCCTGACCCTATTTCTGGTCCTGATTAGGACACTCCCTTACCTGAGTCTGGTATTGATAAATGATCCAAGGAATTTCCCTACCACATCTGGGTCTAATTAGTAATGCCCCCTCCCATATCTGGAATGGATTACCTGTTCTCAACCAAGCCCATCTTTAAGGTTTGAAACTCCCCTGCTCAGACTGCACCTTGAGCATGTACTTTCACTGAAATTTTTGCCACGGTGTGTCTTCCTCATATGACAGACGCTGGTCCTATGTGTATCTGAATCCCTATCTGTCAATTGGCACATAGTATGTTCATTGGTATGATTTTTTTTTCTCACTTGGTGCAACTACACAATAATAAAGCTCATGTATATACTAACTTGGAAAAGTCCAGCTTTCTAAACCCTTTAATCCAGGTCTTTGAGCTAACCTGAGCCATGAGAACAAATAAAGCATGGAGGTAATAGGGAGCCATTGGAGTTTATTGTGTGGACGCAGGATGGGAGTGACATGGGCAAACCTATACTTTAGGAAAATTACTTTGACCATTAAATGGAAAATGGATTGCAGTGGGAAGAGATCTGAGGCAGGGAGACCAATTAGAAGGCTATTGAAATAGTCAGGACAAGAGGTGATGAGTAGGCATATTGATAGAAAAGTAAACATTTGGCAAGGGGTTAAATATGTAGATTGAGACTGAGGGGTCAAGAATGATATTGAGATTGTAGGCCTGAAAGATTGGTGGTGCCATCATCAGAGGAGCTTGGAAGAAAAGAGGGTCTAAGGAGAAAGATAATGAGCTGTTTCAGACATGTTGAGTTGAAGATATAAGTATACGTATAAGATGCTCAAAACATACTTGGTGATTTGGGACTGAGGCTCAGGAAAAAGACTAAATTGGGTATATCAATCTGTGAATTATCAGCATAGAGAGGAAAATTAATATAATTATAAAAATATTATATAAATATATAAATATAATTATTAAGTATATTATTGAATAATTAAAATGTAATAAATAATTAATATAATAATTAAATCCAATGAATGAGATCACCAGAGCAAATAGTACTATAGAGGGAAAAGAGAAGAGGATCCAGAAGAGATCTTCAGAGGAAACCCACAGGCAATGGGTGTGATGACGAATCAAAGTCTAGCAAAAGAGACTGAGAAGTAGACAGACAGGTAAGAGAACAACCTGTGTCATAGCATTTAAGAGAGGAGAGAATATCCAGGAACAAAAGTTGATTGACAGTGCCAAAGCCTACAGAGACCTTGAAAAGAATGAGGATTGAGACAAGGCCACTTGATTTGGCAATTAAGAGATCATTTAACTTTTGAGAGAACAATTTCCATTGAATAATCAATTCAGAGCCTTTAGAGGTGAGAGGAGAAGAAATGTAATTAGCATGTTTGTTTTTCTCAAGGGATTTAGCAAAAAAAAAAAAAAGGAGGAAAGATATAGGATGATAGCTGGCAGAGAAGGTAGGATCAAGAACGGAGTCTTTTAAAGATAAGGCATACATTGATGTGTTTATAGACAGCAGTGAAGCACCCAGTAGATAGGGAGAAAATGGTGATTTGAGAGAGAGTGGAATGATAACAGAGACAATCTTCTGAAGATAGGAGGTGACAGTGGAAAAGAGATAGACCATTTCTTCATCTGAGGTAGGAATGAGGGCAGAGATGGTAGTGGAGGATGTCTAAGTGATTCAGGATAAGAATAAGGGGGAAAGAATTGGCTCTAAGCAAAGGCCTCAGTTTTTGCATTGAAGCATGAAGCAAGGCCCCCACCTGAAAGGATAGGGACATAGGGTGCCATGGCTGGTTTGAGAAAACATGAGATTTGGTATAGACACTGGGGAGAGTGGAATAGCCAATTTATTTGGGAGATGCAGAAGATTGTTTTGCTTCAGGAGGACCCCATTGAGATTAAATATCATAAATTTATAGTGGACCCAATCAGCACATTTGTACCTTTACCTCTCTGTGCCACAAGTTGTGATTTCCTCCAGCTTCGTTCAGCAATAGGAACAAAGGAATGGTCAGAGTCCAGTACAATTAAATTAAACAAACACTTATTGAACACTCTCTTTGTGTACAGAACATCATTCAATTCATTCATCAACCTAGCATTCGTTAACCATCTACCATATTCTTCTACCTGCATTTCATTCATTCATTCAAGAAGCATTCATTGCAAGCCACTGTGTTTCATAGTGGGTACATAAAAACAAAAGGAAAATGCCCCCATATGCTGATGGAAATACAACATTTCAATAAACTAAGGTCCCTGCCCTTGTAGTGCTTACAGACAGTAAGGGGAGACAGAAATCAATGACACAAGCAACAGGGGAAAAAAACATTTTTTTTCCAGGTGGCATTAATAACTGTAAGCAGTTCTTTGATGATGAGGGCAGATAATACATGATCTAATCACAAAGTCATTCCCAGCCCATTAGTGTCTTCCACAGAAGACAGGCAGAGAAAGGGAGAAAGAAGTGCTGAACCTAAGATTGATTAGTGTGTGCCCTAGAAGGCAATGTAGCACAGAGGAAAATTCACTGAATAAGGGGTCAGGGTCCCCCATATCATCACTTTCTAGCCAAGAGACCGTGGGTGAATCACCATATATGGAATGGGCTGCCTTACTGCATAGTGACTTCCCTGCCCTAAGAGGGAGGTCTAAAGCAAAAAGTTTGATAATCGCTTGTGGGATATGTTGTGGAACAAGTTCTCATTCAGGTCCAGATCGGACTTGATGACTTCTAAGGCCCCTTTGATCTCTGAGATTCTGTGGTTCTGTGGTCTCCCTCAGCCTTGATATTTTCAATCTGTAAAATGGTAATAAATACACTTGCATTTACCAACCTCATAGGGTTATAATGAGGATGGAGCTTTGTAAACTCTAAATAAAAGCAGCTTCTTACTAAATGTAAGCTATAAGAGCAAATAGTCTTTTCTACTCCATCATTTCTTCAGAATGGGTACATATAACTGTTCTCAGCTCAATTAGCAGCTTAAATGATTATTTTACTAAAACATGTATTTAGTCAGTAATCTCTGGTTTGGGGTAATTCTTAGAAGCTTCCCTGTGAACCAGGGCCCTCACTCCACTCTACTCAATGGGCAGATTCAGATTGGAGTTGAATGAATCCAAACTGAAGGTAGCTACTTTCTTTTAGCACCACAGATAATGTGATTCTTATGATTTGTACCTATTCAGGGACAAATAACTGTGGATTTGCCCTGGTTGGGTTTCTAATGCAGCCTTTTATTTACCATATGATAGAATCTTCTGTAATGAACAGAATCTTCCTGCAGGTTCCTCTCCAAGAGCTCAATGGCTTCATTATCTCCTGTGAGGAAGTTGGAGTTGTCCTCATTCAGCTGTGTCTATCAGTGGGCAGGATGATAGCCTGAGCTGTCCACACATTCAATTTCCCACACATGGAAAAGGCTTTGGGACTCCCAAAACAGCTCAAAGCCTTGTCTGCTCTCTTTCTTCCCTCAGACAGTAAAAGAAATAAAGTGAATTGCTGGTGGAATCAAAGACTCTGGCTTTTGTGGGGAAATGACCCATCCTCTCAAAAGCTGCAATGGGAAACAAAGTGGATCTTGGTGCTGTGTTCATGTTAGATAAAAGAGGTAGAGACACCAAATGACTTCAGTAGCACTTAGATATCACATTAATGATTCCAAGTGAGCCTTGTGTTTGTCAAAGATAGAACTTCAGAAAAATTAGTTCCTTAATTGCTCTTCATTTTTGTCTTTAGAAAGGAAGCTAGGTTAGGTAGTAGTAAAGTATAAGACATGGAGGACATGGAGTCAGAAAAGATTTGGGTTCAAATCCTGCTTCTGATACTTATTAGCTGTGTGGTCATATATAAACCCCTTTACCTCTCTGTGCCACAAGTTCTCAATGTAGAAAGTAGGAGCAAGAATACAGGTGGTATTGGCCAGCAAGGTGGTACAGTGTACAAAGCACTGGGCCTGGAGTCAGGAAGATCTGAGTTCAAACCTGGTCATTGATACTTACTAGCTGTGCAACCCTGGATAAGTCACTTAATCTCTGTTTGCCTCAGTTTCCTCAGCTGTAAAATTGGAAAAATGATAGTACCTATCTCCCAGAGTTGCTGAGAGAATCAAATGAGATAATAATTGTAAAACAATTAGCACAGCACCTTGGATACAGTGGGCTATAAATGTTAGATATTACTATTGCCTTTCTATCTTGCACAGATCTTCTACCTTGAGGCAAGGAGAAAAACATCATTCCTGGCCCTGAGCTACCTAAAGCCCTAAGAGGACTTAACCCTGAGACTAACTCCTAGGGATGTTGATTTGATAACCCACTTAAACTCATTCCTCAAAGATTTACAGACATACCTTCCACATCCCCATGATTCTGAACCCCTGGATGTCATTCATACCTCATTCTCCACCTCCCATTACCCTCTCCTTTTCCCCATCCACCCAAATCCCCCCATGTCCTACTCTAAAGTTATCCACTCCTTACACTGTCCTCTCTGAAATGCCTACCCCACAGGTAGCGAACTTGCTTTCATCTTAAATCTTTTCCTTTCTCCTTCCATCTTCTGGCTTTCACTGAGACCTGCCTCCCTCCTAATGACACAGCCTCTCTGGCCACCCTTTCCGACACTGGAAATACACTATCACTTATTCCCCTTAATTCACTCTTCTAGGTGGGGAAATTTGAAATCTCCTTACTGCCCCTTCCTGGTTCTGCCTCTACCATCATCATTCAGGAACCTCTCCTTCTTTAAGGTTCATTCAATCCATATATACCACCTAATCCAAAATCTGGTGGTATTGTCCACAGGCCTCCAGAGCGTTCTCCTTCTTTCCTCAGTGAGTTCAGTGCCAGGCTCACAATCTTTCTTTCCTTCCCAACTCCTGCCCTAATACGAGGGGACTTAAGTATACATACTCTTTGCTATAAAGGGTGGCCAAAAATTCATCCTTGTAGTCTTTCCCTCCCTACTCAAAGAGAACCATCCCTTATAACAAAGCCTTTTTTAAGTGAAAGAAAAAACATAATCAATTAAAAAAAGTTGATGCTATATACATATATAATATATAATATAATATATACATATATATATATATTCATACACACATACACACTGTTTTGTACCATGGACTTCATCTTCTGCAAAGGTGCTGATCAAGGTGTCTTCTCAGATTTCTTTCACACTTGGTCTTTATAATTTCACAACATTTAGTCTTGATTGATCTGTTGTAGTTGTTCCTTCCATTTACATTGTTGCAATCATTGTGTACATTGGGGTTTTTTTGGCTCTGCTGACTTTACTTTGAATCAGTTCATGTGTTCCCACGCTTCTCTATATTTATCATGTTTATCTTTTCTTTTGTCCCAGTAATATTATGTCACATTGTTATGTCACATTTTGTTTAGCCAATCCCCAATCAATCAACTGCTTCCAGTTCTTTATTATCATGAAAAGTTGTTTATTATTATTATTATTATTATTAATTTCTCCATTTCATGAAGTTGGCACAATGCATTCTAGTTGAAATACCTTAAATTGAAAACCCTAGGGCCTATCATGAGTTAGTGTGGTATAATGAAAAAAATTAAGAATATCTAGATTCCAATCCTGATCCTTCTGCTGGCAACCTACATGGCCTCAGGCAAATCACACATATACAAAAACAAAAAAAGAAAAGAAAAGAAAAGAAAACTCTCCCAGTCTTAGTTTCTTTAACTATAAAATGAGGAGATTCCAATTTTAAAATTATGAGCAAAAAAAACTGTGAACAAATCTTGGGATTTGTTCTCAAAGTTAGATCAGCTGTTTTCTGACTCTATTTCAAAGCAACTTTGTTTATTTTCTCAAACAGACCTGGAAAAATACAGCCAGGGATCTCTCTTGCCACTAGTTTGAATGATTCTCCAATCTCTTGTTGTGCCTGAGACCATCAAAAATTGGAAAATCCCCATAAGCCTTTTTGCCATTGTACTAAAGCCCCACTGCACTGAAACCATGGACATTGTTATCCCATTCACAAGACCCATTATGTAAATCTCATAAATACAGGATAATAAATAGTTCCATTCAGGGATGGGAAAAATGAGAGCAGGTCGAGGTTCAAGCATCAGCATGCTGCAAGAGTCCATTTGAAAGGCAAATTGGATGTCTCAGCTCTCTTAGTTGTTTTATATTCCATGCTGACATCAGGATTGACAAAACCTTCCCAATATTCAGGATTTGCCAGCTTGGGAGAAAAAAAAAAACGCAGGTCTTAAGAGAGGACAGCTGGGGTGTAATGAACAAGCATTGATCCTAGAATCCAAAGGTCTGGGTTTGAGTCCCAGCTCTGATGCTAACTGGTTGGGTGACCTTAGGGGAAACACTTACTATGCCTCAGCTTTCTCATTGATAAAAATGATAATAGTAATATACTCCTTCTCATGGTTGTACTGTGAGCGAAGCTTTTTGTTGTTATCAGTATAATTGTTGTTACACTACTATGTAAATCTATAACTAATAATAATAATAATAATAGTAATGATTGCTAACCTTTATATAGCACTTTAAGGTTTACAAAGAGTTTAATAAGTATTATCTCATGTGATCCTCATAACTAGATTCCTTTAATAGTTCTGAAAGAGTAGTCTGGGTCTGGTCACATGAGAAACAAGATGCAAGACTAGGTATTTTCTATGATCAACATGACCCTCAAATCTTTCCAAAACAGAAACTATGCACCAAAGATAAAACAACTTCAGTTGTTTCTATGGTCTAGGGAATCCAGAATCCAAAAAGGTTAAAAAAAAACAAACAAACGAGGAACTGACGCTCCTCGACCATGAACTCACTCAACACCCCTCCCCAACCTCCCATGCTATCAGCAATGAAGTCATACTAGCAGACCCTAGGACACAACAGAGGTTTACGTCAAAACCAACCATTGAACCTCCTTGCCCCCTCCCTCTTTCCAGTTCCTTCAAGATCCCAGCTCTAGGCTACAGAAGTTTGCCTGGGCCTTGATAGCCAGCTTGGACATAGCCTTTTAGGAGCAAAAGTCTATCAAGGATTGAAACCTGGAAACACAAGGTCTGTAAGATTCTAAACTGACAGCAGACTCTGAACTACCAATGCTCACCAGAGACCCAACAAGCAGAGGGAGTGGAACAGGTCCCCAGGGTAGGACTTCATTACTGCAGAGAGCTGTGCAGCACTCTACCAAACCTGAGCAAACAACACAGCACCTAGCTAGGGCCATTTCTGACCATTGGAAAGTCAGTTGGTGAACTGTGAAGTGATTATTGTAGGAGGAGACTGAGGAGCTTTGAAATCCAGCCCCCAAGGAAACCACAACCAGAGGGATGGAGTTAGGAAGTGAGTGTTAAGAAGAATGGAGGTGGGGAAAAATATTAAATACAAAGGAAAAGATATTTGAATGATACAAGGCTATCCTGCACCCACTAGAAAAAGGAGGAGGGAGTGGAATAATGTGTGCCAAAGAGCATTTGCACTCAAGATGCAGCCAGGGATGACCTATCCTGCAAATCTGAGCTTAAGCACTTGGGGAAAAAGATAGATATTCAATAATAAAGAAGAGTCTGAAACATTTGTAGAAACAAAACCATAAATGACAGATCATTTGGTCCTCAAAGAACTTACACTAAATGAGTCCCTAGACCTGGATTTGGTGCAAGAAAAATCTACTTGTCCTGGAACGATTGGAGTAGCAATTGGCACCTGCAGGAATATGTAAAGAATACAGAGAAAAGAGCGAAATCAGATGATCATAGGGGTCATGAATCACAGAATGAGGGTCAAGATTAAACAGAAAGAGAAGATGGGTAATGAAGATACATGAGAAAAATTCTTTTTTGAATGAAGTAAAAAAATGAAATTAGAAATTAGTGAATGGAACTACCTGAAGGGGAAGAGAGGAAAGGGGTATCTATGTGGCTGAGAGGAAAAAAGAGAGGGAAGAAATACATATCCAGACAAAATCAAGAAGAATAAATAAATGAAACCCTAAAGGGAAAAGGGTAACAACTGAGAAAAGAGAATTGGTGAGGAAGAGAAGAGAGCCAGTGGGAACAGGGCCACCTTAAAAAAAAATTAAGTAAAATAATCAAAGGAACATAATACTGTGTCTATAGCAGAAGAAGGGAAAATTATGACTTAAAAAAACTTTAAAAACAAATAAAGAAAAATATAAATCTAACTCATAATTTTAAATATAAATGGATTAGATAATCCAACAAAATGAAAAAGAGCTGAATTTTGGATAAGAGAAGATGGGGGAAAATTTTACTATGTGTCAAGTAAATCCAAAAAATCAGGAGTTGCCATCATGCTATCAGATAAAGCAGAAACAAACATGCAAAAAATTCAAAAAATAAAAAGTGATAAACAAGGAGCTCTGTTATGCTGAAAGGAACTATAGACAACAAACCATTTGTATGCTCCAAATGCCTTAAGCCCAAATTCATAATGGAAACATCTGAGCTTCAAGAAGACATGGACAGTTGCACAACAGTGAGAGAAGATTTCAATATTCCTCTGATGGTTTTGAAAAAGTCTAACAGAAAGATAAACAAAAGGTAAAATTTTGAACTGAACATATTTCTGGAGAAATTAGAATTATAAGACTTATGGTATTTTCAAATAGGACAGCAAAAGAAAATACATATTTCTCTGTACCACATAAAAGTTTTACAAAAGTTGACCAGGCACTAGGATACAGAGATATTGTAAATAAATTTAAAAAGACAGAAATAGTAGATACATTCTTATATACCATAATGCAATAAGAACAAAATTTGATTCAGGAATCACAAACAAAAAAACAGACCCAAATGGAGACTTAACAATGAAATCTTAAAGAATAAGTAGGTCAAAGAACAAATCAGAGAAACAATTAGTAACTATGTAAAATAAAATTATAATAAAGAAGCAACATGACAAAATTTTGGGATGCAGCTATAGCAGTCCTTAAGGGAAAAAACATGTCCTTATAATCATACATTAACAAAATAGAAATAAAGAATATTAATGAACTAAATATGCATTTAAAAATTAGAATATCAACAATTAAATTAGCTTAAAATAAGCACAAAATAAAAGATATTAAGAAATAGAGGGGAAATAGATACACTGGAAGCAAAAAAATTCATAGAAATGATAAATAAAACTAAAAGCTGGCTTTTTGAAAAGAATAAAATTGATAAAGCCTTAGCCAATCTGATGAAAAAGAAGAGAGCAGAAAATCAAATCAATAAAATAACAAATAAGCAAAGTTAAACCACAGCAAAACCAGAAGAAAAAAAAAACAGTCAGAACACATTATTCAGAGTTATGCTATCAAAACTGAAAACACAAAAAATAGAGAAATTACAAAAATATGAAGTACTCAAATTATCAAAAGACCAGACAGAAATCTCAGATAACCAAATCTCATAAAAGGAAATAAATCTAGTTGTAAAGGAATTACCAAAGGAAAAAACTGGACCTGATGGGTTCACAGGAGAATTCTAACTTTTAAAAAATTGTTAGTACCAATCCGTCACAAATTATTTTCAAAAACTGAGTAAGAAAGCACCCTACCTGAATCCTTTTATGAGACAAATATATTCCCAATATCTGAACTAGAGAAAAACAAAACACAGAAGGAAAACCCTAGACCAATATCATTAAACAACATTGATTCAAAAATTTTTAACAAAATTCTATCAAATAAACTATAGCAATTTATCCAAGAAATCATTCATTATTGTCAAATGGGATTTATACTTGGGATGCAAAATAGTTCAACATTAGAAAAAGTCAACATAATTAATCATATTAAGTATCAAAATATTCCAATCCACATGATCATCTCAGTAAATGCAGAAAAAGCTTTTGCCAAAATATAACACTTTTTGATACTAAAAACCCTGTGAAATATAGACATAGAGGGACCTTTTTTTCAATGTCATAAAAGGATCAATATAAAACCCAAAGTAAGCATCACATGCAATGTGGACACACTAGAACCTTTTCCAATAAATATGAGAGTGAAGAAAGATGTTCATTCTCCATGCTATTATTTGATATAGTTCTGGAAATTCTAGCTATAGCAATGAGACAAGACAAAGGAATTAAAGGAATAATAAGAGGTAAAGAGGAGACAAAACTTTCACTGTTTGCTGATGACATAATGGTTTACTTGGAAAGCTCCAAGGAATCAGTAAAGATACTCATTGAGACAATAGGTTTAGCAAAGTTGCAAGCTACAAAATAAATCTTCAAAAAATCACAGCATTTTTATATGATAATAACAAAACACAAAAAGCAATAATGCTTCTTGGAAAGGGAAATATCATTCCAAATAACAACAAAATGCATAACATATCTGGGAATGAAACTTTTCAAATACACAAAAGACTAGTATAGATTCAATAGCAAAGGACTCCTTAAGGAGAAATACAGGGCTCATGGTTAGGCCATGCCAATATAATAAAAATGATAATATTACCAACATCCCCCAGGCAAAAGAGAAAATAACACTTCCAGACTTCAAACTATATTCAAACCATGTGGTATTCATTAAAAAAATAGATAGAAAAATGGAGGAAATTAGACGATGGATATTCTGAGACAATATAATTAAATAACCCAATTTTTGATAAAGTGGAAAACATAAGTTACTTAGAAAAATACTTCTTATTTGATAAAAAAAATTGTTAGGAAAACTGGAAAGCAGTCTGTCAGAAATTAGACTTAGACTAGTATCTTATTCCACACAACACTGTAATCTTAATATTGAAGATAACACCATAAAAAAAAATTAGAAGAGAAACAGATCATATATCTCACACAACTATGGGAAGAAATGTATACTTAATCAAATGAAAGATAGAGGCAATTACAAAAAATAAATATCTTTGATTACTCAAAACTGAAAAGCTTCTGCATGAACAACATCCATTCATCTAGGATAAGAAAGGAAGTGGTCAAATGGGAAAAAAATCTTTGCATCAAATTTGTCTCCTAAGGGTTTGGTATCCAAGATATGTAAATAATTAATAAATATATATGACTAATGGCCATTCCATACTTAAGGGATCAAAGGATATGAACAAACAGTTCTCAAAAGAACTGCAAAATATTCATAATCACATAAAAATGTTCCAAATCACTAAAAATAAGAGTAATGGAAATCAACCATGAGGTTTCCCCTTGTACCTTGCAAACCGGCAAAAAAAAAAGATGAAAAAATAACAACAGTTGTTATTGGAGTGGTTTTGGAAATATGGATACACATACATTATTGGTGAAACTGTGAAGCATTTTGGAAAGAAATGTAAAATTATGCAACTAAACTGACTAAAATGTCCATACCCTTTGAACTATAGACTCTATTGTTGGGCTTACAGTCAAGGAAGCCATTGATAAGAAAACATAGCCATATATTCCAAAATATTTATAGTAGCACTTTTTTGATGCTAAGAAATGGGAATAAAGTAGTGTCATATTGTAGAATGGCTAAACAGACTTTGGTACTTGAATAAAATGGAATACTCCTGTGCTATAAGAAATAATGTGTATGATGAATACAGAGAAGCATGAAAAGATCTCTATGAACTGATGCAAAGTGAAGTAAAGAGCCATATATATGTGTTATATACATATACATACATAAATACAAGAAAACAACGTAAACAGAAAAACAACACACCAAAAATATCAAAAGTAAATATAGCAACATCATAAGATCAAGTAGGACTTGAATGGAAAGATAGAAGAAGCCCATAACCTACCCTTTCCTGAAGGTGGGATCCACAGGTATTACATACTCCCCATGTTTTCAGATTTTTTTCAATGCAGTGATAAATTCTTCTGACTGTTTTTTTCTTCTCTAAAAAAATATTGTCATATGGGATGGTTCATGATGTCTAGCTGCCTCTCAAATGTGAATGCTCTCCAGAAATATGGGTTACTGTTATTTCATAGAAGTATGAACTAAGTGTTTTCTTTTTCTTTTTTTCTTTTTATTAATTTAGTTTTAGTTCTTAACATTCACCTCCATAAGCTTTTGAGTTTTAAATTGTCTCTTCCTCCTCCCCCTTCTCCCTCCCCAAGATGGCATGCAATCTGATATAGGCTCTACATATACATTCCTATTAAACATATTTTCACATTAGTCATGTTGTAAAGAAGGATTAGAACCAATAGGAGGAACCACAAAAAAAGAAGAAACAAAACAAAACAGAAGAAAAAAAAGAGCAAATATTATGTTTCAATCTACATTCAGACTCCATAGTTCTTTCTCTGGATGTGGATAGCATTTTCTATCATGAGACTTTTGGAGATGTCTTAGATCTTTGCAATGCTGAGAAGAACTGAGTCTATCAAAGTTAGTCATCGCACAACGTGGCTATTACTGTGTACAATGTTCTTCTGGTTCTGCTCACTTTATTCAGCATCAGACCATACAAGTCTTTCCAGGTTTTTCTGAAGTCTGCCTGCTCATCATTTCTTATAGTACAATAGTTTTCCATTACATTCATATACCACAACTTGTTCAGCCATTGATGGGCATCCTCTCTATTTCCAATTCTTTGCCACCGCAAAAAGAGCTGCTGTAAATATTTTTGTACATGTGAGTCCTTTTCCCATTTTTATGTTCTCTTTGGAATATGGCCCTAGAAGTGCTATTGCTGGGTCAAAGGGCATACACATTTTTATAGCCCTTTGGGCATAGCTCCAAATTGCTCTCCAAAATGGTTGGATCACGAACTAAGTGTTTTAGAGTAGGAAGATGAAAGGAACTATAGACAATGAAAGCATCTTAAGTAGCCCTTCTCTGTTCAAGTGAAAAAAGCTTGAATTTTTAAGAGTGGGCCTATTTAATATGCCCTTGAATGGATATAATCAGTGGTAAGAATCATTTTATTTTTATGACTGTGCATTTTAGAGTAGATTGGGTTGAGGCGAACAGCTCTAGGCAAAGGTACTCCAGGATCATATAATGTTGATCTGAAATGTAGCTTAGAGATCATTTTTCCCCAACTGGCTTGTTTTTACAGATGAGAAAACTGAAGCCCAGAGAAATAAAAGGAATTATCCAAAGCTACACAGGTAGTAAGTATCAAAAGTTAGGTTAAAATTTAGTTCCTCTGATTCCAAATCCAGTGTACTTTCCACAATGTAACACTGCTTCTTTCATGCAGGAATTGGGGGTCAGGTAGGATGCCATATATGTTTACTGACCTAGCATTTTCATATATGCTCCAGTCAGAGCATAAAGTATAGGGAAAGAAGGCCCCTTCAATCATTAATGGAATAATATTTATGCATGAATAAGGAAAGAACTGTTTAGTTTTAAAGGGCATTTCGGATATGAGAGTGTCATTGAACAAACTGTCCTCAGTCTTAAATTTTTATATGGATATGATGATATGAAGGACACCAGAATGCAAACCAAGGCAGATCTCTGTAATGTTAGGACCAGCAACTGTGCTGAAGAAACTATTTTTTTTTCATTTAGTGTTTGAGAGGTCAACCAAAGTTTCACCACATGAACTTTGTTGTGATACTTTGGTGCAAGCAACTGGGGAAGATATTTGATAGAACAACGCTTAATTCTCCCCAGGATCCCAGAGACATTTCTGGAATGAAGGTTATGGACAAACATGCTGATTCTACCTCTGTCAATTTGCTCAGGACAGGCAGGGGTGAGGTATCAGTTTAAAAACATTTACACTCTCACTATAAACTATGAAATGTAGTCTCTTTCCATTTTTGTCTTTCTGCCTCTGACTCTGTCTGTCAGTCTCCATTTCCATCTCTGTCTCTCTGTGTATGTCTCTATCTGTCTCTGTCTCTGTGTTTCTTAATACCAAACTTGTCCCTTCCCATTCCCTATGCAAAAAGACATCTCTTGTTGCAGAAAAGAAAAAGGAAAAAGAAAAAAAAACCAATTCTGCAAATATACTAACGCATCAATAGAGTCTTATAGGATGCACAATGTTGCACATCCATAGCACCCCCACCTCTGCAAATAGGATGGTGATATATTTTCTCATCTCTTCTTCTCTTTCCAAAGCCCCTCTAATATACATTATTCTCATTATTTATCGTCTTTGTCAATTTACGGAGTGTAAACTGAATGATCAAAGTTGTTTTTATTTGCATTTATTTTATTATCAGTGATTTGGAGCAATTGTTCATATGTCATTAATTGCCATTTTTAGATATATTTATTCAAATCCTTTTAACCACTTATTTATTAGGAAATGGTCCATGGTTTAATATAGCTGTATTAGACATATATATCCTTTTATATCTTGGATAAAATGCCCTTATCAGAAATATGTAATATAAGATTTTTTCCCTGAAATAACAGCTTCTCTTTCTGTCCTATTTGCATTGATTTTGTTTTGCAAAAGCTTTTCAATTTCATGTTATCAAAATTGTCCATTTTGTTTCTGTGATCACATCTTTCTATTGTTTGGTTAAGAACTCTTCTGACTACAACACCAAAGACAACAAACTAGCATTTATATAGTGCTTTAAGGTTTGCAAAGTATTTTAAAAATATTATCTCTTCTTATCCTCACAACAACCCTATGAGACAGGTACCATTATTATTATTATTATATCCATTTTACAGATGAGGATACTGAGGCAAACAGTGGTTAAGTGACTTGACCAGGATAACATAGCTAGTAAGTATCTGAGGCCAGATTTGAACTCGGGTCTTTCTGATTCTAGGTTCATCTCTCCATCCAACATAACCCCAGCTGCTTCTCAAAGGAAAAGAAAGACATTTTCTTGCCTTCAAGAAGTTTATATTTTAATAAGAGAAAATAACATGCAAAAAATGAGCTTTAAAGGTGGGAGATATGGGGAATAAAGGAACCCAGCAAGCGGACATGAAAGGGGACCTGATATGGTTGCCTTATTTTTCTTGTTAGACTATTAATATTCAGTTCATGTATACATTTTGAGCTTGTTGTAATACATACTGTAAGATTTTTATTTAAATCTAGTCTCTGCCACACTACTTTTCAGTTTTCCAACCAGTTGTTATCAGATCAGAACTTCTTCCCCAAATATTTTATGTTCTCAGATGTATCAAACCCTGTGGCATTGGGTTTGATTGTTTCTAATTCATCTAGTCTGTTCCACCAAGTTATTTTTTAACTACTACCAAATAGATCTTTCATGATTATAGCTTTCCTTTATAATTTGAGGTCTGGAGGTGATATTCCCTTTCAGTCTAATTTTTAAAAATTATCTTACTTGTAATTATAGACCTTTTTTGCTTCAAAAGAATTTTGTCATGATTTTGCCTGTCTCTGTAAAGTAGCCCTATGGTAGTCTTATTGGCATAGCCCTAAATTTATAAACAAATTTAGGAAGAATCAACATTTTTATTAAGTTGAGACAATCCAGTCTTTGAATATCTTTCTAATTAGTCAGATCATTCTTTATTTCTTTAAGTTTAATATTCTTTATTTCTTCAATACCATGCCTCAACTGCTGTCTCCTTTAGGAACTTCCCTCAGTGCCTAGAACCTCCTTACCCTGGATTATCCAGCCACTCATGTGGCCTTCTTAACCTAGAATATCCTTCTGCCAGGCCAGCCCCCCTTCTCAGTTTCCTTATCTGTAAAATGGGAATGATAATAGCACTTATCTTCTAGGGTTGCTGTGGATAAAATGAGATAATATTTGTAAAGCTCTTTGAAAACCTTAAAGCACTATGGAATAATTATCATAATTACATTTGTTATAATTCTTTTACAACATTCATATGCCACAACTTAGTCAACTATTCATGAATGCTAAAGGTATCTCTTTAATTTCCAGTGTTTTTGCCACCATAAAGATAACTGCTATAAATATTTTTGTACGTAATGGACTTTTTCCTATTTTTTTTAATCTTTAGGGGGATATAGACCTAGCTGTTATATAGACGGATCAAAAAGATTCACTATTTTGTTTCATGTAACAATTCCAAACTGACTTCCAAAATGGTTTTATACATTCCCAGGTCCACCAAGATTGCATCAGTGTGCTTGGTTTTGCATAGCTCCTCCAAAATTTATTCTTTTCCTTTTCTGTCATATTTGCCAATCTGATGATTGTGAAGTAGAATATCAGAATTAATTTAATTTGCATTTCTCCAATTAATTAGCAGCAATTTGGAGTATTTTTTTTTCCATTTAGATATAGATATTCTGGGTTTCTTCCCTTGAGAATTGCCCATTAATATATTCTTTTTTTGTTTTGTTTTCTTTTGCTTTTTGGCTAGGCAATAGGGTTAAGTGACTTGCCCAGGGTCACACAACTAGTAAAAAAGAGCTGCTATGAATATTTTTGTATACATGGGTCCTTTTCCCATTTGGTTTTTTTTTCTTGGTTTTTTGTTTGTTTGTTTGTTTTTTGTTTGTTTTTGCTCAGGCAATCGGGGTTAAGTGGCTTCCCCAGTGTCACACAGCTAGTAACTGTCAAGAGTCTGAGACTGGATTTGAACCCAGGTCCTCCTGACTCCAAGGCCAGCGTTCTATCCTCTGCGCCACCTAACTGCCCCTATTAATATGTTCTTAGACCATTTATCTAATAGGAAATGGCTCTTATTCTTATAAATTTGAATCAGTTCCTTATATATTTTGGAAATGAGATCTTTATTAGAGAAAGTTGTTGCCAGAATTTTCCCCCTTAGTTAATTATATTTTAAAAAATCAACTGAAGACTAAACAGCTTAATCCTAAAAAAGAAAATGGTGGGTCAAAGAGCAATTCAAAGAAATGATAATTTCATTAAAGCTAATGACAACAATTAGACTATACACTAAAATTTTGGAATGAAGCCAAATCAATCCTTAGGGGAAAATCTATATCTGTAAACACTTTTATTAACAAAAAGAGAAAGATTATATCAGTAAATCTAGTAAAAAAAAAAAAACCTAGAAAATCAACAGTTAAAAAAAAAAAACTACACACAATTAAACACCAAACTGGAAATCTCTAAAATCAAAGAAGCGATTAACAACCTGGAGGGGGAGAGGGGAAACATTGAATTAATAAATAAAACTAGGAGGGTTTTTTGAAGTCAATAAAACAGATAATTCATTAGCTAACTTAATTAAAAAGAGAAAAAGGTATA
The DNA here is from genome assembly GCF_900497805.2 of Vombatus ursinus. NCBI lineage: Eukaryota > Metazoa > Chordata > Mammalia > Diprotodontia > Vombatidae > Vombatus > Vombatus ursinus. The sequence continues at coordinate 14,230,578 of NW_020954619.1, forward strand.
CAAAATTACCAGTATCAAAAATGAAAAATAAACTAATAAACACAATAAACTAAAATATATTATTAGATATTGTTATTAGATTAGATTAGATATTAGGCATTAGATATTAGATATTATTATTAGAAAAACTAAAAGGTATTATTAGAAATTATTTTGCCAAAAAAGCTGACAACTTAGGAAGTGGCTTTTATTCTTATAAATTTGAATAAGTTCCATCTATAGTTTGAAAATTAGATCTTTATCAAAGAAACTTGTTGCAAAGATTTTAAATAAATAAATACTTACAATACTATAAAATACGCAGTAGGAAACTGTGTCAACTTCTAGAGAGAGGTAAAGTAAAAGGGAGACTGAGAAAAGGCCAATGGTTTTGGTTTCAGTGTTTAATTTCATTTGTCTCCATCACTGTAAAGAAAATTTGTAAGAATCATCACCTGACTCTCTGTGTTTTATTATCTTTGTCTGCAGACTCTGTTGCTTTGTCTTTATTGCATTTTCTAACTCTGCAATCAAGAGAATATCAAAATCCCAATCTCCTAAATATTTTATGAAAGATACAGTCAGATAAAGATTCAGGAAACGGGGAAATATAGCCTGTCTCCAAACCAAAACATTGAGGCTTTCAGTCCGACTCTTCTGCTTCTTTCATCCAACCTTTTCTTCCTACCCATAGTGCCTAGAGAAAGTTAAGGGCATGGGGCATGTTGTCATCACTGAACTGGTTACATCTTGGACTAGATCAAATTTCCCATATCTTTTTACAAAAATAAATCAGTAACACTTAGGACATTCACACGTCTTTACCTCCAAGCCAAGCTGTATTTTATGTTTTCAACAGATCTATCATTTCCAATTCAAGTTGATGTTTCAGCAGTCCACAGAAACAGCATACTCATGTCGCTGGGGATAGATCTTACAGGAACCTTTCAGCTATGATACAACCCAGGAACCTAACAAAATTATGTTTGAGCTTCCGTTCTCCATTTTCCTCAGGTTCATTTCTGCAGTGCCCCACAGAGCAGCATTCTTTCTAGAGATCTGGACTCATTCGGTGGTTTGCAATTAATTTATGGTCCCAGAGAAATATTACTATCACCCCAAATAACCAAACCTCACTCTAACCAACATGCAAATGTATCATCCTGAAGGAATCAATCAGTCACACTAAGTCCTTTTTTTATAAATAACTTGACTGGTACATTTTTTTAAATACAGTGGTCCATTATTTTTTAGAAAAAAAAAAGTACAAAAGTAGGGCAATTCAGCCAGATACCAGGGAACTGAAGACAAACTGGAAACCCAGTAAAGAGGAAGGAATATAAAATGGTGTGTAGAAGATGACCCCACCATTCTCCTTCATCAAATGATAACCAATCCACCATGTCCATTATCTGTGGGAGGACAGCAGGGAGAATACATCAGCTACTACCTTAACTCATGATATCTAACAGGGAGAAGGGGCCCTTATATCAGGCCTACTGTCAAGGGGCTTATAATAAAATGAGAGGGACAGTGACACACATGCAGAATAGGATGTAAGTAATTACAATGACACACATGAATAAATGCAAATGCACAATATTTAAACCATGTATATTCATCTATTCTTAGAGCCAGAAAGGCTTTTAGCAACCATCTTGTCCAGGACTGTTTTAATCTGGGCTACACAGACCCCCAAGGGATCTCTGGATATATGTCAAGGGAGTCAATGAATCAGAAACTTTTGATATTTTTTTAAAAATATATTTTATTTTCCCCCAATTTACATGTTAAGACAATTTTTAACATTTTTTAAGTTTTGAGTTCCAAATTCTATCCAAATCCTTCCTCTCCGTCCTCCCTGAGATGGTAAGCAATCAGATATAGATTATACATACACAGTCATGTAAAAATTTCCATATTAGTCATTTTGTACAACAAGACTTGAACAAAAGAAAGAAAAGAAAAGAAAAAGAGCATGCTTCAGTCTATATTCAAACAATATCAGTTCTTTCTCTGGAGGCGGACGGTATGCTTTATCATTAGTCCTTCGGGATTGTCTTGGATCATTGTACTGCTGAGAATAGCTAAGTCATTCACAGTTCTTCTTTGTACAATATTGCTGTTGCTGTGTACAATGTTGTCCTGGTTATGGTCACTTCACTTTGTATCATTTCATGTAAGTCTTTCCAGGTTTTTCTGAAATCATCCTGCTTATCATTTCTCATAGCACAATAATATTCCATCACAATTATATGCCACAGCTTGTTCAGCCATTCCCCAATTGATGGGCATTCCTTCAATTTCTAATTCTTAGTCATTACAAAAAGAGCTGCTATAAATATTTTTTTTTTTTTACAAATAGGTCCTCCCCCTTTTTTTAAATGTCTTTGTGATATCGACCTAGCAATGGTTGCTGGATCAAAGGGTATGCACAGTTTTATAGCCCTTTGGGCACAGGAAATTTTGATATTTTAATAACTGTTTCTATTTCATCCTATGCAGCTAGATGGCACAGCGGATAGAGTGCTGGGCCTGGAGTTAGGAAGACGTGAGTTCAAATCCAACCTTAAACTCACTGGCTATGTGTCCCTGGGTAAATCACTTCACCCTGTTTGTCTCAATTTCTACATCTGTATAATCAGGATAATAGTAGTATGTTCCTCCTAGGATTGTTGTAACGATCAAATGAAATGATATTTGTAAAAAAGCATTTGCACATAGTAGGCAATATTTTAGCTTCTATTCTTATTTTACTTTATGCTTTGAAAGACGGTATTCTGAAAACGGTTCCATAGATTTCACCAAATTACCAAAGGCCTCCGGGGCACAAAACAGCTAACAACCCTTAATCAGTTCAACAATCATTTTAAAGAAGAAGAAACTGAGGCTGAGTGCCAGGGAGATCTATTTTATAGAGCATCAGTTAAGATGCTTATATTCTCTGCTTCATTCCCATGCTGACCTGTGATTTCATCACCAAAACAATTTCAAACAACACAAAGCAACACATCTATGACTTGTGGAGAATCCCTAAGGAGCCGCCTGAAGAGCAAAGATGAGAATGACCTCCAGGGGCACATAGGTAGTGCGAGAGGTAGGATTTGAACCCAGGTCTTTCCTGACTCCAATCCCAGAACTCTATTCACTAAGCCATGCCACCTCACAAGATACAATAAAAAAGAAAGAAGATCAGGATGATATACACGACCTCAGCTTCCTGACAGTAATATGAGCAATAACCAAAATATTTCTACTGCCTGAGTCCCATTGGGCCAGTCACTAAAGCTCTCCAGGCCTCAGGTTCATCATCTGTGGAATGAGGAGGTTGTACCAGATGCTCTGTAATGTCCCTTCCATCCCCAAAGATTTCAGAAGCACTCATGCAGCATTCCTGTCAGGAGAGCATCAGTACCTGGTAGTTTTCCATTTCTTTGCTTGTGGCTTTCAAAGCAATGAGATATCCCAAGATGTGCTCAAGATCTGTTCTTCTTGGCTTCCAGACAGCGCTGGAGGCTCCCATGATTTATACATTTACACACACACACACACACACACACACACACACACACACACACACCAGTCATGGAACATTTCCTCCATTACAGCCCTCTATTCATGTTTTTCAATTCATTTGCTCCATATTTATTACAAGTAGGAATATTCATTCTGAGTCTTAAAGAAAATGTTCCCAGGAAAGCTGGGATGCTGTCAGTCTTTAATGGTTCTTGGTGATGTATTATTTTATCACATCTCAATGTTTTGATATTTGCCCATTAAATTCCAACATGATTTTACAGCCTAATCTATTGGTTTCTGTCTTTTAGCACGGCTAAAATCTTCAAATAGGGGCCACAGACCTAGGCAATGGAGGCAGAAAATGGAATTGCCTACAGGGGTGGGAAACCTGCAGCCTCAAGGTCACATGTGGCCCTCTAGGTCCTCAAGTGCAGGTCTTTGACTGAATCCAAATTTCAGAATGTGATGCCACAGTATGTAATGAGTTCTTCATCAATGAGCCTCTTCAACAAGAGGCTGGATGACCACAAATAAAACATTATAGATGAGGTTCTTAGGCAGGTACGGATTGGACCAGATATCCTTTAACGTGCCTTACAAGGGTAAGAGTGTATGATTCTACTGTAGTGTCTGTCAGAAAGAGCTACTAACTGGGCAAATGACTTCACCTCTCTGGCCTTTACTTTCTTCATAATTTTTTTAAAAAGACTAGGTCTTCCTGTCTCACCCAGGCTGAGGATGCACAGGCTACTTACAGGCCAGATTCCACTGATTAGTACAGGAGCTTAGACCTGCTCCATTTCTGACCAAGGCTTAAAGCAACCTGCTGTCATATTTGCCAATCTGATGATTGTGAAGTAGAATATAAGAATTAATTTAATTTGCATTTCTCCAATTAATTGTGTGGTCTACTGGACAAGAAGGAGGAGCAAGAGATAGTATGGGAGCTGGATTAAGAGGCATTGGTTCCATGCTTATGATGGAGAAGGCCTTGAAGGCCATGGAAGACAAGGGCAGTTTGCTATATATTGTCCCAGGTAGGCCACCTTAGCCTGGAACTAAAGGAGTCCCTGGAACTGGGCTGATTACTCCTGAAAGCAGGAGTTGAGTGGTGGGGTCTTGTGACTGACTTTGCTACAGACCAGTTCCAAAAGGGCTTTTAGCACAATATAAACCTAGCTTGATTCATTAATGCAATAAGGCAGTCAACAAAATCAATATTATCCTGCACTGTGGTAAGAGGCATACATTCCAGAACAAAGGAGGTGAAAGTCTCAATGTGCTTTTCTCTAGTCAAATCATTTCTGGAGTTAGGATTCAATTCTGGGCACCACATTGTAGAATTTATATTGAAAATCTGTAGAGCAAATAGCGAAGGTAACCATAATAGTAACAGTCCTTAAGATTATGCTGTGGAAAGATAGGCAATGAGAACTAGCAATATTTAGCTTAAAGAAGATTTGTGGGTGATGAATTCCTGAGAACACAATGGAAGGGCCAGACAGATCTAGATTGCAACATTGGGGGATCAAGATTGAGGTTGATGGGATTAGACCAACATGGACCCTAGATTTGGGAAGAACAGAGCTCAAAGTTATTGCTACCCACAGGGGATCGTGATTCAAGAGACTTGGGATGAGATACCCATTGCCACACATGGTAGAATGATTTTGACTCCCAAGCTCACTCCGACCCATCTCAATAAAGGAGTTTGTGAGTAGAAGACAGGAAAGTAGATAATTGCTTATGTTTAGTGATATATATGTTAATTACTACATGCTCTGAATGATGCTATTGTTTTATTATTTTGTCATTATTTTATTAGATCACATACAAGTTTATGCTTGTACCATTACTATATTATTCAGCTAGTTATCTGCTTTTTATTTCTTTGCATATATTCTAATGATTAAATATGTTCTATTAGTTTATGATCCTGTTGACATTGTATTGCTAGTTTATTTTTTAGTGTTATTTGCTTGTATCTTAAGATATGCCTGCATTACCATGATATACATACATATATATTATATATATGTGTATATCATGACTTACAGATACCTTAAACATGTAGCCCCTGCAGCAACCTGTTCAATAATTCTATGCCCAGCACTACTTCTACATGTGTTGTTGGTATATATTTTCTGTGGTGAGTACCCTGAGATACGATTATCTGATAAAATACGTTGCTGAAATAATAAATACTGTTCTTTCACCTTTTGATGTTTACTTTACTATTCATGCTGTAGTTTCACCAAAGTCAATTATAGCATTTCATATTGCAAGTAATTGCAAGATTTTCTGGCCCTGGAGAGGAATGCAAGCAACTTTTGACCATGCCCATAAGTGACAGTGATTCAAAGAGGTATTCCTTGCTGCTGGGGTACTGGGTTGATCTGGATTCCCAAACTTACCTCTACCCACTTTAGTAAAGGGGCTTGTGGGTAGAAGACAAGGAAGCCAAAGAGGGAAACATCCAAGTAAGGAGAGAGAAGGAAGATATATGTATATGGAGATGTGGGTAGAGATGTGGCAGATGACATTAGTCATATAAGAAGCTAAGATCAATAGAGACCCAGGGTGGTAAAATTGGGGAAATGCCGACAAGACACAAATTAGGGGGCAGCTATTGAGAAATAAGACATGAAAGCCTATTACAGGGTTCTAGACTAATTCTGTGGGTATCAATGATATCAAATGTGGATATCATTTGATTGTGGGCAGTCGGGTGGCACAGTGGATAGAGTGCTGGGCCCGGAGTCAGGAAGACCTGAGTTCAAATCCATACTTACTAGCTTTATGACTCTGGGAAGAAGTTGGCAAACCATTCCAGTATCTTTGACAAGAAAACCTCATAGTTAGTTGTGGTGTTCTATGGTCCATAGGATCCTGAAAAGTTGGATACTACTGAACAATGACAACTTCTGTCTCCAGAGCTATAGCACTTTTTCCATTGCTCCCATTAGTAGAAACAAGGAAGATGTTCTCAATTCTTCATTTTCTTCTATTTTCCCTGCCTAGGAAAAGGATGGAACAAAATGGTTAGTATGGAGTTGGTAACCACAATAAACAAGGTCATAGTAAGAGCAAATAAACTTTGTTGACTCTTAATGAATTCAAGTCACCCCGTCCTGATGAGACAGGTTCTGAAACAGTCAATGAGATCGCAAAGTCACCCTCAGTTTTCTTTGAAAGATCACTTAGAAAAGATGAATTACTCCAACATTGGAGGACCAATTTTGCCCTGATTTTCAACAAATGGAAGAGAATGTAGTATGGAAACTATTGGCCTATGAAACTGACTTTAATTCCTGAAAAAAATGTTAGAATATATTATTTTAAATGACAGTTAGCAAAACACCTAGAAAACAAAGTAGTGATCACAAAGAAACTATGACTTTATTGAGAGCAGGTCATGACTGACAAATCTCATTCCCCTCCTCTGTCCTGCCCCTTCCCCAACCTTTTTTTTTTTTTTTAACAAACTACTCAGCTGGTGGATGGGGAAATACCGTGACACCGAGGTTTTTGAAGTGTCAACTAGGAATCCCTGAGACCCTTTCAGGAGGCGCACAAGGGCAAAACCATAATAATGCTGCTAATAATAAATAAAATACAATAGATAATACACTCAAAATAATACTAATATATTTTAAATTCTAATATGGTAAATAACAATAGACACAACCAGGGTGTGCTAGTATATGTTTAACAACCAGCTGTCGGGGGGGGGAAATGTATGCATGATGTACTTTTAAGTTTAATCTATATTATTAATATTTTCTGTATCACTATCTTAAGTTTAGATAATCAACAACAAAAATAAAACAAGCCCCAATTTGAACCCTTCCTTTACTTAGTTGTAAGTGTAAATGTTCACATTGAAAGTTTTAATAATCAGCTCTCCCAAACCAGTACAAGCCAGACCCAGATCACCCCTGGATATAATCCACATAAACAAAAGCTCTTTAGGGATGGAGGGGTCCTCTAGCCTCAGACATTTACTAGCTGTGTGACCCTGAATGAGTCACTTATCCTCAGTCTCAGTTTCCTCATCTCTAAAATGAGGGTAATAACAGCACCAGCCTAACCGGGTTGTTTTGAGGATCAAATGAAATAACACATCTAAAGCTCTTTGCAAACCTTGAAGTACTATGTAAATGCTAGTTGTTAAGATTGTTATTATTATTATATTATTTATTGACTTGGGCACATTCTTTACCTCTCAGAATCATGGTTTCCTTATTTGTAAAATGAGAAGCCAGGACTCGATAACCTTTAAAATCCCTTCCATCTCTAAAGCTATGATCCTTTTATTTTCTTGAAAAAAAAAAAAGATATCTGTAAACTTGCACCTACTTTGCCATCACTGAAAAAGGGAGCATCACAGAAGTGAAGAACAGCAAGATGCACTTGACAGAATACTGGGTATAGAATCAGACCAGAAGCATTCTCTTCTGCAAAATGGGATAATATATGCAAAAATGCTAATGAAACCACCTACAGTAGCCCTGACCTTGGTCAGGATATCTATCTACGATACCGAATGTAGCATCCCTTTCTACCAATGGCTTAGCCTACCCACTCCTTTTCTCCTTCCACTGACAGGACACTCACTTTAGCCAAACATTCAATAAACCTTGGTACCCTGTTCCTAGACCATTTCTCCTGATTCTTGACTTGTTGCCACAGGCAACCAGAGCTATAGACTGACCCCAGAATGTGCAGCTCCACATTCCCCAATGACCATTCCTGGTGACATAGCAGCATTGTTTCATTCTTTGTGGTAATATCCCCAAACAGAACAACATTGCCTGGCACATAATAAGTGTTTAATAAATGCTTGTTGATTGATTGATTGATGGGAAGCAGTCTTCTATCTGGAGAAGTAAGACAATTCCTGATTAAAGGAAAATCTATGACTCATGCATAACAGTGATTAAGACATATGCAAATCAAAAGTAAATATGACAAAATAATTCAAATATAGAGATAAGAGAAAACACCCCCCAACCTACCCTTTTATGGAGGCAAGAGGTCCACAGATATTAAACATTGCACATGTTTTTGGACTTTCTCAACAAATTAATCAGTTATGCTGATTTTTCCCCTCAAACCCCCTCTCTGCCCTCCACTATTTTTCATATGGCTCTCAGGGAAGATGAGGGATACATGAGATACTATGGCTATGTAAGAAACAGAAAACATCAAAATATTTTTAAAAGACAAACACAAAGGGTCACTTGTTCCCAAGTGTTTTCAGTGAAAATAATAATCAAAAAGTAATAGCAATAATTGTAACACGGACTCAAATTTGTTTGTTATTCTACCTACTAAACGTGCTTGCAAGGTTTCCAATCACTCAGTTTTCCTCCCCTTAAATCTCTTGCCAAAACTAAGTTGCCTTAAAGAAAATTTCTTTAGCCACTTGCCTACGAACATAAATTGAGAGCCCAGGGCACTGAGCTTTAAAGGGTGCAAAAAATGTAATAGAATGACTTTAACAAATACTGAAGTTTTAAAAATTGGCAAATTTGTGTGTTGATGAGATTTCCTCCAGCAACACGAAAGCAACCAAATGGCACCTAGTTAGCAAAAGTAAGTCCTCTTGTTCGTCCTTCATTCTTAAAGATGATCAAGACATCATGAAGGTGATGCCGTGACATGCAAGTGAATTGGATTTAAGTAAAGGGGGATTGTGCAAAGTCACCAGCCTCACTTTCTCCTCTGGAGCCACCTGGGTCCAATGACCAGATACACATCAGGATGATTGGAGATGGCCCCAAATAAAAATAAGTAGTTGAAATAAGAAGATGCTAGTTCTGACACATTGCTAATAGTACCAACCTATGAGCTAATATAGTAACTAATTCCTTTTACTACTCAGCTGAATTTATCTTGATTAATTCTAGTATTATTTTATTTTTAGTATTATTTTTATACCACAAATTATGTCATTGATCTGAGGTATGTTTCTTGTTGCTTGCCCTGGGCATACAAATTACATGTCACAGCTCTGCTATTTGCCCATTCACTAGCTATCATCTGCTTTTTAAAATTTTAGGTACTGTAATTAAGTGTAGTGATGAATACTATAAGACAGATACACCCATCAAATATAAAATCATTCTAAGAAGACAGTGTGGTAAAGTGTTACTGCACTGTCCGTGGATTGAGGGCAGGTTGATAGCATTGCCTCCTTCTCATCCCCATACCCTGTCCCTCCAACTCTCCATTCCCCTTCCCGCCGCCCCATACTGCCCTATGTCTCTAGCCCCTTCATAACTGTGATATTAGAAATCACTAGTCCTTAATAAGGGAGGATTTCCTCTATTGAAGGCTTTATCTCCTTTGCAACAAAGGTCTTAGAAGTAATATGTAGGGTGTCAATTTCACCTATGAAGATGATTTAAGTCCACCCTCAAAAGGCAAGCAACTCAGGGTCAGCAGGTCCTCCAATCCCCAACCTACCCCTCCCCTTGAATAACAGCAATGCCATCAAGCTACAGCCTTAAAACACAGATTCATCAGTAAAGAATGATTACCCAAGAATTTAAAATCCTACAAGACTTCATTTTAATTTCACTGTGCACCTGTTTCATATTTTGATACAAACTGACTGTACTTTATAGAGAATACATTTTAGCTTTTAAAGTAATGAAACCTTCCCACAAGTCAGGGGTCACAAATGCCTTATTAGGTGATACCAACACTATAAATACTGTCTGTTAATATAAAATCCTGAAGGAAGAAGAAGGAAAGGAACCTATTAAGTGGTTAACATTGTTTTTAGCAATTGTTTCCAACTCTTGGAAAAAGTCCTAGCCTAATAAATGAGGCAAACATTTCCATCATAAATGCATTTATTATTTCCACATGGGGTGTATATATACATATACAATATGTGCAATTAGACCGCTTTTATAATTTAGAAATGTTCTCAGTCCCCTAGGTAGCATCATTTTTCTCTCCTCAGGGGACTTAGCTCTCCAAGTTTTCTCACGGAAATGTACAAGACCCCAAAGTAGGCTGCATCTGTGCCCCTTTGAGACTTGGTGTGATCTATCTGATACTTTCACTGTGTTTTTTGTTGTTATTGTTCCTTTCCCTTGCCACAGATGATGGAAGGATTACATGTGTCTGACTCAGCAAGTTTTCCTGTCTCTGCCCATCCTTCATCTTTTGTTTCTCCCACCTAGCTTCTGTTAGTCATGTAATGTTACTTCCCTTACCTTGGATTTACATACCCAACCTGAAATCCATTTCTCAGGTTTCTTTTCAAAATATTCTATCAATTGCCAAAGAATCAGAGTAAATTAAATAACATTTCCTCATTCCCATACCCATACCCTGCCCCTCCAAAACTATACTCCTACCCTTTTCCCTGCCACTCTATGCCTTCTGCCCATAAATAGTTTATAGGTTACAACTTCAGTTTGGTTTGGAGGAATTTTCTTAGAATAAATGCCAAGCTTTGTTAATGCCAAAGATATTCTCTTAAAAGTTAATTTTTTTGAAGAGTCTTTTTAATATTGCTGCCACGTGAAGAAGATAGAATGGGAATAGGCAATACAGTTCAGATCTCTTCAGGCTGAACAACCAGTGGACTGGCCAAAATTTGATTATAGTTCCAGAACTCAGTTTTAATCTGAAGAGGCTGTGTAGTTTAGAAGCTATAGTGAGGAGATAGAGACAGGAAAACCTGAGTTCAAACCCCAGTACAAATACTTAGTAAGCGACCCTGGACAAATCACTTAACCTGAGAATAAGAACAGTAAGGGTTAACCCTGGATACATATGTCAGCAAATTGTTATTTTACTTAATAACACTTAAAAAATCTTAATAACACTTAATTAAATCTTAAAAATCTCCCAGAATTCCATCCAGCTTCTATGCTCTATACTGAGATACATAGTCAATACCATGATTCCATTATACATGGAACAACCACCGCCAGAAATACTCCTGGTCTAGTATGAATGAGGAAAATAGAATGAAGTTAGAATGCAAATATATTCAGGATCCATAAGGAAGGATGTCAACAGGTTAGAATATCAGTACAAACATAAAATTTTCATATGGATTAATATAAAGTCTTGTGCTTGAGTTCAAAAGATAAACTTTGTCCGTACAAAATGAATTAATTATGGTTAGAAATTAAGTCATCCACAAAAAAAAAGATCTGAAGAGGTTTAGTGGATTGTAAATTCAATATTTAAACTCAATGCTAAACTCTGGAGAAGGAAATAGCAAACCACTCTAACATCTTTGCCAAGAAAACCCCAAATGGGGTCACGAAGAGTCGGACATGACTGGAAACGACTCAACAACAGCAACAAACTATGTGTCAACAGTATGTCATAGCAACCAAGAAAGCTAAGGCAACCTTAGGTTAACATAGGATAATAACTGGAACCAGGGAGTGTTGTAGAGACCAGCTGTATTCTACTCTGGTCAGACGATATCTCAAGCATTGTATTCAGTTTGGGCACCATATTTTTGTTTTTGTTTTTTGTTGCTGTTTTTTTGTTTTGTTTTGTTTTTGCTAGGCAATGGGGTTAAGTGACTTGCCCAGGGTCACACAGCTAGTAAGTGTTACGTGTCTAAGGCCGGATTTGAACTTAGGTCCTCCTGAATCCTGGGCCCATGCTCTATCTACTGCACCACCAAGCTGTCCCGGGGCACCATATTTTTGGAAGGAGATTGTTAAACAGGAGAGGATCCAAGAGAGTGCAGTCAGAATGGTGAAGGGCATTTAGTTATGCTGCATAACAATTGACTGAAGGAACGAAGGATGCTTAAAGATGGAGAAAAGACTTGGAGAAATAAGATGGTCTACAAGTATTTGAAGGGTTGCTCCATAGAAGAGAGAATACACTTGGTTTTGTCCCAGAGGACAAAACTATGAGATATGAGCAGAAGTTTCAAAGAGATAAATTTAAGCTGGATGTAAAGAAAAACTTCTTAAACATCAGTCTTCCCAAAGCAAAACAGGCTTCCTAAAGGTGGGGGGTTTATCCTTTCTCATGGGAGCTCTCCAGATAATGGCTGGGGGAACTCTCCTAGGTATGTGATAGGAGGGATACGCTTTTGGGTATTTATTAGACTTGGTGGCCACTGAGGTCTCTTACAATTCTGAAATTCTGTGGTTCTATGAAATTGCAAAGAAGCAAAATGAAGGTTTGATGAAAGGAATAAATTTTCACTCTCTTTTCATTTTTCTTCTTCTTAAAAAAGTTTTATTCATTTTAAACTTAAAGACAAAAAGGAGCCAAAATAGCATTTCCAGTTACACAGCACAACATAAAAAGAGAATTCAATATAAAATTAATTTCCATTTTTCAGTGTTTACTTTAAAAAAAAACTATGTAATTAATACTGTGCATCATTTTCAAAGCTACCCTGCTTTTCTGTGCTTCTAAGTTTTCTTTTGTTCTCTGCTTTTTCCTCCCTCCTCCCCAGCCTGCCCTAGAGAAGATTACCATTAGATTAAAATATGTTTGTGTGTGTGTGTGTATATGTATGTGTGTGTGTGTGCATGTGTATATATATATATATATACTATATACATATATATATGTAAAATCATACTATATATACTTATATTTATCATTTCTTTCTCTGGATATGGACAGCATCTTCCTTCATAGGTCCTTTGTAGTTGATTCGAGTATTTATACTACTTTAAATGACTTGGTCATTCACAATTATTCTTAGAAGGAATAACTTTTCAACAATTAAAGTCACCCCAAAGTAAAAGTGGCTACTTGGGAAGGTCAGGGTTTTCCTCTCAATGAGGCACTTCAGTGAAAGCTGAATGACCGCTCATTATCTTAGCTGTAAATGGAATTCTTGTTCTGGTATGAGTAGGGAAGTATGGCCTCTGAGGTTACTTCCAAATCAAATTCTGTTTTTCAAATTCATAGTATCAAAAATCTAGACCTGAAAGGGACTTCAGAGGGCATACACTCATTATTTTATTTTACAAATAGGGAAAATTAGGCTGAAGGAGGTTAAGTGACTTGTCTGTGACCACAAGCATAGTCAGCATCCAAGGTAGGACTTGAATCCAGGTCCTCTGATTTTGAAGCCATTACTCTTTCCCTGTACTACTCTCTTGCCTTGGGAACAGGACACAAAGAAGCCATAAACAGGTCCACTTTCACATTAATATATCATGGTTCTCCCCTCCACTCCCTCTTATTCAAATATCAAGTAACTGAGGATACATTTTCCTGTATCTGTAGACTTCACACTGAGGAAACAACAATTCAAATAAGTCTTCAGAAACTGTCTGCTGGATGCCAAGACACCAATAGAACACTCCTACACAAGGGAATAGCTGAGATGTGTTTTAAGCTGCCAAATTAAACATTTGAAGTTTTGAGTTTTAAAACTTGCCCCTCGACCTCTTACATCACCTATTTTGAGCATGCTCTCCCAACAAAAAGATTTCCAAGCATGAGGCTTTATTGCACATCAGAGAACCATATGGCTCTCAAAGGGACACTCAAGAGACTTTTTGGAAGTTAATTTTCTAGGATGTCTTTATCCATATCATTGTCATCTTTCCAAGTGAAGAAGGTTTTATGCCTGATGAAGTGGGAAAAGATTAAAATAATTCAGTGAGATATTATATGAGAAAACATGGGACTACTCTGGGTTAGAAGGAAAGCTGGGCTTGAGGGGGTAACATGGGAGGACACATTTATACAAGCTGAAGAGGGCTCAGAGATAGGCAACCAAGCAAGTAAAAGACCTGGGGACCATAACATATAAAGAATCAATTGAAGGACCTAAGAATGTTTTTATCTGGAGAAGACTTAGGGGGATTTGCTAGCTATATTCAATTATTTGAAGGGTGTCTTGTGGAAGAAGGCTGGGGTGTTAACAGAGATCAAAACTAGAAGTGATGTTTTAAAAGATACAGAATGGTAGACTTGGTCAAACAATCAATCAATAAACATTTATTAAGTATGTACTATGTGTCAGGCACTGTGCTAAATACTGAGGATACAACAAAAAAGGCAAATGACAGTGCCTGCCCTCAAGGAGCTTACAATCTAATGAGGGAATTGGGAGTTGTTTTAGTTAAAACAAACAAAGAAGACTTCTCAACAATTATACATGTCCCAACAGTTGTTCACACAATTCATAATTTGAAATATCCAGTAGTGTAATGAGAAGTTTCATGAGTAAAGAGTTCTTCCTCACTACAGTTCTTTAAGCAAAGGCTGGATGGCCATTTGGTGGGTATGTTGTAAAGGGGATTCTTGTTTAAGTACAGTTTGTCTCATGTCCCTTCTAACACTAAGGTTCAATGATAAATGGAAATACTGACAAACCTCAGGCGCACACATAGACGATCAGTCAGACAATGAGCATTAGTCATTATTCCTGTAATGACCTATAAAAATGAAGCAATTATCACCTAACAATGTAAGATCATCTAGTCATGACACACAGTGTCTCGTTATGTTGATGGTACATTCCACCTGAAATGCTTTTGGAGGATTCTAAAAAAAATCTGTTGTTCAAGAGACTGAAGGCTTTGGTAGTATCAGGTGACACCTTAAAAACAGATGTCCTGCTAAACTGGGAAAGAGAATTATTAGCAAATTCATTATCAGTTATGTCTTTGTGTACACTCTGTTCCCAAGGTAAAATTATTAAGTAAGGCCTTCTGCTTATAACAAAGAAGCTTTCTTCTTCTTTTTTTTTTTCCTTTTGGGGCCATACCTGTGGTTTCTAATTACTCATTTCCAATGAGTAAACTCCCCTTACCAATTCAGATAGGCCAACTGTCCTCAACTTACAGAATTGTTTGAGTCACTGAATGGTTAAGTGACTTGCCCAGGGTCTCAGAGCCAGGGTGTGTCAGAGGCAGTGTTGTACAACTGAAAGTGGGACAGGATTTGAAGTCAGAAGACCTGAGTTTGAATCCCAGCTCTGCCACTTTCTACCTGTGTGGCTTTAGGTATGTTACTTTACCTTCAAAGGCACTTCCTCAACTGTAAAATGAGGGGATTAGACCAGATGGCCTCAAAAGTCACTTCTAGGTCTAATTCTGTTATCCTAGAAGGTAAGATAAATTCAGATCTTCTTGGATCTGAAGTAATATATCTCTCTCCTATTCCACATACCAAATTGTTTCATATATGTAGCTTCAAGATTATAAAAGAAATTAAGGGAACTTCAACTTTGGTTCTGATATAGTGGATAAAGTGAAGGACCTGGAGTTAGGACGACCCAAGTTCAAATCCAGACTCGATACTTATTGGCTGTGTAACCCCAAGTCAGTCACTTAATCACTGTTTGCCTCAGTTTCTTTATCTATAAAATGAGGATATTAACAACACTTTCCTCCCACAGTCATTGTGAGGACCAAATGAGGTAGCAATTATAAGATGCTTAACAGAGTGTCTGGAACAAAATAAGCTCTATATAAATGTTATTCACTCATTTCAGCTGTGTCTGACTCTTTGTGACCCCATTTGGGGTTTTCTCAGCAAAGATACTGCAGTGGTTTGCCATTCCTTCTCCAGCTCATTTTACAGATGTGAAAACTAAGGCAAATGGCTTAAGTGACTTGCCCAGGGTCACACAGCTAGTAAGTGTCTGAAGTATTATTAATTAGGCAAGGAAATCATTAGAGTACCCTTTTTCAATCCATTTCCCTATTCATATCTAAATATTTTCTGTTGATTATCACTTTCATCTCTCCAGAGGAGCACACAGAGGTGGGCTACTTCTTCAAAAGAGGAGGGTGGGATTGTAGGATCATAAAACTGGGAGCTGGAAAGAGCCTTAGATATCATTGAGTACACCTCCCTCACTAATTCCTTATGATTTTCAACTGTAAACCTTGGGAGGTTCATGCACTTAGTGGTTGGGAGATGAATGTTGATCCAGCAAAGGAGACTGAAAAGGAATATTCAGACATTTAGAAGGAAAACCAGGACAAAACAGAGACACAAAAGTCAAGGGAGAAAATAATAACCTGGAAACTGAGGTTGTTCTTGTGTCAAAAGATACAGAAAGATAAAAAGGGGATAAATAAAAAAAGAACAATAAACGTAGCACCAAAGAAAACACTGATAATCTTTGAGAAAACAGTTATAGCTAACTGGTAGGGGTAAAAAGCAACATTACAAGAATTTCAGAAGTGAATGGGAGTTAAGAAATAGTAAGTATAGATGTCTCTTTCTAGGAGTTTGACCATGAAAGGAATAGGAGGTACAAGATAACAGCATGAGATGACAAAGTAAAGATTTTTGTTTTTAGTGGTGGTAGTAATTTGTTATTGTGGTTTGTTGTTTAAGAATGACATAATCTGGCATGTACGAAGGTGGTATGGAAGTGCCTAGGGGATAAGGAGATATTGAAGATGAAGGAATGCAAGAAGGATACATTCCAGAACAGACAAAAGGGAAGGAGATCAAGGTCCAAGTATGAAAGGGATATGTAACGAAGAAGAAGAAGAAGAAGAAGAAGAAGAAGAAGAAGAAGAAGAAGAAGAAGAATCTGCTACTGATTTAGGAAGAGGTTGAGTTTCTCTTGAGCTTTTTCAATTCTGCTCTATGAGCAAAGCAGAATTGAGGTAGCTCAAGAGAAACATAAGATGTGCAAACTTATTGAATCCACCCCAAAGGTTCACACGAACTATTTGTGCCTGACCTGCGGCAGAACATTCCCAGCTCACATTGGTCTGATCAGTCACAGTTGGACACGCTGAAATTTGACTCTAGCATAGGAATGTCATCTTGGTCCTCTTCCAGAATGAAGGACAACAGCCAACCAGCCAGCCAACAATCAACTACGTGCCAAGTACTAGGTTAAAACACTTTACAAATAAATATTTGATCCTCACAATAACCTGGGAGGTAGGTACTATTAATATCCCCATTTTCCAATTGAGGAAACTAAGGCAAAGGTTAAGTGACTTGCCCAAGGTCACATATCTTGAAAGCGTCTGAAGCCATATATGAACTCAGGTCCTCCTGAATCTAGGACCAGCACTCTGTCCATTGCACTACCCTGCTGCCCATAAAACAAACAAACAAACAAAAACAAAAACAGTTATTTCATCCATCTGTGCAAAAGTTTGTAGAAAATCAATATAAAATCATAATAGGATAAGGACTTTTCCCAGGACACTTTCTATCTGAACTCCATCAAAGAAGATAAAAACTATGATTTTCCAATAATAATAATACTTCAGTTGCAAAAAGCAATGATTTTATTCACTTGTGTAAGAACCTGCAGAATATCACACATAAAAAATGGCAGGAAAATAATTTGTCCTGGGACAATTTCTATCTGACCTCCATCTAAAAAGATGAGAAAAATAAGATAATGATAATAATAATATGTCCTTTAACTTGTTTCTTATTTTATTTATTAATTATTGACAAGAATAAAATATATCTTGATGTAGTATTCAAAAAAAAGAAATTTGCTATTAATGTACTCAAGCAAACTCAAATATCTCAATGTAAAAGCAAACATGAAAACATTTTAAATGGCTTATTGATATTTTATTTTCACCTTTTTTTGTTTTTCAGTGATACACACACACACACACACACACACACACACATACACACACATAAACAGAGATCTCCCTTGTACCAATAAGCTTAGTCTAGCAAATCAAATCAACGTGTTGGTCAGGTATGAAAATGAATGCCATACCCCACACCCCTAGTGCATCACCTTTCTGCCAAGAGGAGGGAGTGTTTCACCATCAATATTCTGAAGCCATGCTTGATTCCTGTCTTCATTAGAATTCTGAAGACTTTCACTTTTTTTTTCCTTTACATTATTTGGTTATAAAAGAAAATTTAAGGAAAAGCTTTGAAAGGAAATTTTAAGTTAAATCAAGTCCACCTATAGAATTAAAAGTCTGAGGTCATAATAGAGATTTCTTGCAATTTGCCAATACTTGCATAGCTTTCTAACATGGTTGATAGGTTCCACAAAAATATGTCATTAGTTAAAATCATGTTATAAAGGGCATTTAGTTCCATAGGAACAAGACTGTAAGAAGGCAATCTGTCTAATCTAATGACATTTAATGGAATTTGCTGGTAGAGTTTGGTTGTAATGCATTAATGACATTGCTGAGAAATGAAATTGCTTATAGAGCAACACTACGAAGAGCATGCCTATACTTAATGTTACAGCAAATCTTAGTGGTGGCTAGGTGGTATAACAGAGAGAGTCCTAGGTCTGGACTCAGAAAGACCTGAGTTCAAAGCCAATCTCAGACACCTATCAGCTGTGTGACTCTGGACAAATCATTGAACTTCTGCTTACCTCAATTTCTTCAACTATAAATGGGAGCAAGAACAGGACCTAGCTCATTGGATTGTTGTAAAGATCAAATGAGATATTTGTAAAGCACTTAGCACAGTATCTGGCAGATAGTAGGCAATTAATAAATGCATGTTTCTTTCCTATTTTCCATGTAGCTTTTAATTCTTTTCTTTAAAAGGTGGTGCAGTAGATAGAGCACTGTCAGGAAGACTGATCTTCAGGAGTTAAAATCTGACCTCGGATACTTACCAGCTGTGTTACCCTGGGCAAGTCACTTCACCATTTTCACCTCAGTTTCCTCATCTCTAAAATGACCTGGGTAAAGAAATGGCAAGCCAGTCCAGTATCTTTGCAAGAAAATCTCAAAATGAGATCATGAAGAGGTGGACATGACTGAAATGACTAAACAGCAACATAAAGTCTCATAATGTGTATATGTTTAAGTTTGGTTTTTTTTTTATGGGGAGTGGGGAAACCATCTAGAGCTATGATTTCTTTGGTATATTGAATTCCTAACATGGAAAATCCCTCCTCTAATGCAGATTTGTCTGAAACTTAAAGTTTTAAGAGAGAGACTTTTCCCAAGCATGGATACGTTAAATAATTCCCCCATGTCCCATAGTATGTACCCAAACCAGAACTTGAACACAGATCTTCCTGCCTCAAAGATGGTGCTCTAACCACTACGCTATGTTGCCTCTCATACATGGTCAAATAAATAAATAAAATCTGAATTAGATACTCCTATTAGCAGGTCCATTGAGCTTTCTTTACTGAGGGGCTATGGTAAGGGTTGCATCTGTTTGTTGCTTCCTCATTCCTGTTTTCCTTTGAGTGATCCCACCTAACGTTTTATATACTGGATGAACTAAGCTGGCCTAGTAAGAAAGTAAGGCAAGTGAGGTTTTTCTGCTGCTTGAAAAATAAGCGGCTTAGCCTGGGGTAAGGGAGGCAGGTGGTAGAAAAGAGGGGCAGGAGATGGGTCAGAAGCTTCATCTTAGTTATTGCTACCCTCCAGGGGATGCCTTCCTGATCCAGATGACTGTTTGCTGTGGCCACTAAGGATAGCATTTTATATCTTCATGACTCTGGAACTGTGTGCTTTTCTATCCCATATTAGTAAGATTCGTTGTAATTGCATTTTATGATCCATATAGTCTTATTGCATTATAAAACTTGAATGTGCTAGACTGACCTAATTTAAGCCTGGCCTGCAATCAGGGATCTCTCAACTTGGTTTGTTAAATTCATTATAAAAATTATACCTGGCATGTATATAGCATTTCAAGGTTTCCAAAGGTTGGGGACATACAGGACAATGGCAAACCCTATCTAGCATATAAGACAATATTTTAAAAATAAGATCAAAGAATGTATGAGCTAGAAAAATGACTAAATCTCATCCAATCTAACTCCCTATTAAAAAAAATTTACCAGATGACTAACTTTAAGACAACAAAAAAACCCACCTTCAACTTTTTTTACTCACTTCCAGCATGCAAGGTAGCCAATTTTAAAATACTATCAAGACACTCCTTTTCATATAATAAAGACTATTTGAAACATCCTTTTGCTCCATAAAGGATATCCTATTGAGCCAGACACTGATTAAATAGAGTTCTGAGGAACTGGCTCAGGGATGCTGACTTTGGGGTGCTTCTAGTTACCCCAAATTGGCACTTAAATAACTATCCCTTGTGTAACAACCTGTGAGGTATTGGGAGGCACCTGAGGCCAAATTTTCAAAGGCGGGGCCCTATGGAAACACTTACAGAAATACCTGCACACCCACTGTACCTAGTAAAATCTGCATTTTGTTCAGGCGTTTATGAGCCTGAAACACGCACAAGATCTGATTGGTGTGTGTGTATTTGTGTGTCTTTCCAACTACTTTTTCCCCATGCAAATATAGTAGAGGTCAAAGGGAGGCTCTGAGTAGGATGCCCTCTCTGGTTCAACCTCTGGCAACTTCCCACTGCAAGACCCGTCTTATGTCATGTAAGTAGAAAGAAAAAGTCAACGGAAATATTCCCAGCTCTCCACAGCGGTTACATAATTGAGTTCCTTTGCTGGGCAGGGGCCTCAGGTTGGCTCTTTCACTAAGCTGGTTTGTTTCCTTTGTTACTAGATGTGGGTACTAGTGCTGAAAGCCTTCCTGTGTCAGCAGGCGGGCCTCAACAGCTTACCGTGTTCAGATATAGACCCTTGGGCAAATTAGGTAGTTTTCTCTAGAGGAGACGCAAGTCTTAAAAAACATACATACACACACACACACACACAAACCACACACAAAACCAACAATAACAACTTAAAAACATAGACCTCAGAGCTAGGAGGAATACCAAGAGATCACATCGCCCAGACCATTGCTGTCAGGCAGGTAAAGTATCATGTCCACATTACAAATGAGGTGAGCTAGGGAGACTTCTGTGCTCAAGGTCACAGAGCTAGGAAGCGGCACAGGACTCCTGCCTGGGTCTCCAGTAAGTTAGTTTGTGTTCCTTTTACAACATCAAACTGCCTGAGCAAGGCTGGGATATATCCACTTTCAAAAGAAGTGACATTTCTTGGTGAAGCCATTTCTTACACTGTTTCCCTTTCCCAATATTTCCACGTACAAGAAAGGATACAGTAGGGCAAAGAGGAATGTGGTCAGGAAGACCTGGGTTCAAATTCTAGTCCAACACTTACTAAATGGTGTGATCTTAGGCAAGTCAGGAGTCATAGAATTTCAGAATTGAGAAGCTTCCAGACTATGTCATCCAATTCCCCACTCCCTCATTCCACAGATGTGGAGCCTGAGTTTTGCCTTCCTCCCTAAACTTCCATTTCTCCATCTTCACAATGGGTGTAACAGTATAACAAGGTAGATATATGCTGTTTGAAAATTGTTTACAAGCTTTTACAGGATGATACCCCCCTTTTGACAAAAGTAATCATGTGTTCCACTTTTCATTAAAATTATGCAACAAATGCTGTTGATGTTTATTCAAATGAAATTAAGAATATAATTTTATACATTTTTAAAATATTTAATTCTAATTTTATTTTTACAAAAATCTTAATGTATAATCAAAACAATGTAACATACCCAAATATTTTATTTTTTGGTAAAACCTTTTAAATTTCCAAATTTGTAACTTACAAAATAATAATCATAATATTTTAACGTTATAGTTGGGCTTATTTGGAGGCAAAGTTTTTCAAAATTGGCCTCATTGATAATATTTATTTGCAATTTCTTTTCAACTAATAGAGACGTTTTTGCCATTAAAACAGTTATAGTAAAAAATTGCATTTTTACACAAAGATATCACATAGCAAAATTTATATTGCTTTGCTTGATAACTTAAGGTGTTCTTTATTTAATCATGGTTAACAAAACATGGTTTTGTTTGAAGCTAAAAACATTCATCTTCAAACACTTGTTTCAACATACTATCACAAGACAAGTCTGTTAACCTTTCTTATTCAAATTGAGTAAGACTAAGTGTATCCTATTTGTACATGGCAGATAAGTTCCTCATCCATTCATATTTAGAAATATCTAGGCCTTTATAACACAATGAAAATTGTTTATGAAGACTGATCAAGTTATTAATAAACTGGTGTTACTTTTTTCTATTTCCCTTTCATGGAAGGGGTTTTTTTAAACTGGGAAACTTGATTTATTACCCATAATTCCAACTTATTCCAAAAATGCAGTCACTTTATCTTTTTAGAGGAGTATAAATTTAAGATCCTAGTGTCAATTTATTTAGAGTACATAATTTCCAAAATATTCACCAAACACATAAGATTCAGGTAAAATTTTGTCAAAAAATGAAATTGCTTCATATTTACTATTATCCCTAAGAAAATGATAATTTCTTCTTTTAGCTCAAATACTCTTTAAACTAATTGGGCATGGGAAAACCCACTATGTTTTGCAACAAAGGAAATATTCTATATTCAGCTCATATTGTCATGTAAGTTGGTAAAGATTCTTGCTCTTAATGAATTGATTTTTTATAACATTGGTTACCTTTATAACATACTGAAAAACTATCTGTAAGTACTCACTCATATTTCTCCATAAAAATAATTGTCTATTAAGCAGGCAATACAGTTTAAATGAGTGCTTCTATAATTATGTTTCATACTGATGTCTAATGAGCCCTATTAGTCTGATAAAATTTATACAATTTTCATTAAAATGTTGGACAGTTATGCTGAAAAGTTTTCTTGAAATGTGTCATTTCTATCAATAGATTTGCAAAGTAACAAATGAATGATATAAAATACGTATTCAAATGAGCACCTTTAATCATATTTGTCACTTTATTTAATTACAAGTAAATAGAGTATTTTTGTATATTTGCATTACTTACACTATCACTTTGTCTTCACTTAAACTAGTTTCACTTGCTAGGTAGATTTTCTCTTTAAATTGGTTATGTTTTTCTCCATGGGGACATTATTTTACTTAAAAAATTAGAGACAAGAAAAATTGACAATTTAATTTTAATTACTTATAATTTGAAATGATTACAACCATTCACAAGTCATTTATATTTTTATAAAGTTGCAGTATTTTAAATCAGATTACTAAGTTATATTTATCACCTTGAATTATGTGGAGAAATATGATACATATGGTAAATTTCACTTTCTCATATTGTTGAACTTTGTGTTTCCACACTTTACATTCAACTGCCCCAATCAACTCCATGACAAGACTCATCTAAGTCTTGAGTGTATGCCAAATTATAGTGATGGTAGCAAATATCAACTGTGTCTGGATATGAATTCTTTGACTAAAAATTTGCTTAAATGTTTATTGATATTTTTTGGTTTTTGTTTTGTTTTTAATAATATTTTATTTTTTCCAATTACACATAAAGATAGTTTTCAACATTCACTTTTTATAAGATTTTGAGTTCCAAATTTTTCTCCTTCCCTATCTCCCCTTCCCCTTCCCTGAGATGAAAAGCAATCTGATATAGGTTATACATGTGCAATCATGTTAAACATATTTCCACATTTTGACTTTATCTTGGTAAGTGGTGTGAGATGTCGGTCTATGCCTAGTTTCTGTCATACTGCTTTCCAGTTTTCCCAACAGTTTTTGTCAGATAGTGAGTTCCTATCCCAGAAGTGGGAGTCTTTGGGTTTATCAAACAATAGATTCTTACAGTCATTTATTACTGTGTTTTGTGTACCTAACCTAATCCACTGATCCACCATTATTTCTTAAACAGTGCCAAATAGTTTTGATGTTTGCTGCTTTATAATATAGTTTTAGATCTAGTATGACTAGGCCACCTTTCTTTTTGATTTTTTTTTATTAATTCCCTTGATAATCTTGACCTTTTGTTCTTTCAGATGAATTTTATTATTATTTTTTCTAGCTCTAATTTTGGGAGTTTGATTGGTAAGGCACTGAATAAGTAAATTAGTTTAGATAGAATTGTCATTTTATTATATGAGCTCAGCCTACCCATGAGCAACTGATAGTTTTCCAGTTGTTTAGATCTGCTTTTGTTTGTGTGAAAAATATTTTTGTAATTGTGTTCATTATAGTTCCTGGGTTTGTCTTGACAGGTAGACTCCCATTTTTTGGTTTGGTTTTTGTGTGTGCATGCTTGTGTGCGTGTGTGTGTGCGTGTGTGTGTGTGTTAATATTGTCTTCATTTCCAAATATATATGTCCCAGTCCCCTACAACACCAGTTATCCTTTATAGTTTAAAAAGAAAAATTAGCAAATATATCATAATTAACATATCACCTGAGACTGAAAAAATATGCACCATTCCTCACTCATATTCCCTTACCTCTGAATCTAAGGGATGGAGGTATATTTTAAGGCAGATAGGTGGTACAGTAAATAGAACAGTGGGCCTGGAGTCAGGAAGACCTGAATTCAAATCTAGCCACTGATACTTACTATCTGTGCATGATACATGCTAGCTTATTAGCATGGATATTGGCATGCCCCTGGGCAAGTCATTTAAACTCTGTTTGTCTAAGCTTCTTCAACTGTAAAATGGGGATAATGACAGAACCTACTTTATAGGGCTGTTCTGAGGATCAAGTGAGATAATATTTGTAAAGTACAGTAGGTGCTAAATAAATGCTTATTCCTTTCCCTTCTCAGCTCTTCTGCAGGACCACATGTCTTGAGGTTTATAATTAGGCAACGTTCAGTTTCCTTTTTCTTATTTTGTTGTTCATTCTATTTACATTATTTTCCTGATCCTTCTTATTCCTTTTGAATAATTTAATAATTCATAATTTCCATATAAGTTGTCCCATGCTTCTCTGAATTATTCATATGCATTATTTTAATGGCAAAATGATATTGCATTATATTAGCATACATGATTTGTTTAGCCATGTTACAGTCAATGATGTTTACTTTGTTTCCAGGTCTTTGCTCCTACAAAAAAAATCTATTAATATTTTTTGGTATTTATGGGAGTTTTATTTTCTGTGAGGGATATGTGCCTACCAGTAATAAAACTAACATTAAATTAATAATGATAATAATGACAACAATAACTAGTATCTATATAGTGTTTTCAGGTTGGCAAAGTGTTTTATAAATATCCCATTTGATCCTTACAGTAGCACTGGGAAGTAGGTGTCATTATCATTTCCTTTTTACAGATTAGGAAACTGAGGCAGACAGAAGTGAAATGATTTACTCAGGATCACACAACTAATAAGCTCCTGAGGGCAGATTTGAACTTAGGTCTTCTTGATTCCAGCCTAGCACTCTATGCACTGATTCACTTAGCTGGCACTAGTATCTGTAGGTTGAAGGATTTGAATATTGTAGTTACTTTTAAAAACATAATTCAAAATTTCTTTCCCAAATGATTAGACTAATTCACAATTTCACCTTAGGTGTTTCAATGGTCTATCCTTCCACAGCCCCTCCACTTGGATTATTTCCATCTTTTGTCATCTTAGCCAAATTGCTTGAAAAATACTCAAATTTATTCTTTTTTGGGTATACTATATTAAATAATAATTGTTGCATCCACTGATGGAGTGAATTTGATGGATTTTTCTTAATTTTTTTTACTTGGATTTCATTTCATTTAAATAAAGTAGATATATTTTATGAAGGAGCTATATTTGAAAATTCCAATAATTTTGACCATTTCTTTGTTTCTTCTTCAAAAGGGATCTCATGCCACTCTTCTACAGAAGAAATATACCTACCATTTAGAAAACTTTGCCATAAGAGTATCAATGGAAAGAACTAGGAATATTTAGCCTGGAGAAGAAAAAGAAAATACAGGACATGGGACCCATCTTCATTCATTTGAAGAACTAAAATGTGAAAGAAGAAATAGACCTTTTTTTTTAACTTGGTCCTAGAGGTATAGAAATTGCAAAGAGGCAATTTACTCTGATATAAAGAAAACTTTCCTAACAATTAGAGCTATCAAAAAGTCAAAGGGCTGCCTTGACAGTGAGTCTTCAAGCAAAAGCTGGATTACCACTTTTAGAGCATCAATTAATCAATCAAAAAGCATCATTTCCAGCTGCTTCCCTGGTCTTCATGACCCCCAGAAACTCATTCTTCAAGATGAAATCAACTCACATCTCCTTAGTGTCCCTGGCCCTGGAGCCTCTCAATGCTTCTGATTGGAGAGGGTGGAGGGAAAACATTGAAGAGCTCCTCCCAGGGCCTCTACTATTAAAAGAGGGCACTAGGGGAATTCACCTCATCAGTTCCCAACAGGCCACTTTCCTAGACCTCATGATTTCTAGAAATTCATCATTCTCCAAAATAAAACTAACTCTGAAACTCTCACTTCCTCAGATCACTGCAGGCCTTCATCATGATCCTATGCTGGATGATCGCTCTCCATCTTTTTCACCTTTTTTGTGTGCTGTCTTCCCCCATTAGAGTGTTATCTCCTTGAGGGCAGAAACTATCTTATACCTTTCTATGTTTGGCATAGTGCCTGGCACATAATAGGCACTTAATAGTTGTTTATTGAATGAATGAGTGAATTTATGAAGCACTTCCCATGCATCAGTTTCTGGGAATATGAATATGAGTGAGACAGTCCTTACTCTCAAGGAAATTACATTTAATTGGAGATACAAATGTTTTCAAACAATCAATCCAGTGGCTCCTTATTATCTCTCAGGTAAAATATAGACTCCTCTGATTGACATGTAAAGCCAACATGGCCCCTTCCCATCTTTCCAGTCTGCTTATACTCCACTCCTTTCCTCACACTCTCTATAGTCCAGCCATATTGACCTATTTGAGGTTCCTAACACATGATATTCCATTACAAGTGTCTGTGCTTTTGTACTGGTTGTGTCCCACGTTTGGAAGGCTCACTCTCCTTACTTCTACCACTTAAATCCCTATTTTCCCTCAAAGACCCTGAAAGGTCAAACACTAACTCTTAAATGAGGCCTTTCATCAATACTCTTATGAGTGTCACCCCCTGATGCTAGTGGTTCCTCCTAAAATTATCTTGCATTTATTTTGCATATACTTATATGTGTACATGCTCTCACCCTGGATAGACTATAACCTCCTTGAAGGAAAGGACTGTATTAATGTTTGTCTTTGTATCCTCAGCATCTAGCATGGTGCCTGGCAAACAGTATACATTTAATATCTCTTCAATCTGCTCCATTCTCTCCGCATGCAAGACCACCACCCTAGCTCAGGACTCCATTGCCTCCTTCCTAGATTATTGCAATTTGTCCTTTCTGCTTCCGGTCTCTTCCTTCTCCAATCCATCTTCACCATAACGCTAAAGTTCATATTCCTTAAATAGAGTTCTGGGCATATCTCTCCCCTACTCAAAAAGTTCATTAGGAACTCAAAAGTTCCTAATGGTTTCTTTTTGCCTTTAGGATAAAATACAAATTCCTCAGCCTGGTATTTTATATTTATCTTAACCTGACTTCTACCTACTTCCCAGTCTCTCTCTCTGTCTCTCTCTCTTTCTCTCTCTCTCTTCTCTCTTTCTTTCCCTCTCTCTCTCCTTCTCTCTCCCTTTCTCTCTCTCTCCATGTATATATTTGTATGTATGTATACACACATACATATATACACATATATGTATGTGTGCATATATACATGTGTATATGTATATATGTATATCTCTCACTTATGCACTTTGTTACAATCAAACTGGTCTACTGGTCATTTCCTGTATTACCTTCTGCCACCTTCTGGCTCCATTCCTTTACATAGGCTGCTACCTTCCCTGACCCTGCGTCTTTAATATTCTCCCTCCTCACTTCTACCTTTTGGAATCCCTATCTGCTTTCAAAGCTTAGCTTCCAGGCTTGCTACATCTCTCTGCAGTGGTTAGCACTCTTGAAATGACTCTGCATTCTCTTGTCAGATGTAGTTCTTTATAAGAAAGGTAGTTTTAATGGCTTAAAAACTTTTAGTTCTTTAACTGAGCATATCATGAAGAAATCAAATATACCTAGATTATATTTCCTTGAAAGTCTAAGTACTATTAAATTGAAAGAGCAAAGTGCTAGGTTAATAGTTGGAGGAATGAAGGAGCCTGGGACATTTGATCAGAGGTGCATCTCTGCCATCATCAAACATTTATTGAGTATATTGTACACCAGGCATGACAAGCGAATACATAGTGATGATTTCCTATGAGCTACAGCCAGTAGCTCTAAACTGTTCATCAGGTTCTGCAATTGTACCTGCTGTAATCCCCAACCACTATGGAGTGCATTAATAATTATAGTCATCAAATTATCCAAGCCTTCATTTTCCCAATTCTTCATCTGTCTTCACAAGCACTCGCTGATCAAAGAGACTTTCACAGACATAAATTGTTAGAGATCAATGCCTCTAAATATCATAAGATAAATCATGAAATATCATAAGATAAGATCATAAGATGGGGAGTCATAAGGGGCAATGAATAGCATGATGATCACAAAGGAGTTTTGAAATGATACATCTCTCTTTATTGCAATAGCATGTCTTCTCTTCCAGTTTGGGGAGTGTATGCTCAGGTGAGAGATAGCTAGATGGCTCAATGAATAGAGCACTGGGCCTGGAGTCAGGAAGGCCTAAGTTTAAATCCAGCTTCAGACACTTACTAGCTGTGTGACCCTGGGCAAGTCGCTTAAGCTCTGTTTGCCTTTGGAGAAGGAAATGGCAAACCACTTGAATACCATTGCTAAGAAAACCCCATGGACAGTATTGGCGTGATATGGTACATGGAGGGCTCATGAAGAGTCACATACAACTGAAAGAATAAACAACACTTAGGTGAATTCTGTTTAACAAACACAACCCTCTTTGTTGCTCTATCGCACAAAATATCATATCAGTGGTTATTCTTTGGTGCTTTTTGTTTCATTTTTATGCATTCAATCAGTATTTGGTTTGGGATATGGAAGTATGTTTTGTATGCTGCACAGCTAGGGGATGGCCCTGAAATATGTGACCGTAGATGACAGCTCTGGATTTATAGGGGGCAATAGTACGATAAGTGTGTATATGACAGGCAGCGGGATTGAGGGATGAGGAGAGGTAGATGATAGGAAAGAGACGGGAAGAGGTCTGAAGATAGTCTTTGCCTAATTTGAAATTTCACCTAAGGCCTGCCTGCATAAAGGACATCAACACCCTGCACATGGTAAGCCCCCAATAAAGATGCTGAATGAATTAATGCCAATATATTTACTATTACTAAACTTTTTAAGGAGTTCTTACTAATTACAAAGTTAAGGTTCTGAAAATAAAACTGTTACCCATTTTGAAGCAAAGGGAAGTTTGTATTAGAGACTAAACTTGCATTGCAATCTTACATAGGTTTTGTGTTCTATTTTATAAAGCTAACCTGGCTATCTTTTACCTGTTAGAGCCTTTAAACATCCACAGCGTTTTGTTATAGCTTGTTGTCAGGGTAGGTTCAGTAAAAGCTAAGTAGCCTAGCCAAGGAATGCGTCTGATTGGGATGGATACAAGCCTGAGGACTTTTGCTGGGAATTGGCTCATAAATAACCAACCCCACCCCCCCCACCAAAAATGTACCTTCCATTTACTATCCAACATTAGTCATGTTGGATTTTTTTTCCCTTTAGAGGCTTCCCCACCACATGCTACAATGAAAGCTTGATACTCTTGGCAGCTTTCTTTCCCCTATGATTCAGTAGTAGATGGGTAGCTAACTTAGTTGTCAAGAATAGTACAAATCAAAAGTCAATTTTGCTATGTAGACCTGAATGCCCTTTTTTTTTCTTGACAGGAAAAGGTATTAGAGGAATGGTGAGAACAAGGATTCTTTATGTTAGAGATAACTCAGAAGGCCACAGGGCCACTGGGTTTTTGTGTCTTCCTTCTGCCTTTACCCTCACTCCCCATAGGGCAACCAGCAGTCTTAACTCCAAGTTCAATGGAGGCCTTTAGCAAAGCCCATCTCAAGTACTGAGTCCCCTTACCCTGGGCCACCTATCCTGATGGAAGGAAACTAGACTGATGAACATTTGGTGTCATCTGTAAAGTGATAGATATATTGCTTCATTCCAGTTCTAAAACTGTAGAAATGTTCCTTACTGATTCACTATTAACAGAATGGCCATATCTGGATAAATTCCAAAGTTGACCCTGGATTCTACTTGAGTAATTGTTCTGAGGCTTAGAAGACACCCGTGGGGCATAGTAGACTTACAAAGGATAGGAACAGGGATTTGGACTGTGATTTCAAAGGGAGAGGGAACTCCTAGGTGAGTAAAGTCCCTCTAACAATGCAGGTTGGCACTAATCTTAGAAAGTTGCCCAGAGCAGAAGTGACTGGTTCAGGATTATACAGTCAGTATGTGTCAGAGGCAGACCTCAAACTCAGGTCTTCCTGGTTCTAAGGTTGGCTGTCTATCTATCCACTCTACCAAGCTGCTTCAGAAGCAGGAAGAACTGAGATCAAATCCTTCTGCCATTTCCCATTTGTATAACTGTGTGCAAAGACTCTCTGAGTCTCGGTTTCCTCATTTGTAAAATGTTGATATTAATAGTGCCTACCTCATAAGACTATTGTGTGCCACCAGTAAAATGATGCATATAAAGCACTTTGCATATTTTAAAATACTATACAAATGCCAATGATTATGATTATTAATGAATGGCATAATGCAATTTATCTCATTTCACCAATTGGGTCACATGAGACAAGGCAACATATTCTTGGGGTTTTTTTATTTTTTAAATGGCATTTTATTTTTTTCCAATTACATGTAAAGCCAATTTTAACATTCATTTTTTATAAGATTTTGAGTTCCAAATTTTTCTCCTCTCTTTCCCCTTCCTCAGACAGTAAGCAATTTGATACAAGGACATCATATTCTTGGGTATGTTTGTTTGTTTGTTTGGGGGGTGGGGGTAGAGGCAATCAGGGTTAAGTGACTTGCCCAGGGTCACATAGCTAGTGTCTGAGTCCAGATTTGAACTCAGATCCTCCTGACTCCAGGGCTAGCACTCTATCCACTGTACCACCTAGCTGCCCCATCATAATCTTAAGAGAGTGAAAGATTGCGACATAGGCACATATACCCTTAGGCCTATTTTTCTGTTTATTGAATCTCTATGTAGAGTTATATAAGCAGAGTAAATCTTGTAGCTATGCCAGGTAAAGTGCTGATCTGTACTGGTGGAGGGAGTTTCCTCACTCTGGAATTCTTCATGTCAATATAATCAGAGGTCCATTCTCTTTCCTTATAGGTAAACTATGCCAAAGGGAGAAAAAATATATAAAAATGACTTATGCCTATTCAGTGCCATAGTTTAAAAAAGACTTCCCTATCCATTATTTTATCTGATGATCACAAAACTACATGAAGTAGATAGTGATCGTAGAATTATCCCCATTTTACGTGAGAAAATGGAACCTCAGAGAAATTAAGTAACTTGTGCAAGATTCCAGCATGAGTATAGGGCAGAGCTGGGATCCAAATCCAGACCTTGCAACTAAAGTGCAATACTGTTGAGCTCATTTTAGGGAGCCACATCAGAAAATGGTCATGTTTTCTCATTTAAATACCAAGCTGGCCAATAATATTTCATTTACTTCCTGAACATGCCTCCTTTGGTGTCTAGCCACACCATTATTTCTTCAGTCTGGGACCTGAAAGTTCATACCCCATAACTACCCCAGCCTATCAGAGCCCTATATCCTGATGAACCTTATTTTGGATATATGGTTCAGAGCTATTCCAGAGCCTTAGCAAGATCTCAACTATACACTTGGGGGTGGTAGGAAGGGGCCACTACGCAATGCAAATCTGACTTCTCTATGTCCGAAATAATAGCAGCCAGTTACCCCCTTTATTTAGCCAATAATAAAATATAAAAGAAAAAAAACCTGATTGGTTCATTTAATGTTGAGTATAAAATACAATTCCAAATACTAATACAAGGACTATAAATGTTGTGTGTTCATGATGTAAAAGCAGACACTTTGGATTTTCATTCAATTAAATTCTTGGTCTTCTAAGTCCATATGTTTCCTCATGTGGTTCTATGGAGTGGATTTCTTTATTTCCTCCACATTTTAAGATCAAAATCCACTAATTCTGAAAATCAGGGCTTGCATCAACACACAATCTGCTGCTTCAACATCTTGAGTTTTAAAACCAACATTTATACATTAAAAAGTACATCTGGAGAACACTGGACTTTTATATGGGGCCATGTTTGCATGTGGCACTGGAAATCACTGTTGAGGATTATAATTTTATCATTTCTAACACTTGATTGTAATATTGAAAGACAGAATTCATATTCTGAATGAGTTTTGAGCTTTATCTTTTGAGAAAGGATAGAACTAATACAAGATGGGACTGGAGCTTCTCCAGGAAGACACAGGGTGGGGGACAAGAGAGAGAGAAGGGAGAAGGGACAGACTCCTCTTCACTGAAAAAGCACTAGCTATGAGTTTCTCCCAGGCTGCCACACTATAAAGGTCCATGGCCGTCACCCCACGTCTTCAGCCTGTTTTCTCCAGACTGCCCCCAGCATGCTATTTGGCCTGCAGGCACGGCGCATCCATGGTCAATGACAAAGGTTAACCGTGTTTTCTCCTCTGTCCCAAATTCCTAAACTTCCAGTGCCCTCTGGAAGCCTGCTCTATTAGGAGTGGAATAACAAACTCTCTTCCATCCTACATCTCTTTTGCTCACATTCCTTCTTTCTTCTGATGCTCACTGAAGCCCAATTTTCTTCTCATGATATCATGTCTCTGGTAACTTCTCTAAGGATGGCTACTCCTCTCATAATTCCTGAGGTACAAGGACTGGAAGGGGTTTTCTTTCTTGAATATCCTAGTCCCTTGGATCCTCCATCTCCTCAAATTCTATAACCTCTTTCTCTAGTGCACTGTAACCACATCCAACAATGATGCCTGAGAAACCACTGACCTTCTGTTACTACCTTTACCCCAGATGCCATAATTCCTAGTAATAATTCCTACTAATGGCTCCCAAGATGGATACCATGAGAGGCTGAAATGTGACCTGTATGGAAATAAAAAGACTTACTATGATCATTATGTATGAACATCTCAATTAAGACTTAGTAGAGTGAATCTGGGAAGTTGCTGGAAGCACACAGAGGTGAACTCACTTATTCAGCATCATAAAGCTAATAATTGTCAGGGACAAGATTCGAATACAGATCTTATGGGATTAGAATGAAGATCTTCCTGTCACTGAGACTAGAACCCTATCTACTAAGTCACATTGCCTCTTCCTTCTGTATAGTATTTTTATTAAAAACAAAGCAATTTCACAATAGGAAATCCTTAGCCTATCTTTGAAAGCCCTCTAAAACCTGGTTCTCACCTACTTTTCCAGTTCTCTAGTCTCATTTCATTTTACTCCTCTCCACAAACTTTCTATTCCAGTCAAAGGAGCCTGCTAATTCTTCCCTGTCCAGGATAGACCATCTCCCACCTCTGAACTTGTGTATATGCAGTCTCCAGTTCTGGGCCATACTTACCCCCTATGTCCATTCATAACCCCCATTACTTCAAAGTGCGGCTTAGGTAGCCCCTCCTACGTAAGCCCTTTCCTGATCTTCCCTTCCCAATTATTAGTGCTCTCTCCTCCTTGAAATCAGTGGGTATTACTATCTATCCATCTCTCTCTCTCTCTCTCTCTCTCTCTCTCTCTCTCTCTCTCTCTCTCGCTCTCTCTCGCTCTCTCTCTCTGTCTCACCCAGTAGAATGAAAACTCTTTGAGGACAGAGGATCATCTTTTTTTCTTCTTTTTTTGGTCTTTAAATGTCTACAGCCTAGGCACATAGTAGGCAATTAAGAGGTGTTGAGTTGAATGGAATCTTCTCATTTCATCCTCACAACAACTCTGAAAGGTAGGTGGAACCAGTTTGATTATACTCATTTGGCAGAGGAGGAATCTGAGATTCAGAAAGAGGAAATGATTTGATCAAGGTAACCTAGCTGGATAATGGCAAAGGCTAGAACCAGGTCGCCTGTTCACAAGTCCCAAGCTCTTCCAAGTCTCAAGCTCCTCCTATCTGGTTGCAAAGTTGTACCATAATGATAAACCGCAAAATGCTCTTTGTCCTGACTTACTTCTCCACTGTCAAGCCAATTAGTTCTTTCAAGAGAGCTTTTTCTAAGAACAATCCTGCATTTTAAAAAGTCAATGTGTCCTCAGAGTGTCCTGATGTTTTACAGTCAGGTAAACTGAGGCAACAAAGCCAAAAACCCTGCCCAGGATTACATAGTAAAATGGGTAGAAGGTTTAGGAATCCAAACTCTAATTCTCATGCTTCTTTGCTCTTCCCAGCAGACCAAACATTTTCGTCTAACATAATTCCCATAAGAGATGATATGCTAGCTCAGGGGGTCACTGAGCTATTGTGCTATTAGGGGAAACTACAGGACCTTGACAAGAGATCCATAAAAGCAGACACATGTTTGGAACAAAGTCCTATAGTCTATCACTGCCCTGGGATTGAGCATACAGTAAATAATGGGTGCGATTTTTCCTTGCTCAGCCAAAGCAAATACTTTTGTCCAAGAACAGAAGGGGTGGGAATGGATCACCCATCACTCATTTGTTAGCTATTGCTAACAAATGAGAATAAAATGTATTTCCCACTAGCATGCATGCAGTTTAATCTGTGGAAGCTGAGTAGATAAGTGGATTGGGCTTTAGTATCCTGCAACAGATGTCTGCTGTTAGACACGTCGCACAATTGGTACAGCATGTTACAGAAACTGTCATTTGGGGGTTGGGCAGGGACGAGGCTCCAGGTGGAATTTTGAGCACAATACGGAAGTGGATATAGAAGCAGACAAGGTTTTACTCTCCTCAATAATTATGCTGGGCAATTCACCTGGTTGGAAGGAAGTGGGGCTGGATAAGCCAAGAAGACTGATGGATGTGTTGTGATTTTGATAAAGATTCATTTGCTAACATAGAGAACTTCAGAACTGTGTTTACAATGGAGCAAGATGCATAACACACTTAGCTTCATTTTTCCAAGGTTAAAGATGTTGGATGCCCTTGAGAGAAACAAACCTCTCTTGGCTGTCAGTGGCCACCCTGGCTTTTCAGATGGATTGATATGTTTTGGCTGGCCCCTGCCATCGTTCCCTTTGACTGATATCAGCTGGACAAGCTCACTCTCTGGATGAGTTGTCTTGTAAGCCTCGTTTTCCTTTCCATGATGGAAGTTACTTCCCTCCCATGAATGAGCCAGTGCTTGAACAACCAGCAGACATCAATCACAGTTCATGCCCTAGCAAGACTTGGTGCCAACCAGGGCTGAGAGTGAAGCCTGGTGTTTTTCATATGAGGAACCAAGGATGTGACACATAGAGATTGAAACACAGAGTAGTTCAGTTCTCTTTCTCCCTCCTGTTCCCTTCCTCCTCTGACAGCTACCCAGATTCCCTCTCAAGTTTTGGGCAAGGGATGTTATCAAGCTGACAGAGAACTCTTTTCACTTCTTTTCCATTGAAAGTAGAACCCATGCTCCATGCAGGTGTGGGGTGAAGGTGAAGGAAAGACAGAGGAAAGGTGAAGAGCAGAGAGATTTAAGGTAAATGGAAAATAACCCTTTCCTAATCACACTGAAACGGATTAGGGTGAATCTGATTGACAGATTGTGAGCCTTCTTTAGTCTGCTGCAGGGCTTCCACAGCTAACCTTGGACTATTTAGTATTCATCTTCTTCTGTTCACACCTGGTTCTTCTGGTGCTGTTGTATCACTTCAACGCAAGAGACTATTGCCTTATTGTTCTGGACTATTTCCTCCTCCCCCCATCTTGAGAAACCACACTTCAATCAATTGCTAATGTCAGCGTGGGAGTAATAATGCTGCTTTATAGCAGCAAGTTTGTACATCTGGATGGGCCAGAAGAAGGAGTTTCACTGTGGAGGGCAGGAAACCAAAAGAATATACAAAGTATGCCGTGACTTTCAGGAGGGCTCTGCTAGTCCATGAGAACGCCTGAAAATATATCTTCCTTTTTGCAAGGGGCCTGGCTCTTTCTGAATCTAGAGCCCACTGCAGGCTGTGGGCATCTCTGGAAATCAAAGCACCAAGAACTAAGAAACTATCAACCACAGACCAACATTTCTCTGCTGGGTATGTGAATATGGTCCTGCCCCAGCATGCAACAGAGTTCTGCCTAAAATCTGGAGTGGACTCCTTAGAGAACCATAGAATAATAGAGTTGGAAGTTACCTCAGGGATCATCTAGTCTAGAGGTCTTCCTAACTTGGGGTCCATAGATAGATTTCAAGGGATCTGTGAACTTGGACTGGAATAAATACTTTTTTTTTTTATTTTCACTAGCTTCTAAGTAAAATTTAGCATTTTCTTCAATTACAATTTTCTTAAAAATTATCCTGAGAAGGGCTTCAGCAGATTGTCAATGGGATTCATGACACGCAAAAAGATTAAAAGGACCTGATCTAGTCCAACTCCCTCATTTTATAGATGAAGAAACTGAAGTACAGAGAGGCAAAACCCGGGCCTAGAAGCCATGTATTCCAACTCCTGATCCAGATATCTTACTGGTACACCCACTGTTTTTGGTAATACCTTAGGGGAGAGCATATGAATTATGCATACCCCATGGAGTATGCATGGGGTTGGGTCTATGTCCTTACCATTTGGGGTGACACATGTCCTGGCTGGGCACTCCCCTTGGTTCTGAGCCATTTCCAGAGAAAAATGTGCCTGAGCTCAATACTGAAAATCTTACGCTTTGGAATGATGGAATCCCTTATTGTTTGCTGTCTTGATGTACCAAAGAGGACACTAACCCAGAAAGACTAGCCTACTCTGTAGACTTTTAATAGAAACATCTCTGCTTTTTCTCATTCTCCTTCCCAATCTGTCAAGCATGTCTGGACTCTGAGTAAGATTCTCCTTTATAAATACTATGACTGTAATCTGTTGGATAGCCCCCAAAGTCTCTGAGTATTGGGCAGAGAGGAAGAGGGAGATCAAGACAAAATGGAGTCATTTCTTTTAAAATCTACAGATTGTGATCTTCTGGGCTTAGGGGCTAGTATTCTTTGGCCCAGCTTCCTTCCCACATATCTGCCATCACAGAGACCTCAGGGCCAAGCAACCAAGGATTATTGTGCCATTGCAAATCTCAAATCTTACAGCACTGAGCCAGTGAACATGGGTTGCCAGAAATGTCCTAGGCACTCAACTCTGCAGGAAATGCCCCAACCAGAACCTGGGTCTCCAGAATTGGTGAGGGTGTAGGCTCAGTTGCATTTAGCTAGGTGACCCCACGGATAGAATGCTGGGCCTGGCGTCAGGAAGACCTGAGTTCAAGTCCCACCTTAATCACTTACTAATGTGTGACTCTGGGTAAGTTACTAAACCTATTTGCCTCCTTCTCCTCATCTGTAAAATGGGGATAATAATAGCACCTACCTTCCAGCTTTGTTGTAAAGATAATAATTGTAAAGCACTTAACCAATGCCTGGAACATAACTAAATAAATGTTACCTGCATTATCATCATCATCATCATCATACATGCTCTGTAGAATAGTCCTGTGTCTAAGGAATTTTCTATAACATTATGATTCAGCAGTGTTATTACTTAGAATGTATTAGGGAGAATTGAACCATGGAATTTAAATTCAGCAATAGAGTCCTAATATAAAAACTGACAATGCCAGTAAGATACATAACACAATAAAATCTTTGATAATAATGAATTTATTACATATCCAAACTCATACCCCCCTGTTCCAAGAAGCCGAGTTTTTCCCCATTACCTCCATATACCAGGTTTAATCCCAGCTCTGCATATTATTACTATCACTCCTTCCTTCCCTTTCCCCTTACCCCAAACATCTTTTCTACTTCTTTCTCTTTGTCCATTCATCCTCCAAGACACATTTTAAGCACTACCGTAAGAAACTTGTCTTGATAGGTACAGCCCAGAGTGATGTCTCCCTGATCAAAAATACTACTTATCTATACCACGTGATTTGGTACCCAGTCACTTTTGTCTGAGTATTCATTTATATGTACATGCCTGTCTCCCTAACAAGATTGTAATCTCCTTGAGGACAGGGACCATATCTTACTCCTTTTGCGTCACCCAAAGCATGAAAAACAGTGCCTTGGTATGAGACTCAGTTCAAGCTGTGCCTTCTATATGAGGACTTTCCTAGTCTCTCCTCCCACCTCACCTCCATCTGGTAGTGCCTTCTCCCTCAGAAATTGCCTTACTATCTATTTTGCATATACCTATATATGTACCTATTCATCTCACTTATAGAATGTAAGCTCCTTGAGAGCAGGGACTATTTTATTTTTACCTCTGTATCTCCAATGCCTAGAATAGTAATAGGTACATAGTAATCATTTTAGAATTGTTGATTGATTGATGGCTGGTACTTGAAAGAAGCATGGTGGACCTTGCCTTCCCTTTAACGATTTATCCTTCCTGACTGTCAGCAGAAGTAAATCTGTGGGACCCTTTATTTGTCCCTTTTAGTTAACAAAGAAAACTTTGGGGGTATGTATTAATTGGAGACTACCAGAGAGCATTTTCTGAAGTCAAAGTGATTCTCTTCTCTTCTAAACTTCCTGCTCTGTGCAGGGTACCACCATCCTCCCAGTCACCCAGGTTTGCAACCTAGAGGTCATTTTGGACTCATTCTCTCTCACCTCCCCATATCTTTTTTTTTTTGGTAAGGCAGTTGGGGTTAAATGACTTGCCCAACGTCACACAGCTAGTACATGTCAAGTGTTTGGTTTGAGGCCAGATTTGAACTCAGGTCCTCCTGACTTCAGGGCCGGTGCTCTATCCACTGCACCACCTAGCTGCCCCAATCACCTCCCCATATCTTTATAACATCTTTCATATAAACCCCTTCTCATCTATGACATTGCCATCACCCTGGCGCAAGTCCTCATCACTCTGACACACTCTTTAATCTTGTGAGATTGGCCTCCTAGCTATTATTTAAACAAGTCACTATGAGCATTTCATTGGCTAGCTTAATACTTGGAAGGCTCTCCTTCTTCATCTCTGTCTCCTGTGTTCCCTGACTTCCTTCAAGTCTGAGCCCAAATCCCACATTCCATAAGAAGCCTTTCCCAATATCCTGTAATGCTAGTGCCTTCCCTCTAAGAATATCTCAAATCTGTCCTATTTGTATCTTATATGTACAACATTATTTGCATGTTCTCTCCCCCCTCCCCTTTAATTTTTATTTTGGAGGCAGTTGAGGTTAAGTGACTTGCCCAAAGTCACACAGTTATTAAGTGCCTGAAGCCAGATTTGAACTCAGGTCCTCCTGACTCTAGGGCCAGTGCTCTTTCCACTCGGCTACCTAGCTGACACCCCACCCCCGCCTTTAATTTGAGCCTTGATGGAAACTAGAGATTTTAAGAGGTGGAAATGAAGAAAGTTTGCATTCCAGGGAGGTAGGAAAATCTATGCAAAGCCACAAAGATAGGAGCTGAAGAGTCCCATGGAGGAATAGCCCAAAGGCCAGTTTGGCCGGATTGTAGAGTACGTGAAGAAGACTGCTCTACAATAAGACCAAAAGGTTGTGAAGGGCTGGTTCTCACTCTCAGGAAGAGTCTCTCCAGCTTCTGCATCCCTATAAGGAGAGCATAGAATAGCACCTGCTCTTGAAGAAATATGATACTTAAATCATAGCAATCAATCAATAAGCATTTATTAAGTGTTTACTATGTGACAGACACTGTTCAGAGAGCAACTTAATCGCCAGACTCCCTGGAGATGCCCTATACAATGTCCCTGGTGGAGGGCAGAGACACAGCCCTGCAGAGATTAGTGTGATGTCATAACCAGAAAGAACATTAACAGCTTTTTAATGTCAGAGACACAAATTGCCCCAGCTGTTCATATACTTATCTGTATGCCCTCGACAAGTGTTTCTGATTATATGTGTTATTATATGTGATGCCCTTCTCCATTAAGGGGTAATATAGAGGTGTCAAACTTGCAGTCTGAACCAGATTAAAATATAATTGGGAAATATTTAACAAAATAAATAAAAATACAATGAAATGTAGATAATGTTAGTCTGTGATATTCTAAGTCAATACATGCCCCTTGTGTACAGTTCAGTGGTCTTGGTTTCGATTTCATTTTGACATAATTGGTATAGTAATCTCTGGAAAAGTATACCCCATGTGTACTTGAGGAAATATTTTCTTGTTACTTTATTTGCCGTATTATTGATTAAATTCTTTTGCTTTGACTTAAGGTATCCTTTGGCTGGCTTGTAAAAGTAAACATATCAGTGGAGGGGCTTATGACATATAGTTTTAAGTAAGTGTTCATGCAAAGAGTAGCTCAAACCTGAGCAGGGGTTTAGAGGAAGTTAGGTCTAGAACTAACTTACTACATTTCTCAAAACAAAAACAAAAACAAAAACAAACAATCAGAGCCCAATTTAGATCTTGCCAGGTCTAATGGAAAATAAACAGAGAGGTACTGCAACTCCCAACCCCTGCCCTACTACCCCCCATTGTTAGCTAAGTCAAACCTCTTTCAAGGTTGTGGACCTTGCCTTGCCACATTAGACCCCACTTCTAAATCCATGGAGCTCTGTTTTGTGGATGAGA
Source organism: Vombatus ursinus (assembly GCF_900497805.2). Taxonomy (NCBI): domain Eukaryota; kingdom Metazoa; phylum Chordata; class Mammalia; order Diprotodontia; family Vombatidae; genus Vombatus; species Vombatus ursinus. Next base: position 14,271,509 of record NW_020954619.1, read on the forward strand.
GAAGCATGTTTTACACCCAGATCAACTTCCCCAAACTTTGCTATTCTAAAATAGAAGGCTTTATAGATCAGAAAAGCAGTGAATAAAAGATGTCATCTCTCTGGTTTTTTGAGGGACAGTTCTTAGATTTTTCCCATTCATAGACTAAACTTTCTGCTAAGAAGTCTTCTAAGCACATGTTTCCTGTAACAATAGGCATCTAAAAGTTCTCTCTCCAGACTAACTGAACTCCCTCGAATGGCCGAATCTCCCCTGTAAATTGCTGGCTTCAGCTTGCTTTCCATTTTCTCCATACTCAATAGAAGAAGGAACAAAAAGCTGGGGTTCCCACCATGCTTAGCTCTCTTCCCAACTGGCCACAGGTGTCAGCACTCTCCCTAGAGAATTAAACATCTACTTCCTTATCACTGAGATGCTCTTGATCACAGATCTTCTTCTTCCTGACCTATTTTCCATCTCAAAGGCCAGATAACCTGACTATTTCCCCAGCTTCTCTTCATACAGGGGATGAGCAGTACCCACAGATGGGCCACTGGGGTCAGTTACTTACAGGCATAGACACTCGGCAAAAGGAAAGGGTGGGGGTGAGAGTAGGGAGCCTTTGTATGAACCTTCTGTCTAATACTCCCCCAACATAATTGGCTACCTGGAAAGCAGAAAGGACTTCTACTAACAGCTCACTGCTTGTGTGCAATGCTAAAATTTATGGCTCCAGATTTAGTAACAATTTGAACATGGCTGAGGCTCCTAATCCTTTAGGCAAAGCCCCTGAGTTAAACAGCACAGTTTCTTTATGGCAAATAATCTGCCACAGCTTCCAAAATAAACCGTTTTTATAACTCATCCATTAAAATGAGTTCCCAGGTGAAAATTTGTAGAAAGGAAGAGGATAACCAGTTTGCCTTTATTAACGGAGCAACACTGGTGGCTCAGTTTTCAGGAAATATTAGCAAATACAAGTAGCGACTAGGTGCTAGTATCTCATATAATTTTAGGCACAAGCATTATATAGTACAGGCTTTCATTTTTATTGAAGTATTTATTAATAATAATAACAATAATAAAATAACACTTAGAGAGCGCTTAAGCTTTGCAAAGTGTTTACCTCACAACTCCGAGTAGAAGGAAGCATCATCATCCTCTTTGAAGGATGAAGAAGTGATGTTCAGAGAACTAGGAGTTATTTCCTTGTGGTCACACAGCTAGTAAGCACCTGAGATGGGATTTGAACTAAGGTCTATTTTTGACTCCAAGTCCAGCACACTTTTCCTTGAAGTCATGGCTGCCCCCAGGAAAGACTCATACCTCCTTTTAAAAAGGTGACAATGAGTAAACCAGTAGGATCACTTTATAAGAACCCTTTGCATTTTAGAACTCACAAATTGTGTTTTGCAAAACCTCTGGAACAACTGGATTCGTTCAGGAAAACAAGGATAAACAAGAGGCTGATTTCAAGTTGTTTTTATTCTGGCTAGTCACAATGTTGCTGTATGTTTCCCCAAGAAATTACCTCTGGATAAGAAGAATCTCTTCTCAGAGTCAACTCAACTACAAAAGACTTATAATGGAAAATGTTATCCACCCCCAAAGAAAGAACTGATATATGATTATATGTGTGTGTGTGTGTGTGTGTGTGTGTGTGTGTACATATATATGCATATATATGTATATACACATATCAATGTTGTCCTTCTCTAACACAGTGTTGGGAAGGAGGAAAGGAGACAACTCAGAACTCAAAATATAATGATAAGATAAATGAAAATAAAATATGCCTAGCAACGAGCTCTCTGGATCATATGATATGAACATTTTAGTTACTTTCTTAGAAAAATTCCAAATTGCTTTCAGTTAGGAGGTTAATACAATAGTTTAGCTGAGATATGATTAGTAACTGCAGGATGTGAGTGGAGAACTGGGGATAAATACAAGAGATATGGTCAGATGTTGTAGTGTGGGGAAGAGGGCAAAGTCAAAGATGACTAATTTTTTTTTTCTAGTCTGGATGACTAAGAGTATGACAGTGCTTATAACAGAAATTAAGAGATTGGGACATGAGGCAAATTTGGAAGGATGGTGATTTCAGTTTTGTATGTGTCATTTTTGAGGTGCCAGTGGAACATCAAGATGCAGATCACCAACATGTCATATGAAACTTGGACCTATGATACTAAGGCTCAGGTAGGGATCAGTTTGGATTCTAAGATTCTGATTTCATTTGTATAAAATGATCATTGAAGCCACAAGAAGCCACTATCAAATTCGAGGATATAAAATAAAGCCAAGGGGACATCAAACTTAGGAACCAGGAGAAAAAATAAACCAATGAAGAAGACCCAAAAGAAATGTCAGAAAATTCCTAGGAGTACAAATTCCTAGATTAAGACATCAAAGAAACTTCAGAGGTTATTCACAGATGATCCTATTTGACAGATGTCCATATTTGTAAGTAACAAAGGTCACAAAAGTATTAACTAGAAGAGCTGAGCTTTAAACCCAAGGTCTATGAGAGACACTGTCATGAAAGTCAAGTAAAGAGACAAAATCAAAACATTGGGGAATATCAGTGTCAAATGCTGTGAAGAGATTAATAGTAATAATAAAGACAACAGTGAATAAATTTATATTGATCTTTAGAAAGAACTTTCATATACCATCTGACTTGAACCACTGAAAGAAACTCTGAGAGAAAGGAAGTTCAATAAAAACTGTATAAAATACTTTTTTAATTGGGAAAAATGTTCATAGTAAATATGACAAACAAAAATTCAAGACCTAGTAGAAACAGCAAGGTATTGTGCACTAAGGATTGAATTTAGAGCCTGGAGGACCTACATTCAAACTTCATCTCAGACACTTACTGCCCATGTGACCCTGGGTAATTAAGTCACATAACCACTTTCAGGCAGTTTCCTCATCTGCAAAAAGAGAGTAATAATATTGTTTACCTAACACATCCAATTAGTCTATGTAAGAGGCTTTATAACCTTGGAGCACTATGTAATTATGAACTGTTATCTCGTTCTTCACTTCTTTTTTGATGGGGTTCAGATAGAAATGGTCCTAGAATAGGTCACTCTTCTTCTCTTATTCCTTTATAGTCAATGTTCCATGGACTAATGCTCAGATGGACAAAATAACCACTTTTGTAGTTGAATAAAAATAATGGGATATAAATTCACCCTCTATAGCCTCACTGAAAACATTGTTAGTAGCACAAGTGTAATAATGGACAAAGTAACTTCCTCACATTCCCACATGATTTTGATAACCTTTGCTAGGTCTCTATCTTTTAAAAGCTTTATGTTTCAAACAGCTTAGAGATTACAAGGACTAGGCATGGATCATCTACTGAACATGCTATTCTTATATTTTTATGGATCAATGTTATGTCCAGGCAATTGTGGGCAACAGATTGATCTCTGATGATGCATCAGTTTTAGTAAAATTTGTTTGTGAAGTTCTGCAAGATATATCGAGATTTGCATTTGTAGGATAGGGAACATTATCATCATTATTAATATCTCATTCTCTTCATCTTCTTTGAAGGCTTTCAGGGCTACAGTATTAGAGTGATGTTGCTGCTCAGGCCTATCAAAAATTCAGGAAGATTACTTCTGGGCCAAAAAAAGTAGTTGGTGGATTTGAAAAACAATTGACTAAAGAGGAATCACAAATGGTTAATTGTCCCTTGAAAGATGGTCAACCTCATTATTAATCAAAGAGACACAAATTAAGAGAACTTTGAATCATATTTTTATATGTCATATCCTTCACATTGGCAAAAATAATGAAAAGCAATGATATGCAATACTGGCACAATTATGGGAAAAAGGGTACATTGTTATCAGACTTGAAAGCTTATAGAATATTTTTGGAAAACAATATACCAGCCCTCAGAAGCAGATACAAAAACAATCTTATTCTTTCACATAAAAATTCTACTCTTGGGTATATACCATGAAAATATGATTAAGACTAAATAAAACACAAGAAATATCTATTCATATACATTAAAAGAATCACTAGAGGCAATTATAAAAAATCTTAGGAGCACCTTAAATGTGCAACAGTAGGTGAATGTTAACCTCAATTGTGGTACATGAAGGCAGTGTAATGGTAAAATGCAGTTAAGACTCTCAAGTCCTTTCCAAATCTAGATCTATGATACCATGAGGAACTTTAAAAGTCTCTGAAGAATTTTATGAAATATCACAAAGAGAAAAAAAGCAAAATCAGAAGTATAATATACACACTATGAATTTGATTAGGCTAAGAAAGAATGCTGATAAAATTTTAGATGGAATACATGAAAAGTTGTTATGGTATTTTATTTGACAAAATTAATTTAAATATAGTCACTAGTTTAGTTGTAATGATATTCAATATTAAGATTTTTTTTTAATAATTTAATTTGTAAGGTTAAAAATAGTCATTGGTAATTTTGGAAGGAACATTTCAGTAATATAGAGAGGACAGAAACTAGATTGAAGGAGAGTTGAGTAGTAAGCAGCCGGTAAGAAAGTGGAAACGGGAATCGTATATCATTCTTCCTTGAAGTACTGTAAATGTGACAAGAGAATGAGGGGATACTAGGGTCAGGGATATCTTTCTTTTAATTGTAGTGTCCCCCTCAATTCACGCTTGCATGTTGGTTTAGGGTGGGGAAGATTATGCTAGGCAATTCCCAACTTTGAAGTGCTCTATGTGGGTCTGCACTCCTGAAATTCTAGCTCTTGAGATTCCATTGATGGAGTCCAATGGCCTTTCTCTTCTTGTGGTATCCTCATGAAGGCCTCCCTGGGTTTCACATCTCTTCTTGGCATATACACAGGATTCCCTGGCCTTGATTTTTGCTGAATGTGAAGTCACTAATTGGACAAGTAGTTCTGCTGTAAGATATCATGGCCAGTGTGGGTTGGGGAACCTCTTCCTCCATTAAGGACAAAGAATAATTCCCTCTCAAAAGGTAGGTTCTTCTTCCAATATCTGGTTTTCTCTGCTTCCTGAAATCATGTTCTTTGGAGCTGTTTCTTGCCTAAACTCCCTCCTAGGGAGGATGTATCCATAAAGGCTGCTAGAATTATGGCCAATTCTTTGTAATACAGTGGTTAGCTGCCCTCTGATTCTCTCCATTTTGACCCAAGAACTTCATGTTTTACAATGGGTTAAGAGTGTAAAATTCATCTGTGTACTTAATTGAAGGCCTGAATCCCCCGTTGTCTTGGTTACTTGTCCCTTAGTCCCTTATCTTCTTTAATTTCATCAAATGAGCTAGAGAGAAATTAATTGATCAAATGTGTCCCAATACCTAACATCTCCTTTGCCTAGTAGATAAGATAAGGCGTGACCTCAGTAACTTTATAAGTAGAGAAGGAAAAATTGAAGAAAGGAGAGAGAGATTGAGGGAAAGATTGGGGGGAGGGAAGGAGAAGAGGAGGAAGAAACATCAATAGCCCTGTAGAAATGGGAGGTGATAAGACCAAGGGGACAAAAGAAAGGGTTAGCCTTGGAAAGAAGGTAGGCCTCCTCATCCTCTGAAACTAGAACAAAGGAGGAGAAGATAGATGAAAACATAGAGGAATGAAAACATAGAAAGCATGTATTTCAGATTTGCAGATGATACAAAGCTGAAAGTAAAAGCTTATACAATGGCTAATAGAATCAAGGTTTATATCATCTCAATAGGCACTAGAAGAATTGTAGAAATCAACAAAATGGGATTTAACAGGGATAAATGTCAAATCCTACACTGAACTTCTAAAAATGAAATGCGAGTATCTGTTGGTTTTTGGCAACTCAATAGGAGCCAATAGTGAGATATGACAAAAAAAAAATCATACATCATATGAAGGTAAAAAAGGGTCAAGGGGAAGGAAGAAGGAGAGGATGCAAAAAGGAAGAAGGGTTTCCTGTACCTGGTCCAAAGGAAAAAAATATATATATATATATATATACATATATATATATAATCTTACTAAAATCAGACCCTATTTCTGCCTTATCTAGGAGGATTAATACTCCCCATCAAAACAGAAATGTTTTGGATCTAAGAATTATCTTTGTATTTGATGAAACACTACTTGGAATGGAAAACATGTTTGTTAAAATGTTTACTAGCTGATGCACAAGATCAATTGTTTTCAAACTTTCCTGGTTCTGAGGACCATTTTGGAAAAGTAAAACATTCCAAAGATCATTAACCTTCCATTTTCATTCATCACTCTCAAATAATTTCCACTGAAATTAATAGGACCTATGGTGCTTTTTTCAATAAAGTACTAATGGAATAATTGGTTGAATTTTTTCTTTAAATAAAGAGACCTAAAATCATAAAATTTTAGCTTTAGGTGAGACTTTAGATATCATACTGTAAAAATTATTTCCTTTTAAAGACTAAAAAAACCCAAAAAACTAAAAAAATTAAGGTCCAGAAAGATTAGGTCCTTTAACTGAAGTAACAGAGCCATGATTAAAAGTCCATTTTCTTTTCTTCAGGTTCCATGTTCTTTCCTCTGTACCATACTCTCCTCTCATGATTAACTAAATTATTCATTAATACCAGAAACAAACTTACAGTAATTGGCACATGAGAAACATGGATGTTTTAAGAAAGCAGCCTACCTTTCCTCCAGAGGACCTTTACAAGTAGTCTTGGGATAATGCTTTGAGAATGATATTAAAGCTATTTTTTTTTGCTTTCGTGCTTGAACCAAAGCAAAATACAATATTTAAAGATCATTGCAATGGTGAAATGGCTGTTATGTAAAATATTTAATTCTCTTCTACTTGGTCTGGACAATTTGAGTTTGATGGCAACAGTTTTTAATTCTGTCAGCCACACCTTTTCACTAACAGTAATTTCATTCTTCTTACTGTCATACTCTTTAAAACAATAATCACAATGAGGCTGATGTCTTATATAACCACAATGTCTTTCATCCAAAAATCCCCAAGCATTTTCTAAGTAGTTAATTCTTTCTTTTTCCCGTTGGGGTAAAGAACCCTAATTCCCTTACGTATTTTGGGAAAACTAAAGAATAGAGGGGTAAAGTGACTTAAGGCCACACAATGACTCATTGGATCACAAGAGCATAGAATATAGCAATGGAAAGGACCTTAAAGATCATTAATTCCAAATCCCATATTTAAAAAATGAAGGAACTAAAGTCTGGAGAGAAGAAGTCACTTGCCGGGGGCTCACAAAGACAATAAGTAACAGAGCTAGGATTTGAACCCAGTTCTTCTGTTTCTAAATGAGTAGTAGATAAGATCAGTAGTAGATGAAAACAGTTTTTCCACTGAACCTTGCTGTCTCATCAGGAATGTATGAGAAGATTTGGGAGAACAATAGATATCTTGAAATATTAGAAAGACTGTCACAACTTTCTGTCATATGGCCAAAAGATTCTGCCTGTATGCTTGGACCCAGAGGATAGACTTCCTAATAGCACATTATAGAAATTTCAAGGAGGCAAATTTAGCCTTGAAAAAAATTCCTAACAGAGCTAGCCCCAAATGGAATGGGCAGCTTTCAAAGGTCATGGGTTCTCCTTTACTAGAAGTTTTTAGCAAAGGCCAAATGAACACAGCTAAATGGTGAGTGGATAGATTGCCAGCCCTGAAATCAAAAGGACTTGAGTTCAAATCCAGCCTCAGACACTTATTAGCTATATGACCTTAGGCAATCCTCTCGATTCTGTTTGCCTCAGTTTCCTCATCTGAAAAATGAGCTAAAGAAGGAAATGGCAAGCCATTCTTGTATCTTTGCCAAGAAAACCTCAAATAAGGTCACAGAAAGTCAGACATGACTAATCAACTAAAGAGATGAATGCTTGACAGATGGACTTTAGGAGGGATCCTTTTGCAGCTATGAGTTGTACCAGATGGGTTGGTCTCATGCCCCTCCATCTCTGAAATTCTATGAAATGTAGGTTCTTATTCCTGGCAGTAGCCTACAGTAAACCTTCACTGCAAAATCATTTCTCACTTTGACCTATACTCTACTCCCCATAAAACCCATGTCAGAGGAGAGTTCCAATTAGTATGAAAAAAAATCTGCACTGATAAAATAGACAACAAACTTATTCCTTGAAGATGATTTTGTTTTTTTAAATTAAAACCACAGCTAGTTTTGTGGTGGGAGAGATTAAGATGGTCCTACTAAGACAGGACATGAGGAATTTGATTACCTCCATGATGATGCTATACTCTAAAGCAGAGATTCTTAACCCTTTTTGTATCATAAAACCTTTTGGCAGTCTGGTGAATTTATAAAAACCCTTCTCAGGATAATATTTTTGAGTGCATAAAATAATACGTATGGGATCACAAAGGAAACCAATTATATTGAAATACAAATATCAAAATATTTTTAAAAATTGAAAAAAAAAACAAGCTCACTGACTTTAGGATAAAAACCTCTGATCTAAATCCTTTTCCTTCTTAGATGATTCTCAGGACAAAAAGGCCATCCTTTTTTTCCACTGTGAGGAAAAGAAAAGTTGGCTAAATGGTAATGCAAAATCATTTTTATCCTAGGCTCAGAGAATTCCTCATGAAATTTTACTATGGGAAAAGATCCAATAATGATTGACAGCCAAAATTCAAAGGTGAAAATTAATTCTGGAGTGTCATAAGATTTATTTTTGACAGAAAAAGCACATCTTAACAACATCTGAGCCATCACCAAGCCATCCAATATTCTCTGTTTTATTTCTGGGTTTTTAAAATAACTCCTATGACTTATCTCTTGAAGTTAGATTATGATCATATGTAGGACATAGGCTCCGCCTCAGATTCTTATTCCTTATGACCCTCCATGAACTTGATGATACAGCTAGACGGGCCCATTTGCTGCTCCTCAGATATGACACTTCATCATCTCCTGACTCCATGCATTTGCATTGACTGTCTCCAGATCTGGAAGGCTTTCCTACCTTACCTTTATTTCCTTGGGCTTCCTTCAAGACTGAACTCAAATTACACTGATAGGAAGCCTTTCCCAATTCCCTCCCCAGCCTAATACCTTCAGACAGACAGACAGACAGTCAGACAGACAGACAGACAGTCAGACAGACAGACAGACAGACAGACAGACAGACAGACAGACAGACAGATAGATAGATAGATAGATAGATAGATAGAGAGATGACATCTCTAGGAGTGGTCTGTTGCTTGCCTGACAGAGCACAATAAACAGCCCAGAGATTAACTCAGTTAAATCAACTTAGGGTGTTCTCAATGAATACGTTTGTTGAACATTCTCCCGCAATAGCTAAATTGATCTTCTTTTGTTAAGTGATGAATGATCTTTCAGTGTCTCATCTTGTTCTAATATCAAATGTAGATTACCAAGGAACTAGCCTGAGTCAGGCCCAGCACATGTGTGTATTTGTGTATGTATATGTGTATATAGAGAGACAGTATATATACACACACATATATATACATATATATACATATTTGTATATATATTTATGTATATATCTGATACATGGTATACACATACATATAAACACATGTGTTTATACATGCATATATACATATCTCCTATGTACATGGTTACTCCCGTATTATCTCCCCCCTTTAAAATGGGAGATCTTTGCTGGAAGAGAATATTTCATTGTCTTTCTCTGTGTCCTCAGATCTTAGTATGGTCCCTGAAACATAGAAAGTACTTAATAAATGCTTGTTGACTATGAAAGGCCAAGCAAAATACCCATGCCTCACTCATCTCCCCGTTATATGGCTCTATGACAATAATCAGATAATTCTCCGTTTATCTAGGTCATAGATAAAGTTAGCAATTAGGCTGCTCACAATTCCACTGGACTAAAAATTAAAACCCCCAAAAGTAAAAAAAAAACAGTTATACTATAAAGTCAGAAATGGGCATAAATAAAACTTGAGATTAATATGTGGATAGAATCTTAAATACACAATTTAGGAAGGAAGGACTAACAAGTTTTTAGGGAGTCAAAACTTTCCTTGAAAAATACAATTAAGGGGCAGCTAGGTGGCACAGTGACTAGAGCACCAGCTCTGGAGTCAGGAGGACCTGAGTTCAAATCTGGCGTCAGACACATAACACTTACTAGCTGTGTGACCCTGGGCAAGTCACTTAACCCCATTGCTTAGCCAAAAAAAGAAGAAGAAGAAGAAGAAGAAGAAGAAGAAGAAGAAGAAGAAGAAGAAGAAGAAGAAGAAGAAGAA